>NW_024070193.1:35588544-35761330 GCF_014754425.2 Oryx dammah
CCTGAATATTCACTGGAAGGACTGATGCTGAAGCTGAAATTCCAGTATTTTCGCATCCAGTCATCTAATGCAAACAGATGACTCACTGGAAAATTCCCTGATACTGGGAAGGATTGAGGGCAGAAGGAGAAGAGGGTGTCAGAGGATGAGATGGCTGGATGGCATCACCAATGCAATGAACATGAGCTTGGGAAAACTCCAGGAGATGGTGAGTGACAGGGAGGTCTGGCATGCTGGAGTCAATGGGGTCACAAAGAGTCAGACATGACTGGGAGACTGAACAACAAAGTCTTCAGAAAAGAAAAAAAAAAATAGAAAGTAGTCAAATTCTTGGAGATCTCTGGGACACAAATTGAAATATCAACATATGAATAATGGAAGTCCCAATAAATGAGAGAAAGAATCAGAAAGAATATATGAAGAAATAATATAATAATGTCTCAAATTAATGAAAAACTTTAATCTGCAAAACCTAGAGCTTGTTGAACTCTAAATGGGATGAGCTCAAAGAACCAAGAGCTCACTGAACTCTAAATAGTATGAAGTCAAAGAAATCCACACCTAACCACATCATAATTAAACTGTTGAGAACTATTTGTTGTCGCTGATATTCAGTAACTAAATCATGTCTGACTCTTTGGAACCCCATGGATTGCAGCATGCCGGGTTCCTTCGTCCTCTGCTATCTTCCCAAGTTGGCTCAAATTCATGTCCATTGGGTCAGGGATGCTATCTAACCATCTCATCCTGTGCCACCCCCCTTCTTCTGCCTTCAATCTTTCCCACCATCAGAGTCTTTTTCAAATGAGTCACAGACAAAGAGAAACCTTGAAATTAGCAAGAAAGAAGTGACTACAAGATGAACCACAGATTTTTCCTCAGGAATCACAGAGGCCAGAAGAAAGTGGGGTGAAATAGTTAAGTGCTGAAGAAAAAGATTCTGAACTGTGTGTTCAATATCTGCTCAAGCCGCATCCCTTCAAAAAAATCCTTCAGTAATGAAGGAGAGGTAGCCCAGATCAAGATGGCAAAGTAGAAATATCCTGAACTTACCTCCTTCTATGCACTCATCAAAGCTATAACTGCATATAGAACACCTATCTCTGTGAATGACATAAAGACCTAGCAGAACAGATTTTTGACAACCAAAGGTACAAAAAATGATACATCAAGATTAGTAGGAGGGGCAAAGATGCAGTCTTATGAAAACTCACATCCTGGGACTTCTCTGGTGGTTTGCTGGCTAAGACTCTGCACTGCCAATGCAGGGGGCCCAGGTTCGATCTCTGGTCAGGGAACTGGGTCCCACATGCTCCAACTAAGAACCAGAACAGTCAAATACATAATAAAAATAGATATTAAAAAGTCTCACATCCCCATTCAGTGATCCACAAGCAGGAGGGACGTCACCATTGTAGAGGTACCTGCCCCGCCCACCCCCCACATCTTGCTGTGAGAAACTGTGACTCTTCTCTTGAAAGACTCATATACAAGGTCACTTGCTCCAAATTCCAGTAGAGAGGCAGCAGCTTGAAGAACACCTGGATTATATGAAAAGAAGATCCACTGACTAATTTTAAGATATATGCTTAAAAGACATATGGCAGGATCCAGTGGTTCTTTCTGTAGTCATGGAAGTGCTGGTAAACCTTTTTTGTTGTTGTTAACACTCCCCCAAATAATTGGCTCAGCTCTTGTGGGTGTTATTCTGTCACTCTTCATCAACCTAGCTAACACCAGGTGCCCCACCAACCCCACTGTTCCCCTGAGGACCCAGTCCACTCAACCTGCCCACCCCACTGGCCTCTTCAATTGGCTCTTGCCCTCTCCCACCTAAAGGACTGCCATGACCATCACCAGAACCCTTTCTAAGTGGTTCACACTCTGGGGGGACAAGTCTGCACATCACTGCACTGATAGTACTCAGACCAGAACCTCTCATCAAACCAGGCCAAGGACCAGCCCCACTTACAGACTGTGTCCAGCAGTTAGACCCAAGCAATGCACCCCGCCAGCCTGGGAACCAGTTCCACTAACTAATATGCCTACAGCAATCATGGCTCAGCTACAATAAGAGGAGACATGCAACCTGTAGAGATATGGTTGGAGTACTTGGCTCTGGTGACCAGGGAGGATTCTGCCACTGGGCCCCACAGGATACCTTTTCTGCATAAGGCCTCTCTGGGACATAGCTGATATACTTAACACATAGAAACAACATGCTAGAACCAAATGAGTCTCAATAAAATTAAGATTGAAATTATATCAAGCATCTTTTCCAACCACGATAGTACAAAACTATAAATCAATTATAAGAAAACTGGAAGAAAAACACAAATCTGTTCACATTAAACAATATGCTCTTTTACATCACAAATGTGTCAGTGAAGAAACGGGAGGATTAAAAAATACCTTGAGACAAATACAATTGGAAGCACAGTGTTCCAAACTCTATGGGATGCCGCAAAAGCAATTCTAAGAGGGAGGTCTAGAGTGATATAGGGCTACCGCAGGAAACAAACGAAGAAAAGAACCCCTCAAATAAGCAATCTATCCTTATACTCAAAAAGGGAGGAAAAGAACAAATAAAGCTTAATGTCAGTAGAAGTAAAGAAATAATAAAGATTAGAGTGGAAATAAATGAAATAGAGAAAAAAATAAAAACACTGAAACAGATCAATGGAACTCACATCTGATCAGCAAAATTGATAAAACAAAAGATAAGCAAAATTGAAAAAACCTTCAGTCAGATTCAACAGAGAAAGAAAAGACCCAAATAAATAAATTCAGAACTGAAAGAAAAGTTACAAACTGACATCACCAAAATACAAGTGATCAAAAGAAGGTATACTTATCTGGCAAAAAAATTGGACAGCCTTGAAGAGTGGATATATTTCTAGAAACATATACTCTTCTAAGACTTAATTACAAAAAAATAGAAAATCTGAACAGAACAATCATTAGTAATTGGATTGAATCAATAATCCAAAAACTCTCTCAACAAACAAAAGTAAGTTTACTAAATCAACATTAAAGATTTTGTTGAATGTGAACTTAATGTAAGTTAGAATGTGCACATTTTTTATATTTCCCAGACTATAAATTAGGAAAAAATGAATCATCCTAGATTTGGGAAATTGCTTGACATTACTTTTGATCTTTTTCTTTTCCATAAACTAGTTGAAGATTTTTAAATATATTGTAAGTAGTGGAAGTGAAGCCAATACCAATGGAAGCTGTTGTTTTCCCCACTGGATTGCAAGTTATTTGAATGGATTAGCCAAATCAACTTTATAATATAGTCCTAACATAATAATACTCAAGTTATTAAGAATGGTTGCCTCATAGAGCCTGGAAAAATTATTGGCAGACTGAATTTATATTATTCAGTCTTATGAATACTATAGATGAAGAAAATACAAATATCTTAACATGAGACATTAATACATGTTCATTTTAAAGGGAAATTTTCCCTCTGTTTTTGCACCCACATGAGATTATCAGAGAATGGAAAAAAAGATGAAATACATTTAAGTAAAGAAGCTAACAGTTTCAGAAGTAAAGTTTTTTTGTTGTATGCATAAGTACTGAAGCCCTATAGATTGTTTAGCTCTGCATGAAACACAATGAATAAAAACCTACAGCAAAGCACAAATTTTGTGGTATATTACAAAACGATGCATTCGGAATACCATATGTGAAGTGTATGCTCAGTTCAAGTGACACACAAGCTTTACTTCAATTTCTGTAATATCAAATAAGTTCTGCTATATGTCTTGATTTACCATGAAAGTTAAGTGTCACATTTTAGGCAAATAAAAATTATTAAAATTTGACAGCTGGCAAATTATGCTAACATCTGGTAACAAATCATTCCTGACAGTTCAATAGTACACTTCTTATTGCATAGCTATTAATATTATAAAGATCAAAAAGGAAAAATTATAGCACTTCACTAACATATTCCCTAAAGTGATAGAAAGAATGCACTGTTTATCTTAATGTGTAAGAAATGTCATCTTTTCATGTCTGAGGTTTGAAGTAGATTGGAACCAAGTAACTATAAACATGGATGGCATCACGCAGTGCCACAAGCTAAAAAGAGAATTGAAAATTTCTGAATTCGGAATGACATTATAATATATTTACAGTATGTGGGGGGAATAGATAAAATAGTGAAAACAGACTATGGCAATAATAAAAACAGCAAAATGACATTATATACCTATGCACTGATAATTTAGTACAATATCACTTTCTTAGTTAAGCTTGCTAATTATCATAGAGGGTAGAAGTTCTAAATGGCACTTTAACAAGAAAGCTCTAGACTCCAGGTAACAATTAATTAAAATCTTGCTCAAATTCCTGGCATTGGGATATAAATGTTATTTACTGTCACTGATTTAAAGGGAGAAGAATAATTTTCTTTTCAGTTTTCAGTTCTATAGTCATGATTTTAGTCACTTTCATCCTCAAGTAGCTTTTATTAATTTCTGGATGTTATCCCCAAACCATATAATAAATAAAAGTAAAATCTGAACCAAAAAATAAATTGTGTCCATGAAGATAAAAGCTGAATTGGTATGTTGAGCATCTGCATCATGGTTCTGGCTTGGTATTGTATGTCCATTCATGGGCATACTTTGCATACTGCAAAATGAGAGGGTTGCATATTATAATCTTTGCAGTCATTTCTAGGTCTGAACATGCATTTGTTCTTAGACTATGCAACTGAATTTAGAAAATATAGTCAACCATGAACTGATTGATTTAACTGGCTAAATACGAAAATATGTATATAAAGATAATTTTGCTCATTTATATTTCTGTGACTATATAACTGTCACTCATAAAGACTGTATGATTAAGCAAGAATATTGACATTTTTGTGTTTTAAAGTAGACAATTTTAATATATATATAGAACCAAAGTTATTGTAGATTAAAATAATTTTCAATCTTGATGACAAATCCTAAGATATAGAATAACAGTTCTAAAATGATATCTAAAATCCTATTTTGAGTGTGAGCTCAGTCAGTCAGTCGTGTCTGACTCTGCGACCCCATGGACTGCAAACCCCAGGAGCCTGCCAGGCTCCTCTGTCTACGGGATTCTCTGGGCAAGGATACTGGAGTGGGTTGCTATTTCCTCCTCCAGGGGCATCTTCCTAACCCAGGAATTGAACTCGTGTCTCCCACGTTTCCTGCATTGACAGACGGATTCTTTACCATTGGGCTACCTGGGAAGCTTTTTGGATGTTCCTGTGTTTTGTTTCATGGTTGCATGTTAGGTTGTAGAGTTAAAAAATCTAAAAATAATCAAAGGCTAAGTATTCATTTGCTCTAGTGCATTTATATATAATTTATGGATGGATTTGCACTTCCCTAACGCCTGAGCCTCAATTCACTTTCAAACACATGAAGTGTCATTTGAAGAATACAATGGGCTCTTAATGAAATTCTCTAGGTCTTATGTTTTAAATGTTTAAGAGGTTCATATTTTAAACCTGGTAAGAATACCAGAGTAACCTTCATACATTTTCTTAGTCTACAAGCTGAAATCCAACTATATGACTTTTGCAAAAGAGAATTTAAGTTCCAAGTCATATTACTTTTTTATAACAGATACTGTATCCTATATCAAATGTCTTATGAAAATATTATATTTTCACTTTTGGCAATTTTAGGAAGAGCTATTCATTTGAGAGAAAATGTTATTTTATTATTGGTAGTTTCTGTTGTTGTCATTTATACTTATAATTATTTTTTGGAAGATTTAAGATCAACAGAAGGCAGATGAAAAACAAATATACTATTTGAGAGCTAGATTAATAGATGAGTAAATCTCTGAAGCTGACCACTATATATTGATAATAAATATCAGAAAATGCATTTAGAATGACTGATTATTTTTGTAGAATAACAAAACAATGAAAGTCTTGTTTTCTCTGAAAGTTCTCATTGTTGCGTTGCCTTCATGCTTAGTCACTCAGTCATGTCCGACTCTTTGTGACCCATTGGACTGTAGCCCACCAGGCTCCTTTGTCCATAGAATTTCTAAGGCAGGATAGTGGGTTGCCATTTCTTTCTCCAGAGGATCTTCCTTATCCAGGGATAAAACCCAGGTCTCTCGTGTCTCTTTCCTTGCAGACAGATTCTTCACCCTGTGAGCCATCGGGGAAGCACCTTAGGAAACCACTAAATTAAGCACTCACCTTTGGGAAGCACTAATATATGCACTGCAGGAGCAATGGGCGGAGATCACTCACAGAAACATGATTATATGCTTTAAAGAAATTAACAAGCCAGATAGAAACTGGATACAACCATCCTCACATCCACTTGGAATGTTCTCTTGCTTCTTTATGTTTCCACCTTAGTCCCTGGCTTGATATATTTAAGAAATTTTAAAAAGAGTCTCATTGAGGAGCAGAGGTTCTATTGCCACTACCATTTCAGTAGTGGAGGTGGTATGCTATGGAAACCTGAAACATGGATTTCTTTATTGGTCCAAATTATCATCCTTTTCTATATTCAATGTCATGTAACTTTTCAGTTTATCCAACTTAAAGATATTTATTTGATTTAGGTCATACCTGAATGGTCTAGTGGTTTTCCCTATTTTCTTCAATTTGAGTCTGAATCTGATAATAAAGAGTTCATGATCTGAGCCACAATCAGCTCCTAGTCTCATTTCTGTTGACTGTATAGAGCTTCTCCTTCTTTGGTTGCAAAGAATATAATCAATCTGATTTCAGTGTTGACCATCTGGTGATGTCCATGTGTAGAGTCTTCTCTTGCGTTGTCAGAAGAGGGTGTTTGCTATGACCAGTGCATTTTCTTGGCAAAACTCTATTAGTCTTTGTCCTGCTTCATTCCGCATTCCAGGCCAAATTTGCCTGTTACTCAAGATGTTTCTTGAATTCCTACTTATGCATTCCAGTCCCCTATAATGAAAAGGACATCCTTTTTGGGTGTTGGTTCTAAAGGTCTTGTAGGTCTTCATAAAACCGTTCAACTTCAGTTTCTTCAGCGTTACTGGTTGGGGCATAGACTTGGATAACTGTGATATTGAATGGTTTGCTTTGGAGACGAACAGAGATCATTCTGTCATTTTTGAGATTGCATCCAAGTACTGCATTTCAGACTCTTTTGTTGACCATGATGGCGACTCCATTTCTTCTGAGGGATTCCTGCCCACAGTAGTAGACATAATGGTCATCTGAGTTAAATTCACCCATTCCAGTCCATTTTAGTTCGCTGATTCCTAGAATGTCGATGTTCACCCTTGCCATCTCTTGTTTGACCACTTCCAATTTACCTTGATTCATGTACCTGACATTCCAGGTTCCTATGCAATATTGCTCTTTACAACATCGGATCTTGCTTCTATCACCAGTCACATCCACAACTGGGTATTGTTTTTGTTTTGGCTCCATCCCTTCATTCTTTCTGGAGTTATTTCTCCACTGATCTCCAGTAGCATATTGGGCACCTAATGACCTGGGGAGTTCCTCTTTTGGTATCTTATGATTTTGCCTTTTCATACTGTTCATGGGGTTCTCAAGGCAAGAATACTGAAGTGGCTTGCTATTCCTTCCTCCAGTGGACCACACTCTGTCAGATTCAGACTCAAATTGAAGAACATAGGGAAAACTGCTAGACCATTCAGCTATGACCTAAATCAAATACCTTATAATTATACAGTGGAAGGGAGAAATAGACTTAAGGGCCTAGTTCTGATAGATAGAGTTCCTGATGAACTATGGAATGAGGTTCATGACATTGTACAAGAGACAGGGATCAAGACCATCCCCATGGAAAAGAAATGCAAAAAAGCAAAATGGCTGACAGGGAAGGCCTTTCAAATAGCTGTGAAAAGAAGAGAGGTGAAAAGCAAAGGAGAAAAGGAAAGATATAAGCATCTGAATGCAGGGTTTCAAAGAATAGCAAGAGACAAGAAAGTCTTCTTCAGTGATCAATGCAAAGAAATAGAGGAAAACAACAGAATGGGAAAGACTAGAGATCTCTTCAAGAAAATTAGAGATACCAAGGGAACATTTCATGCAAAGATGGGCTCAATAAAGGACAGAAATGGTATGGACCTAACAGAAACAGAAGATATTAAGAAGAGGTGGCAAGAATACACAGAAGTACTGTACAAAAAAGATCTTCACGATCCAGATAATCATGATGATGTGATCACTAATCTAGAGCCAGACATCTTGGAATGTGAAGTCAAGTGGGCCTTAGAAAGCATCACTATGAAAAGAGCTAGTGGAGGTGATGGAATTTCAGTAGAGCTATTTCAAATCCTGAAAGATGATGCTGTGAAAGTGCTGCACTCAATCTGCCAGCAAATTTGGAAAACTCAGCAGTGGCCACAGGACTGGAAAAGGTCAGTTTCCATTCCAATTCCAAAGAAAGGCAATGCCAAACAATGCTCAAACTACCGCACAATTGCACTCATCTCACACGCTAGTAAAGTAATGCTCAAAATTCTCCAAGACAGGCTTCAGCAATACATGAATCGTGAACTCCCTGATGTTCAAGCTGGTGTTTGAAAAGGCATAGGAACCAGAGATCAAATTCCCAACATCGGCTGGATCATCAAAAAAGCAAGAGAGTTCCAGAAAAACATCTATTTCTGCTTTATTGACTATGCCAAAGCCTTTGACTGTGTGGATCACAAGAAACTGTGGACAATTCTGAAAGAGATGGGAATACCAGACCACCTAACCTGCCTCTTGAGAAATCTGTATGCAGGTCAGGAAGCAACAGTTAGAACTGGACAAGGAACAACAGACTGGTTCCAAATAGGAAAAGGAGTACGTCAAGGCTGTATATTGTCACCCTGCTTATTTAACTTCTATGCAGAGTACATCATGAGAAACGCTGGACTGGAAGAAACACAAGCTGGAATCAAGATTGCCGGGAGAAATATCAATAACCTCAGGTATGCAGATGACACCACCCTTATGGCAGAAAGTGAAGAGGAACTAAAAAGCCTCTTGATGAAAGTGAAAGAGGAGAGTGAAAAAGTTGGCTTAAAGCTCAACATTCAGAAAACGAAGATCATGGCATCTGGTCCCATCTCTTAATGGGAAATAGATGGGGAAACAGTGGAAACAGTGTCAGACTTTATTTTGGGGGGCTCCAAAATCACTAAAGATGGTGACTGCAGCCATGAAATTGAAAGACGCTTACTCCTTGGAAGAAAAGTTATGACCAACCTAGATAGTATATTCAAAAGCAGAGACATTACTTTGCCAACTAAGGTCTGTCTAGTCAAGGCTATGGTTTTTCCTGTGGTCATGTATGGATGTGAGATTTAGACTGTGGAGAAGGCTGAGCATGAAGAATTGATGCTTTTGAACTGTGGTGTTGGAGAAGACTCTTGAGAGTCCCTTGGACTGCAAGGAGATCCAACCAGTCCATTCTGAAGGAGATCAACCCTGGGATTTCTTTGAAGGAATGATGCTAAAGCTGAAGCTCCAGTACATTGGCCACCTCATGCGAAGAGTTGACTCATTGGAAAAGACTCTGGTGCTGGGAGGGATTGGGGGCAGGAGGAGAAGTGGACAACAGAGGATGAGATGGCTGGATGGCATCACTGACTCAATGGATGTGAGTCTGAGTGAACTCTGGGAGTTGGTGATGGACAGGGAGGCCTGGTGTGCTGCGATTCATGGGGTCGCAAAGAGTCGGACACGACTGAGCAACTGAACTGAACTGAACTGAAAGATATTTATTATTTATTAATTTTACCCCTTGACCTTGGACTTTACCTTGTGACATTCTTTGATCAATAGAAGAGAACAGATATGACAGTGAATCATCTCTGTATTTAGACTTCAAAAGATCTCTTGTATAACCATATGCTTTCCTTCAACCCATCATCTCAATGAGATAAATATGCCCAGAGCAGCCTGCTGGTTGAGGAGAAGGAGTAACAAGTGATGCATAGCAGCTACGCCAACTAAGTTGCTGCAGCCAAACCTAGTGTAAATATAAGCAAATGCTTATGGCCGTGTGCTACCGACATTTTATCTTTATGTGGTGCTCCTCTTTACCTCTAGTAACATTTCTGGTTATAAAGTATATAGAATCTATATGAGTATAGTCACTCTATTTTATTGTATTGCTGTCATGGTATATATTTTCCATGATTTCATTTTCAACCTGTTCATATCACTGAATCAAAAATATATCTCCTTTAGATAGGATACAAATGGGTTGTTTTTTAACCCATGTTGAAAATCTTTGCCTTTTAATTAGATTACTTAATTTAAACATATTTAATATCATTAATGATGTAGTTGAATTTATATCTGCCATTTTTACTTTTGTATTCTATATATTCCCTGTCTTTTTGCTCCTATGTTTTTCCTTTACTGCTTTCTTTTGCATAAACTGGATTATTTTCTAATGTAGCATTTTAATTTCTTTAATTTTTTAAACATACATATACTTTTTATATTAGTCATGGCTCAGAGATTTACTATATATGTCTAAATGTATCAGAATCAGCTTCATATTTATACTAGCTTACTTCTAGTGGCATATAGAAAGACTACTATATAGATTTATCCCTTTTCTTTTTTTTTTTGTATTTTTATACACATTACAACCATAATGTTACAAACTGAATAAGTTGCTATCATTATTATTGTACTGCCTATAGTCATTTCCTCAGCCCAAAACAGCTTTGCACACACCCTTCTACTTTGTACTGTTTATTTTTTTGAAAATATAAGTATATATTTCTGTATCTTATATGTACAATATCTTATATACAAGCTGTTTAATAATTGCTTTTAAAAGTAGTTAAGGAAAGAAAAGCAAACATACATTTATACTCTCTCTTATAACTGCACAATTAATGGTGCTTTTTTTCACATAGATTTGATTATCTGGCATCCTCTGCTTTGAGAGTCAAGAACTTTCTTTAGTATTAAGGTGGGTCTGGTAACAACACATTTTCTCATACTTTGTTTATCTAGTAAAGCCTTTATTTCACCTTCATTTTTTTTTTAAGATAGCTTTGCTCGATTCTGATTGACAATTTTTTATGTATCTTTAAGTACTTTGAACGTATTAACCCACTTCCTGATGGCCTTCGTTGTTTCCGATGAGAAGACAGCTGTTAATCTTATTGCTTCTAAGTAACTTCAGTCATGTCCGACTCTGTGCGACCCCATAGACAGCAGCCCACCAGGCTCCACTGTCCCTGGGATTCTCCAGGCAAGAACATTTGAGTGGGTTGCCATTTCCTTCTCCAATGCATGAGAGTGCAAAGTGAAAGTAAAGTCACTCAGTCGTGTTCGACTCTTCGCGACCCCATGGACTGCAGCCCACCAGGCTCCTCCGTCCATGGGATTTTCCAGGCAAGAGTACTGGAGTGGGGTGCCATCACCTTCTCCAATAATCTTATTGGGGGTCCCCTTAAAAATGAGGAGTCATTTTTTTCCTCTTTCTCGTTTCAATATTTTCTATGTGTCTTTGACAATCAGCACATTTACTATGATGTGTTTTATCATGAACCTTTTTGTATTTATCATATCCAGTTTGTAGAGCTTTCCAAATGTGTAGGTTATTATATTTCAATATATTTCAGAAGTTTTTAGTCTTTATTTGATTTTTCTGCTCCTTTCTCTTCCTCCTTTACTTCTTGTATTCCTATTACGCATTTGTTGACATGCTTAATAGTATGTCACATTTCAATTTTCTTTATTAGTTTTTTTCTCTATATTGTTTAGCTTGAATAACCTCTATTGATCTGTCTTTGAGTTTACTAATATTTTCTTATGCCAGTTCCAATCTGCTTTAGAACTCCTCTAGTGATTTTTTTTTTAATTTCAGATTTTTTATTTTTCACTTCATAATATCTACTTGATTCTTTGGCATGGTTTCTATCTATTCATTGATATAGATGGTCAATCATAATTTGCATTGTATCTGTTATCAGGCTTTCCTTTAGCTCTATCAACATATTTATAATGATTGTTTTAAATATGTTTTCTCTTAAACACAGCATCTAATCACTCTCATAGTTTGTATAGCCTTTTTAAAAAATTTTTTTTTCCTTTTCCCCCAAAGTAAGGGTTTTATTTTCCTGTTACTGTGCTTTTTTCATCCATTTTTGTTAGTAACTGGAGGTTTTCGACCGTGTATTGTAGCAGCTCAGCGCTGGTGCCTCCCTATGCCCACTTCCCATGCCCAGGTCCCTGCCTTGTTTCCCTGATTAGTTTTAATGACTATATCACTTTAGTGATTTAACACCCCCCCCCACACACACACGTATAATTTTAATTATCCAATGCAGTCTTGTGTATGTCCATAGTCATCCTGGGATAACAATGGTTTGGGTAGGACTCTTTTTGGTAGTACTCTTTCTCTAGCTACATTCAGATATTAACCTCCACTAGTTGCCTGTTGATTCTTGTCTTCTTTCAATAATTCTCAGGGGTATAAACTGTTGTATAAATGAATCCAGTCAAATTGTGTCTCTTTTGAAAGAATAGTTGCTGAGATCAATGCATTATATTTTTTCAGAACATAAGAGGACCCCTCCCAGCTGTCTTATTCGCTATTCTGCCCTACAAGCTAGCCAGACTATAGTCTAGGTTGTACCTTTGGTTAAATTTACTAATATCTTCCTGATTTCCTCTCACCCCAAGCTTCACTGTTCTTGAGCATGCCTTCATGCTTAAACTTTTCCATACTCTGCTACAAGTGAATTCAGGTCTTTTGAGAAGAGATGAGAAGCTATCTGTTTTAAGCCTGATCCCTTTCCGAGCTAAAATCTCTGAGCTATGTCTCTGGAGCTGGGATGGGGACAATAGCAAACTTCCTCCCAAAGACATTCCCACTCTAGGAAATGAGCACTGGGTGGAGTGGTGGCTGACAGTAGCTGACGTCTTTTTTGGCTTGCTTCTTCTTACATGGAACCACTGTTTTATGAGCCAGGACAAAGGAATTTGTGACACCAGCATTCTCAGTGCACCATACATATGGTAGAGTCAACATTCCATGAGTGAACGTTAGTATAAGGGTGCGTCTCACCTCTTGTTTGAAATTCCTGGGACTTAGCCTCAGTACCGTGCATTTGGGGAAAGCATGAGTAATGCTGAAATTTTACTCCTCCCAAAGCCTTCTGGCTGGTAGCCATGAGGCAAGGCCCTGGGTTTATTGCTGCAGCAATCTGGAGTGGAGGTAGTCATCTTGGTCCAAATACTCCAAACTTTCACCATTCTTGTTGACGTTTACAGATTTTCCTTAATAGATGTTTCTTCATTTGTTATTTGTCCTTAGGACCATTTCCATGGGCTTGTGTCCACACTAGCTTCACTGTAGAGCAGGTCAGCAGTGTTCCCCATGCTGTCTCGCCAGAAGTTGTGTGTGGATGCTCAGTCATGTCTGATTCTTTGTGACCCCATGGACTATAGCCCTCCAGGTTCCTCTGTTCCTGAAATTTTGCAGGTAAGAATACTGGAGTGAGTTGCCATTTCCTATCAGGGATTTTCCTGATCCAGGGATTGAAACTGTATCTCTTGAATCTCCTGGCAGGTGGGTTCTTTACCATTGTACCACCCAGAAGCCACTTACAAGAAGTTAATTTATTTTATTATAGACATGAATAGTTGTTAATCAGTTGATCTAAGAAAGAGATGGAGAAATTTATTCAAGCCAGATTTGAGTATTATAACGTGGGAAGAGCATCTCAAAAAGCTCTGAGAACTGTTCAGCAAGTCAGAAGTCATATAAGTTTTTTTGAGACAGAGGGTTGAATATCAAGTAATGTGTTATTGACAGTTTACATAATCCAGATCTACATATTATGTCACGGGACATGGGGTCCCTTACAAGATCGAGAAGGTATATGTGATCTTTTATGGAGTTATCTTGTTGATGCTGAGAGAATGTTGTTGTTTACAGTTGAGCAGGATTCCTACCAATGGGAGAGTTTTGGTGATGTAAGAGATTCGGTCAACGAATAGTGCAGATACCCAGTACTGAGTGAGGGGAGAGAGGAGGCCAAAGGGCAGGGAAGATTTATTTTTGTTTGTTTAAATTTCTCTTGTATTCTCATGAAATATGACTTTTACTTCACAGTTACATCTGCAAATATTCAGATATGTGTACACACATGTTAATATATTAATGTATAATTCCTACCTTTGTCAGCTGAAAAGATGTAGAATCAGTGATTCCTCCCAGTAACAGTGAATACATCTAGCACCCATTTATTGGATTGTAATATGATTGTCTAAAAAAATAAACCAGAGCTTCTTTAGGGGAAAAAAAAATGTTTGATTCTGGGACAGGGGCAGAATATACACAGGATGAGCATAAAGTGTCTTGTGGTGCCATAAAATTAGGAAATATTCAAACACACATACACACACACACGGAAGATTTATAAAAGGGACAATGGATCTAATTGAAAGGTCTCCCAGTGGGCAAAGCTGGAAAAAAAAATTAGCAAATTAAATACAGTGATATTGAATCATAATCCAAAGAAGAAAGTAAATATCCATGAATCCATACTGTTATAAATAAATGATAGCATAAATGAATAAATGGGAGGGAAGAAGCAAACCTCTTGTGAAGAAGAATCTCCTGTGCAAAGAACTTATGTATATATATTCAACCCTCAGGGACTATAGCATTATCCCCCACTTATTAACAGAGGATTCTGACAACCACTACTTCAGCCAGGTTATCAAGGTCAACATCCACAGTGAGAAGCTGTATTCAGAGTATCTACTGATAGTATAGTGTGATGAAAAAGGCACTCAAAAAAAAGATGTAAATTTTATTTGAAAAGTGGTGAATAGATGCACCTTCAATGCTGTCAATATCTGTGGGAAAGATATCCCAGTGTGATGACTACCCAGTGCTAAGATCAAAATACATCTGGTGTGTCTGAGGCACAATAAAAAGAAAAATAAGTCTGGAGTAGAATGAACAAGGGGAAAGTGATAGTAGAAGAGGTTAGGAAATGTAACAGAGGATAAAGGAGGCAAATTATTTTATGATTTAGAGGCCATTTTAAGGACTTGGATTTTCCTGTGGGTGAAATGTAAGTCATTGGTGTGCTATGAAAGAGTTACTATTGTGTTTGAAATAAACTGAAAAAGATGGAAGAGAATCAAAAGTGGAAGCAGAAATGCTGGTTATGACAATCCAAGGGAGAGTTGGTAATATTAGCAGTGGGGATAGTGAGAAATGTTTGACTCTGGATATAACTTGAATGTAGAGCCAAGCCAATCTTCTGGTTGGCTGTGTGGTATAAGAAAAAGACATATCAAGAATGACTCTAAATGTGGGAGGAACCTACAAGGATAGAAATATCATTAGTTGTGATGTAACTGGGAAAGGTTTTGGGGCAAAGATTAGAAGCTCACTTTCAGGTGTGTTTGGCTTGAGATATGTATTAGCATCTCAGCAGAGGTAATTAACTAAGAAAGAGAAGTAAAGAAATCTGGAATTCAGCACGTCAGGGAATACAGAAACAGATGTACTAAGAACTGCCAATGATGTAGGAGAAGAAGGGCCAGAGCCAGAAGGAGAGGGAGGAAAAGGGAGAAGGGGGAAACAGGGAGGGAGAGAGATCTAGGATGCTAAGAGAAGAAAGTATTTCCGGGAAGGAGGGAGTCTGCTGTGGTAAATGTTGCTGTTGAATCAATTAGGCAACTGAGAATTGACTTTGAGTTCAGTAGTATGAGAGTCATAGCTACTATAACCAGCCAGTGCTGGTTGAGGGAGAGTGTAGAAGTGATGAACATCTTATTGAGTCAGGAAATATAAACTATTTTAAAGAGTTCTATTGTATATGGGAATAAACAAAAGGGCAGTAAACTGAACTTAGGAAGTATAGTCAAGAGAGGTTTTTCATGCATACAAAAATATTTATACATTGGTGAGCAGGATTCAGTAGAGATAGGAAAACAGTGATATTCTAAGAGGGGAGGGGGGATATGCTGGAGCGGAGGTTTTGAGTAGATGGAAAGGATTGGTATCTTGTACAAATGGGGAGGATTGCTCTTAAATAGGAGCATGGAGAATACACCTAATAAAAGGAATGAAAGAAGAGAAAGTAGCTACAGATGCTGCTGAGTTGGATAGATATGGTGGTGAAAGTTTATTCTATTCCTGTTGCTTCCATTTTCTATTACTGCTAGCACTATTATTACTATCACTAGTGATAACTTCCCCCCCAGTTTGAAATTTTATTCTGATGCCCAAAAAAGTTTATCATTGTTCTTTACAGTTGTCCTTGGTATCCAGGGGTGGGGTTTCCTAGGATTCGAGAAGATAGCAATATCTGAGGATGTTCAAGTCCCTTGTTTAAAATGACAGACAGCCCTCTGTATCCACAGGTTCCACATTAGTGGGTACCAAGGGTCAAGAGTAGAACTGAAAAAGATGATTGAACTTCATGCCACATTCTACATTCAACAGATCAGGCAATGAATATATTGTGATGTCACAGATAATAATGTCTGCCCTAAATTGAACACTTGTTAATGACACTATTCTTTTAAAATTAGCTGTTTTTTAGATTTTTTTTTTCTTTCAGTGAAATATTGTAATGATTTGACAGACTCAAACTACTCCTTCTTCAATTGAAAAACAGATCATTGGAACTGATGGCAAGATTTACCTCTCTCTAAATGAAATACCTTAACACAATGGTATCAGGGCTCTGTGGATGTAAATAAATGATTGGTTGCCTCTGGAACACATAAGCACAAAAATATAAGATTCCGATAAGAAGGTCATTGATCATCAGTAATGCCGGTCTGAGAATCATTATTCAGTCTCCAGAAATTGCTCAACATACAGTGGGTAATCAATAAATGCTTTGATTGATACATGGATGGATGGAACTAAATCTGCATGATATCCCAAATAGTAACCTATGCTCAAGGTTATCTGAAGTAGTTCAGTGGAAGGGAATAAGGGAACATGTCTATTTATAAGAGCAAATATTTTATAAAGGGTTGCTTAAATGAGTCTTTTCCATCAAGAAAAGGAGGTGGAAAAAATAGAAATGTCCTAATCTATTGCTAGGTCATAAAATAAAGGGAAGAAGAAAGAAGGAAGGAAGGAAGAAAAAAATGAAGAAAAAAATAAAGTGAAGAAACTATTCATTTCCTCGCATCTATCACAAAATTTCCAGCCTTCCCCCTCATCTTTAACTTGATGTGCACCCAGGACAATGGTTAACTATAATATAATCTGTACTGCTTCCTTGGGACCGCAGCCAAATCTCCATCTGTAAAGGTTTCTAGGTGAAGGAAAACTATATATTAAATTCTTCTATGTGATAATTATGTGTGTGTATTAGTCGCTCAGTCATGTCCTACTGTTTGTGACCCCATGGGCTGTAGCCCTCCAGGCTCCAGTGGGAATTCTCAAGGCAACAATACTGGAGTGGGTTGTTATTCCCTTCTCCAGGGGCTCTTCACAACCCAGGGATCAAACACAGGTCTTATGCATTGCCAGCAAATTCTTTACTGTCTTAGCCACCAGGGAAGCCTGATATCTGTATACTCAGCTACAAACATACCCATCCATGTCTTTGTGATTAAACTGTCATCATTTTCTCCTCTACATGCCCAGAATGTGTCAACATGCGTCTATAGTAGAGGCCAAAACCTTTTTAAATTCTGGAAAATCCAGTGAGGGGAAAAATGTATTTGAATTTTCCACTCAAAGAGAGGGATATTTTGTTAGAAAGTGAAAGTGAAACTGAAGGTTGCTCAGCTGTGTTCAACTCTTTGTGACCCCATGGACTATACAGTCTATGGAATTCTCCAGGCCAGAATACTGGAGCGAGTAGCCTTTCCCTTCTCCAGGGGCTCTTCCCAACCCAGGGATCAAACCCAGGTCTCTTGCATTGCAAGTGAATTCTTTACCAGCTGAGCCACAAGGAAAGCCCATTTTGCTAGATGTCTTGTGCTAATCTGTACCATTTAGCTAATCAGAATTATTTCTGAAGGAGCATGTGAAATATTTTAAACAACAGCTAAATAAGTCAGAACTTTGGAGAAAGTTAATGAAGCTTTTTACAGGCTGTGGCACATGCCCCAGAGGTCCTCAGGATCTGGGCTGTGACTCTCTGCTTCTGTGGCATGTGGTGGAGTTTGCTTCTGTAATGATTAGAGTGACAGTAGCTACTGGGTGAATGTTACTATACTCACAGCTGCTTCCACTGATGTCTAAAACCCCAAACCACAGAGAGATGCCTCCTAGGGATTACAGGATGAAGAGCAGTCATTCTGGTGAGTATAATTGAGAGCAGAATGTCCTTTCACATTCTGTGAAATCAGGATCTGTGATAAAGGATCCACCTTAAAATGACTTGAAAACTTGCTGTAGATTTAGATATATGTGGTTTAAGAGTGAGAAAAGAACTTCCCTGAAAAGATTGAGACAAGGGAGGTAGCGCTGGACCCAGGCTGCACCCTCCCCTCCTGTTGGAAGGGAAGAATGACACAGAGGGGAGGTGCCCCTTTTTAGAAGGGTACTTAGATATTCCAAAAATAAGGTGCTTTCCTCTAACATTTAGTGCTGAATGCTTGGCTTGGGGATTGACTGGGAAATACGTAATGCACTGCACTTCCAGGTTCCCTGGCTTCAGAGAAAGAGAAAATGGATTGTGACCTGGTTTTGGCATTTGATAACTGTGTAAATCGTGAGCATATATTTATTTCTTTAAACTCCCATCTGTACAATGGAGCTCAAAACCAGCTCAGCCTAACTGAAAGAACATTTGAATGGCTCACTTGAGTTAATGCATGGAAAACACTTTGTATGATGTGGTATAATGCAGTCTTATGTAAGACCATGGAATTGATTAGGTTTCTTTCAAATCCCCGTTTTACTACTTACTGATAGTGTAACCCTAGGCACACTCGCTTTACCTCTCTAAGCCCCATATTTCCAAACTAAAATCTGAAGAAGTTAATCAAACTCACTTCAAAGGATTATTGTGAGGTTTAAGTGATCTATCTAAAGTGTTTACCATAATGCTTGGCATAAATCCTCAATAAATAAGAGTAATTATTACCAGATTTGAAGCATCTTGGTTGAACAAATAGCTCACTGAGCGACTATTATGTTCCAGCTACCATGATGGAACAAATATTATAAATAAAGACATATGCTTATAGTCCCTTGATGGCTTCCCTGGTGGTTCAGATAGTAAAGTGTGTGCCTGCAATGCAGACAACCTGGGTTCAATCCCTGGGTCAGAAAGACTCCCTGGAGAAGGAAATGGCACCCCACTCCAGTACTCTTGCCTGGAAAATCCCATGGACGGAGGAGCCAGGTAGGCTACAGTCCATGGGGTCCCAAAGAATCTGACACAACTGAGCAACTTCACGTATAGTCCCTAAAATCTGTAATATCTTTCCCTTTTAAATTATGAGGTAGAATATGGTAGGGTTACAATAATGGATTCTTTGTTGAAAGTAAAGCCAGTGAGAAGTTTATAAAACATTCAGTCATGGAGGCAGACAGCTCTTGACATCAAGAATCACTTTAGATCTTTTCTTGAGCTCTTATCAGCAGAAAACATTTCCTGATGCTCACTGCCTTTTATGAACATCATCCTACCTTGCAAATGTTCAGTCTTTGTGCTCTATGGACTAGCTACCCAGTGGGGCTGCTTGGTGGTCCATTAACTGTGTTCAGTGCATGCTTTATCATTGCTAAACAGGCTCAATTCCCAATTACAGGGTAATGGCATCATTAGTTTTCTCATCATTATTTAGTCATAAAGATAAGAAACAAAAAATATTGCAGAAAATTGGGGGGAATCTGTGCACTTTAGAGCCCTGATATTTATGAACTTATCATATGCACCTGCACATCTCAGTTCATTAACGGAGACAGACACTCTTTTTCTAATGCTCATGGTTCTAATAAAAATCAATTGCAATTGAAGGAGAAAGGAAAAGGGAATAATCATGAGACCGTTTCTCATTTCTTGTGGCTCAAAACAGAAGCCACATCTAAACAGTTTCATTTTTTTTTTCCTGACAAGATTTCTCACATCCAAGAAATATATCCTTAAGAAGAAGAAGAAAAAAAAAAGTAAAAGTATCACTTATCAACACATTTATTTCTCAGAAAAACTCACCTTCATCTTCCATTTCAGTTCAGTTCAGTTCAGTCGCTCACTTGTGTCCGACTCTTTGCGACCCCATGAATTGCAGCATGCCAGGCCTCCCTGTATTTTATTCAGTTGAATTAAGAAAGACAAAAACACTTTTTGACTCTTAGACAAATATTAAAACCCCATTAAATAAGAGAACTGTTTAAAAATGTCTTTCTTTTTGCTTTCTAAAATAGTTTATTTCTACTAAGAATGTGTTTGAGTATTTATGGCTGGTAAATGCCTAAACAAAGTCACTAACTTGGCTTAAATTTATACCATGATTGTAACTTAACTTTCCAGAGAGTGTTCTATTCTGTGTGAGCCCTGCTCATCTGTGTACCATATTTTCTTCTTCTTCTTCCCACTCCATTCCTCTTTCTCTTCTCCTTCTCCCTCTCCCTCTCCCTCTTCCTCTTCCTCCTCCTCACTCTTCACCACCACCACCACCACCATCACCACCATCATTATCTGATATTTTTGTAACCATCGGCAATTTCCAAAGCACTTTGAGAGGTCTTCATATGATCGTCCCTGTCACTCTGTAGGTAGCCTGAACAGATGTTGTTTTCAGATGAGGAAATGAAGCCACTTGTCTTCTTGTAACCAAAGTTGGGCTCCAACTGCTTACCACACAAAAAGCCAATAAAGGAGCAAGGTTGATGAAAAGGAAAGTTTGGTTTATTTTGGATGCCGGCAACCTGTGGTGGAGGGAACTCCTACCCAAAGGCTGATTCATACTCACAATGATAATCAGATTTTATAGGTTGAGGGAGAGGGCTACATGCAGTACAGTCATCTCTGACAGTCGTCTTGAAATTCATCATTAGTGGTCTGACCAGCATCATCTTGATTGTTTTAGGTACAGTTAGCCTTCAGCTCCAGGGTCGATTTTTTGTTTCCATTTCTTTAGGGCCAGTTCTTGGAATTGTGGCAGCTTGTGTCATGGCTATAGTCTGGTCATCATATAGTTAATTTCTTTCACTTGGTGGGGGTTTCAGTCTCTATAAGGCGGCTCATAGGATATGGCTGAGAATATTATCTATAGCCCTTGAGAAGGAATTAAATGCCCTTGACTATGCTTAATAACTAAGTTATTATTATTTGGTCTCCTTTGACCATTTCCTTTGTTTCTGCATGTTCTCACTTCTCGGATTAAACTTATTCTCTGGCTAAAGTTTTTCCATGGACAAAAGGCAGGAAGAGGACATGGAGTGTAATGACCATAAGGTCCTGCTCCATGTCATTCTTGTTTCAGATCCAATCTTTGAACTTAGTCTTTTCAATATCACTTTATCAGAGCTCTATCTCTCCATCTCTGTGTATTTGCATTATGATTCTTTTAATTTTGAAAAGATTGTTTTGGATTTTTTTTTTTCTGATTTCTCAATATACTTTCTATCCACTTACTAGTGCTTTTGCCAAACTCACACAATATAGTTCCAAGACTCTTCTTTGTGGTAATGTCTAGACATTTTAATTCCAGTTGCCATCAATCTGTCCATATAACTCAATTTTGTGATGAATTTGTTCAGAGTATTCTGCTTATTCTTCTATCTGGTTATAAAGAGTTACCTTAGATGGCAAATGGTGGCCTTTTTTTTCTTACTACTTATTTGAGTCCTGGCAGGTGTATAGACAATGTTCACAGTGCCAAGAAACAGCCTTACTGATGTGAATAAACCGTCTCTTTTCCAACCCTAGGATGGAAAAGTGAAAGTGTTAGTTGCTCGGTCGTGTCCAATTCTTTGTGAGTCCATGGACTGTGTCATAGGCTCCTCTGTCCATGAAATTCTCCAGGCATGAATCGAGAAGATTCCCTGAGAAACCTGAGTCTCTTATATTGCAGGCAGATTCTTTAAGATTTGAACCACCAGAAATGCCCTAGAATGGAAAAGGCATAATTCAAAACTTTGTTCCGGGCCTTCTTCTGCTATTGGAGGAAAATCAAATTAGCCAGTTCACATACTCAGTTCAAAAGAATACTTATCACAAAATGAATGTTTTCAGTTATTGTGCTTAATTATATGATCTTTTTTCCTTCGTTCTTGATTTTAGGCTACTGATTTGTCTGCTTATAGCAATCATTCTTTCTTACAAATTTCTATGAATCAGCATCCAAGCTTTAAAGAAATCTAAAAAGGGCAAGATAGTTTTTGTTGTTGTTTTGGTTTAGATGAAATAAGCCAGTCTTGGTATGTAGATTTTGAGCATATATTTTGTGTTTAAACTTTCTTTTGTTATTCTAACATTCTCGGTTATGTTTTTGACTCTTCAGATTATTAACTATCTTTATCATATGAAGAATTACATTAAATGAAGCATTCTTGAATGACCATTGTTATGTTTAGTTTCCATGCTAGTCTCATTTCCATTATTTTTAATTTTTCAGTTCATGTTTGATTCAAAAGAAAAATCTACTTTAATAAAAACACTGTCCCTTATACCTTATAAAAGGTTAAACAAGAGCCCTCTTTAAGAAAAGAAAAAAAAATGTAAAATTGTTACTCTCTCACTTGGCCTTTACTCTGTAAAATTTCACAAAGACATTTTTATTGCATGAGTAGGTTCATTCCCAGGAAGGCAGAGAAACAACTGGTTTTATGTAGAAAATGTAAAAACCTTTCTATATTTATGAATTCTAATGAACTAGTTCTTCTCTTTGGAGAATTATAATAAATTATTCCTAATTTTTCTGATAAGCATTGACAGCATTAAGCTTAGAAGGTAATATTTTAGGAATTGACTGTTACATCATAAAATGCCTATTTGACTCACTGCTGAGGCTTGTTTAAAGATAGATCTCCACAGTGTTACTGAGTGCTTTTGGAAAATTTATGAATTGCAGGTCTATACATGAGGATATCTGTGTGGTACAAGTTCTCTTCCCTATAATAATGGCTTCTATGCTACATGTATTCATGTTTCATTTAGAGAAGCATTATAGAACAAGCCATAACAATAGTTTAGCAGTTAGGTATACTGATTAAATTCAGACAAACCTGAGTTGAAATTCTAGTTCTGCTACTTACCAACTGTGTGTCTTATCAAATCCATGAATTCTATCCTACCTACCCAATAGGTTTTGGGGAATAAGCAAAGAAATGTATTTAAAACGCTTACTTCTTCATGTATCTTTATTGAGTGCTCACTATATAGTAAATTTTATTATTGTTGTTGTTGTTTTTATGGTTATATTTTTAGGTATGAGTTTAGATGTCTATGGCATAATAAAGATGTATATGCTTATCTCATGGACATAAAGTTGTAAACTTTCAGATTTTTTGGAAAATGCACATAAAGTTGAAAGAAATTCTATTGTAATAGCGGTGACTTTTTTTCTATTTAAATCATCTTTGTCTCAGTTCAGTTCAGTTCAGTTTAGTTGCTCAGTCCTGTCCGATTCTTTGCAACCCATGAACTGCTGCACGCCAGGCTTACCTGTCCATCACCAAATCCCAGAGTTTACTCAAACTCATGTCCATTGAGTTGGTGATGCCATCCAACAATCTCATTCTTTGACATCCCCTTCTCCTCTTGCCTTCAATCTTTCCCAGCATTGGGGTCATTTCAAATCAGTCAGCTCTTTCCATCAGGTGGCCAAAGTATGGGAATTTCAGCTTCAACATCATTCCTTCCAAAGAACTTTCAGGACTGATATCATTTAGGTTAGAATGGTTGGATCTCCTTGCAATCCGAGGGACTCTCAAGAGTTTTCTTCAACACCACATTTCAACAGCATCAATTCTTCAGCATTCAGCTTTCTTTATAGTTCAACTCTCACATCCATACATGACTACTGGGAAAACCATAGCCTTGACTAGACAGACCTTTGTTGGCAAAGTCATGTCTCTGCTTTTTAATATGTTGTCTAGGTTGGTCATAACTTTCCTTCCAAGGAGTAAATGTCTTTTAATTTCATGGCTGCAGTCACCATCTACAGTGATTTTGGAGCCCAAAAAAATAAAGTCTGCCACTGTTTCCACTGTTTTGCCATCTATTTGCCATGAAGTGATGGGACCGGATGCCATGATATTACATTTCTGAATGTTGAGCTTTAAGCCAACTTTTTCACTCTCCTCTTTCACTTCATCAAGAGGCTCTTTAGTTCTTCACTTTCTGCTATAAGGGTGGTGTCATCTGCATATCTGAGGTTATTGATATTTCTCCCGGCAATCTTGATCCCAGCTTATGCTTCCTCCAGCCAAGCGTTTCTCATGATGTACTCTGCATATAAGTTAAATAAGCAGGGTGACAATATACAGCCTTGATGTACTCCTTTTCCTATTTGTTGGAACCAGTCTGTTGTTCCATGTCCAGTTCTAGCTGTTGCTTCCTGACCTGAATACAGATTTCTCAAGAGGCAGGTCAGATGGTCTGGTATTCACATCTCTTTCAGAATTTTCCACAATTTATATTAATCCACACAGTCAAAGGCTTTGGCATACTGAATAAAGCAGAAATAGATGTTTTTCTGGAACTCTCTTGCTTTTTCCATGATCCAGTAGTTGTTGGGAATTTGATCTCTGGTTCCTCTGCCTTTTCTAAAACAAGCTTGAACATCAGGAAGTTCACGGTTCATGTATTGCTGAAGCCTGGCTTGGAGAATTTTAAGCATTACTTTACTAGCGTATGAGATAAGTGCAATTGTGCAGTAGTTTGAGCATTCTTTGGCATTGCCTTTCTTTGGAATTGGAATGAAAACTGACCTTTTCTAGTCCTGTGGCCACTGCTGAGTCTTCCAAATTTGCTGACGTATTGAGTGCAGCACTTTCACAGCATCATCTTTCAGGATTTGAAATAGCTCAACTGGAATTCCATCACCTCCACTAGCTTTGTTCATAGTGATGCTTCCTACAGCACACTTGACTTCACATTCCAGGATGTCTGGCTCTAGGTGAGTGATCACACCATTGTGATTATCTGGGTCTTGAAGATATTTTTTGTATAGTTCTGTGTATTCTTGCCACCTCTTCTTTATATCTTCTGCTTCTGTTAGGTCCATACAATTTCTGTCCTTTATTGTGCCCATCATTGCATGAAATGTTTCCTTAGTATCTCTCATTTTATTGAATATATCTCTAGTCTTTCTCATTCTATTGTTTTCTTCTATTTCTTTGCATTGATCCCCGAGGAAGGCTTTGGTATCTCTCCTTGCTATTCTTTGGAACTCTGCATTCAAATGGGTATATCTTTCCTTTTCTCCTTTGCTTTTGGCTTCTCTTCTTTTCACAGCTTTTTCTATGGCCTCCTCAGACAGCCATTTTGCTCTTTCTGCATTTCTTTTCCATGGGAATGGTCCTGATCCCTGTCTCCTGTACAATGTCATGAACTTCTGTCAGTTGTTCATCGGGCACTCTATCAGAGTAGTCCCTTAAATCTATTTCTCACTTCCACTGTATAATCATTAAGGATTTGATTTAGGTCATACCTGAATGGTCTAGTGGTTTTTCCTACTTTCTTCAATTTAAGTCTGAATTTGGCAATAAGGAGTTCATGATCTGAACACAGTCAGCTCTCAGTTTTATTTTTGCTGACTGTATAGAGCTTCTCCATCTTTGGCTGCAGAGAATATAATCAATCTGATTTTGAGGTTGACCATCTGGTGATGTCCATGTGTAGAGTCTTCTCTTGTGTTGTTGGAAAAGGGTGTTTGATACGACCAGTGCATTCTCTTAGCAGAAGTCTATTAGCCTTTTCCCTGATTCATTCTCTACTCCAAGGCCAAACTTGCCTGTTACTCCAGGTGTTTCTTGACTTCCTACTTTTGCATTCCAGTCCCCTATAATGAAAATGACATCTTTTGGGGGTGTTAATTCTAGAAGGTCTTATAGGTCTTCATAGAACCTTTCAACTTCAGCTTCTTCAGCATTACTGTTCAGGGCATAGACTTGGATTACTGTGATATTGAATGGTTTGCCTTGAAGACGTACAGAGGTCATTTTTTCATTTTTGAGATTGCACCCAAATACTGTTTCAGACTCTTTTGTTGACTATCATGGTTACTTCATTTCTTCTAAGGGATTTTCGCCACAGTGGTAGGTATAATGGTCATCAGAGTTAAATTCACCCATTTCAATTCATTTTAGTTAGCTGATTTCTAAAATGTCGACATTCAATCTTGCCATCTCCTGTTTGATCACTTCCAATTTGCCTTGATTCATGACCTAACATTCCAGGTTCCTATGCAATACTGCTTTTTACAACATCGGACCTTGCTTCCATCACCAGTCATGTCCACAGCTGGGTGTTGTTTTTACTTTGGCTCTGTCTCTTCATTCTTTCTGGAGTTATTTCTCCACGATCTCCAGTAACATATTGGGAAACTACTGACCAGGGGAGTTCGTCTTTCAGTGTCCTATCTTTTTGCCTTTACTGTTCATCAGGTTCCCAAGGCAGGAATACTGAAGTGGTTTGCCATTCCCTTCTCCAGTGGACCACATTTTGTCAGAACTCTCCACTATAACCCGTCCATCTTGGGTGGCCCTATACGGCCTGGCTCATAGTTTCATTGGGTTAAACAAGGCTGTGGTCCATGTGATTAGATCTTTTTCTACTGAATGTAAAATTCTAAGAGTGGTAGGGATTTTTAATTAATTAATCCTTCAGATTATCCTTCCTCCCTCTTATCTTTTATTTTAACGAAGTAGTTTTGTCAAGTGGCCGATACTCAGTGCTCTCTAACACATATCTTTTCTTCTTAAAATATCTGATAATAGAGATTTGAATCATGCTCTCTTTGAATCATACTCTCTCTTGCCTCACTTAATTGACTGTAATTCTATCGTGAAAGCCATACAAAATAAATTTATTCTGAGCATTGTCTGATAAAACTTCAGATATGATTTTGAAAACACCTCTTATCCCCCCCTCCCACCTTCATATCTACTCTTCTTTGTATGGCACGCTTTCTAATTTAACATGATTTCTAGTCAATTCAGCATCTCAGTTCCTCTCTACAGAATGCGTTCACTTTCACAGAACCAGACACAATACCTGATAGCTTGTAAAAGAAAATCTCATGTAGCAACGATCACTTATTTCTTTCTGCTACCTTCCCTCATCACAACATAATGCCAGTCACATCATACCACTGGCCAGTAACAAAGAGCTGTACTTTCTTATCCATTTAAGTATCCCTTACTCAAATCTTATTTTCAACACAAATACAATGGTCTAGCTATTTTTTCTTTTAATGGCACAAACATTATTATTATATAATATATATACATATTTTCATTATTGCTTTTGGTCATTGGAAATACTTTCCTGAAGTTTGACTTTTTCACGTAAAGTATTTCTTTATACTGTGTTGAAACAAATTAGTAAATCTGCTAGTGACATTACGATCAACACTCCTTTTGCATAATAATTCAAGCATCTGCAAAGCCAGCTGATAGAAGAGGAATTGAATTTACTAATGGATAAGAGAGTGATCTCTTCTCTTGACTTCAGCCCCTTTCCTCACCCCGCCTTCAATATAAGATCATTTTATCTTTGCAAATTATCTTCAATGTTTTGTAATGCAAAATTAGGAAAGCAGGTATCAAAAGAGTAGGAAGAAAGTCTGAATGACTAGAATTGGTCTGGGAATAAGGTGATATATAAAAGAAGGCATGAGGACTGAAGAAAGTATATATTAGAAATATTTATGTTGGTTATACTGAGCTGCGGAGATCAGTTATGTCTGTGCCAAGTATACAATTATTCTGTATACTTTGTCCCTTCTTACTTTTAGAAAATCATTCTTAAAACATTATGAAATATTTTTTGAGGTTGATAAAGCCCATATCTATTCTTAGTCTATTTGTTTTTTTATCTAGTTTACAAGTCTGTGAGTTTTTACCAAAAAATAGGAATATTATATCTGAGGAATCATGAACCATTTAGTTTGTTTCTTTACCTTCAAACAAATGTGTGTCTAAATGTGTGTGTGCATGCTAAGTCACTTCAGTTGTGTCTGACTCTGTGTGACCCTATGGGCTATAGACTCCTAGGCTCCTCTGTTCATGGAGATTTTCCAGGCAAGAATACTAGAGTGGTTTGCCATGCCCTCCTCCAGGGGATCTTCCCAACCCAGGGACTGAACCTGCATCTCATGTCTCCTGCATTGGCAGGAGGTTTCTTTACCACGAACACCAACTAGGAAGACCCGTCTAAATGTGTACATAAGCTAAATTAAGTATGGTTTATATCTTTTTCTTTTCATTTTGAAAAGTATCAGAATTTTAATACAATTTAAAATAAAGTTTATAGATGTATCCACAAGAAATTAAAATTAACTTACAGAGACAACTTGAATAAAAAAGCACTTCATAAATGGATGTTTGAATAAACATTTCTTTTAGTGACTTAGACATAACAGTTCCACCAGCTGTATAAAGACCTGAGTAAATAAAAACTTGCAAAAATAAACCCATTTTCTTTTTATGAAGTGCTTAAATATAGCAATACTATCACTACATTTTCTTATATCAAGGTATTTAATAATGTATGCATAATACACATAGCGGGGAAATATACCATCAGTATCAGTTCATTCAGTTCAGTCGCTCAGTCGTGTCCGACTCTTTGCAACCCCATGAATTGCAGCACGCCAGGCCTCCCTGTCCATCACCAACTCCCAGAGTTCACTCAAACTCACGTCCATCAAGTCAGTGATGCCATCCAGCCTTCTCATCCTCTGCCGTCCCCTTCTCTTCCTGCCCCCAATCCCTCCCAGCATCAGAGTCTTTTCCAGTGAGTCAACTCTTCGCATGAGGTGGCCAAAGTACTGGAGTTTCAGCTTTAGCATCAGTCCTTCCAAAGAACACCCAGGACTGATCTCCTTCAGAATGGACTGGTTGGATCTCCTTGCAGTCCAAGGGACTCTCAAGAGTCTTCTCCAACACCACAGTTCAAAAGCATCAACTCTTTGGTGCTCAGCCTTCTTCACAGTCCAACTCTCACATCCATACATGACCACTGCAAAAACCATAGCCTTGACTAGACGGACCTTTGTTGGCAAAATAATGTCTCTGCTTTTGAATATGCTATCTAGGTTGGTCATAACTTTCCTTCCAAGGAGTAAGTGTCTTTTAATTTCATGGCTGCAATCACCATCTGCAGTGATATTGGAGCCCCCAAAAATAAAGTCTGACACTGTTTCCATGTATAAATATGTATAATTTATGGATGTATTATATAATATTTTTAATTAAGCTGATTTTTTCATTCTTATCTAAAAATACTATGAGCAACTTAATTCCCTAAAAGATGTCATATATGCTGTCATGTCTTAAGGTACCCTTTTCTCTTTCTATTAATATGGCCCTAGGCAAATTACTTCACACCTCAGTGTCTTCATCTCTCAAATAAATGATTGGTCTAAATGATCCCTTCTCACTATAATAGAAGATATCATAGTATCTAGTTCTTAGCAGCTGGAATATAACTAAAAGAGTTCAGGTATTTAAAAAATGCAAAACCAAAATAAAATACCTTGGTTTCATTGTCACTTTTTCAAAGGGACATTTTGTTCTCAAGAATGAGAATTGATCTTCATTTGGAGATGAAAAAAGCTGTCAATAGAATTTTCTGACATTATTTGACTCATTTGGATATACTATCATCATAACTTTGTTATGTGTATTTTGGAAGAATGTCAGCATAACTTCTAAAGAGAAGGGGCCTACGGCAGAATGTGACAGAGAAAAGAACTGCTTTAATTGTGACAAGATCAGCAGGTATGGAGGAAGAAAATGAAATTAATCCTAACATAAGCAAGATACACTAGAAATAAATGAGCCATAGGAAAATAAGAGATACTTAGTGTAAATTGCTCAAAGACCTTGGAGCCATCATAAACAGCCTAACATAATACAGAAGAAGTGATTTTGCAATAAATCTCATCCATTAATTTTTTTGCAAGCCAATTGTAAATCTTTGGTTAAGTTTTGTAGGATGAAAATCATGTTTTAGAAATATTTCTATTCATCATGTTCCACACTGGTCTGAAGGAATAATTTTGTTAAAAGGAAATTAAGAGGGGAAATAAAAGGGACAACATGCCTCCCTTCCAAATCATCATGAATATGTTAGATTTATTTATAAGAACAGCTAAAGCTAATATTGTATACAATTTAAAATGAGTGATACCTTTCTGTTTTGTGTATATTTGCACCTCTGTTTCTTTCCACTCCCTCTGTACAAGTATTTTCATGACACCTAAAACTCTGTACAGATTTCTTTGCCTGACTGAAGCTCTATATGCAGTATGTGACCTCCCCTCTGCTTCTAAATTTTACAAAAATGCTCAAGTAATTTCATGTTATACCTCCACACCCATAATGGTTCATTCAAACACTATTTTTTTCAGCAACTATTATCACCTGGACAAGGATCCAGGAGCTGGATACAAGAGAGAATGAAGCAGCACATTCCTAAAGGACCTTAATAGGAATTTATAGATTATAGGATTTCAGACAGCTGTAACTACTAACCAGAAATATGTATGCATATAACTATAACTATATGTGCAGATAGCTATAACTACATACCAGATAACATCAGTGCTGTGTGGAAATTTGAAGTAACATAAGGGAAGTAGAGAAAAAAGTGGCATAGGTAATATGCTCAAATGTGAAATGGTATGTATATGAGATGGAACATGAATGAAAAGAGGGAACAAACCAGAAGAAATGTGGAAAAGGAGAAATTATATCTAAAGAGTGATAGTTTCCAAGGTTTTGAATGACATGGAACAGCAGTCCAGTTCAGTTCAGTTCAGTCACTCAGTCATGTCCGACTCTTCGTGACCCCATGAACCGCAGCATTCCAGGACTCCTTGTCCATCACCAACTCCCAGAGTTTACCCAAACTCGTGTCCATTGAGTCGGTGATGCCATCCAATCATCTCATCCTCTGTAGTCCCCTTCTCTTCTTGCCCTCAATCTTTCCCAGCATCAGGGTCTTTTCCAAACGAGTCAGTTCTTCGCATCAGGTGGCAAATGTACTGGAGTTTCAGATTGAGCATCAGTCTTTCAAATGAACACCCAGGACTGATCTCCTTTAGGAAGGAATGTTTGGATCTCCTTGCAGTCCAAGGGACTCTCAAGAGTCTTCTCCAACACCACAGTTCAAAAACATCAACTCTCCGGCACTCAGCTTTCTTTATAGTCCAACTCTCACATCTATACATGACCACTGCAAAACCCATAGCCTTGACTTTTGTTGGCAATGTCTCTGCTTTTCAATATGTTGTCTAGGTTGGTCATAACTTTTCTTCCAAGGAGTAAGTGTCTTTTAATTTCATGGCTGCAATAACCATCTGCAGTGGTTTTAGAGCCCCCCAAAATAAAGTCAGCCACTGTTTCCACTGTTTCCCCATCTATCTGCCATGAAGTGATGGGACCAGATGCCATGATCTTCATTTACTGAATATTGAGCTTTAAGCCAACTTTTCACTCTCCTCTTTCACTTTCATCAAGAGGCTCTTTAGTTCTTCTTCACTTTCTACCATAGGGTGGTGTCCTCTGCATATCTGAGATTATTGATATTTCTCCCGGAAATCTTGATTCCACCTTGTGCTTCCTCCAGCCCAGCATTTCTCATGATGTACTCTGCCTATAAGTTAAATAAGCAGGGTGACAATATACGGCCTTGATGTACTCCTTTTCCTATTTGGAACCAGTCTGTTGTTCCATGTCCAGTTCTAACTGTTGTTTCCTGACCTGCATACAGATTTCTCAAGAGGCAGGTCAGGTGGTCTGGTATTCCCATTTCTTTCAGAATTGTCCACAGTTTGTTGTGATCCACACAGTCAAAGGCTTTGGCATACTCAATAAAGCAGAAATAGATGTTTTTCTGGAACTCTCTTGGTTTTTTGATGACCATTGGATTTGGCAATTTGATCTCTGGTTCCTCTAAAACCAGAAGAACATCTGCCTTTTCTAAAACTAGCTTGAACATCTGGAAGTCTACGGTTCATGTATTGCTGAAGCCTGGCTTGGAGAATTTTGAGCAACACTTTACTACTGTGTGAGATGAGTGCAATTTTGTGGTAGTTTGAGCATTCTTTGGCATTGCCTTTCTTTGGGATTAGAATGAAAACTGCCCTTTTCCAGTCCTGTGGGCACTGCTGAATTTTCCAAATTTGCTAACATATTGAGTGCAGCACTTTCACAGCATCATCTTTCAGGATTTGAAATAGCTCAAGTGGAATTCCATCACCTCCACTAGCTTTTTTCATAGTGATGCTTTCTAAGGCCCACTTGACTTCACATTCCAGGATGTCTGGCTCTAGGTGAGTGATCACACTATCATGATTATCTGGGACAGCAAGGAGGTGAGAAAAAGCTGAACAGAATAGGTAAAAGTAAAAGGGTAGGAAACAACGGTTAGAACTGCACATGGAACAACAGACTATTTCCAAACAGGAAAAGGAGTACATCAAGGCTGTATATTGTCACCCTGCTTATTTAACTTATATGTATAGTACATCATGAGAAACGCTAGGCTGGAAGAAGCACAAGCTGGAATCAAGATTGCCGGGAGAAATATCAATAACCTCAGATATGCAGATGACACCACCCTTATGGCAGAAAGTGAAGACGAATTAAAAAGCCTCTTTCTGAAAGTGAAAGTGGAGAGTGAAAAAGTTGGCTTAAAGCTCAACATTCAGAAAAATAAGATCATGGCATCCAGTCCCATCACTTCATGGGAAATAGATGGAGAAACAGTGGAAACTGTCAGACTTTATTTCTTGGGCTCCAAAATCACTGCAAATGGTGATTTCAGCCATGAAATTAAAAGACGCTTACTCCTTGGAAGAAAAGTTATGACCAACCTAGATAGCATATTGAAAAGCAGAGGCATTACTTTGCCCAGATAGGTCCATCTAGTCAAGGCTATGGTTTTTGCAGTGGTCATGTATGGATGTAAGAGTTGGACTGTGAAGAAGGCTGAGCACCGAAGAGTTGATGCTTTTGAACTGTGGTGTTGGAGAAGACTCTTGAGAGTCCCTTGGACTGCAAGGAGATTCAACCAGTCCATTCTGAAGGAGATCAGTCCTGGGTGTTCTTTGGAAGGACTGATGCTAAAGCTGAAACTCCAGAACTTTGGCCACCTCATGCGAAGAGTGACTCATTGGAAAAGACTCTGATGTTGGGAGGGATTGGGGGCAGGAGGAGAAGGGGACAACCGAGGATGAGATGGCTGGATGGCATCACGGACTCAATGGACGTGAGTCTGAGTGAACTCCGGGAGTTGGTGATGGACAGGGAGGCTGGTGTGCTGCGATTCATGGGGTTGCAAAGAGTCGGACACAACTGAACGACTGGACTGAACTAAAAAGGGTAGTAAGTGAGATTGGAAAGATTGCTAAGGTTAGACACATAGAACCATGTAGATGGCAATGCAGACTTAGTTTTTTTGAGTGAAGTCACCAAAGTGTTTTGGACATAATATTGATATAATCTGATAACATAGGGACCTCTCTTATTGGTGTGAAGGGCACAGAGTGCAGGGGAATGGGTAGAAGCAAAGAGACCAATTAAGTGGCTTTACAATTGTCCTGGCAGGAGATAACTGCAGCTTGTATCAAGGTATTAACAGTGGAGTTGGCTGGAGGTGTTTGGAGTTTGCATATATTTTAAAGCAAGGACCTGTGCTGTGTGGTCTTTAGAAGGCTGGGGAGTGGGGATATGGAAGTGAAATTAGGGAGTCTAAGGCTTCTCTCAATATTTGCCCAGAGTAAGTGGAAACCAGGATTTACTAATTCTTAAATCTGAAAGCACCACATACCCATAAAACAGATTTAAGCAGGAGGAGATGGGGAGAGAAAATCATGCCTCAGGCTTGCTCTCAGCCTTTTTCTGTCATCACTCTCTTATTTTGCTCTGAGAACACTAGACTTTTTGTTGTTACTTGAGTCTAATGAGCAACTTCTCTCCTCAGAGTCTTTACATGTGTTCACTTGGAGAAAAATTAAGCTTAGGATGCCTATTTACACATCCACATGGAGATGTTCTATGGATATTTGCTTGTACCAGATGGGAGTTCAAGGGAGAGGGCTGGGCTGCTGGTACACATTTCAGAGAAAACAGATAATGAGAATGAATGAGATCCTTAAGGATCAACCAGTTACAAAAGAGGAGAATATACCAAATGCCTGGTACATTTCAGGTGCTCAGTAAATAAAATTTTAGGTGAAAGGAGAAGTCAAGAGGGAAGTAGGGAAGGAGAGAAGGAAGAAAGAAGGGAATTTTATAGAATCAAATGTTTTTCTAGATCTTACTCTCTTTGTCAAGGAATTACTAGTTGACAGATTAATATATGAAATTTATTTCAAGTAAGACACTAGTACCCAATATTGGTTTATTGTATTATATTTTTTCTTTTCAAGGAAATATGGATTTTAGTAGAGAATTTCTAAACATAAGGGTTTTTTTAAAAAACATAACTGAAGTCATGATCTTGAAGCTAAGCAGAACTTACCTTTCACCTCTTCTTATCTTTCATGTACATGGCCACTAACACATTTATACACAAGTATTATTGGACCTTCTTACAAAAGTATGATCTTATATGATTTATAGCCATATTCTGATAGCTGCCTATCTCAAAACCTGTAACTGAAAAATATTACAAAACAAGAATGTGAGGATGATATCTTATCAAACCATTAAACTTGAAGATTAAATGCCAAATTAGGCAGTTCAAAAGTCTTTACAAAGACTAAAATAAATGAATACATTCTGACTTCTGAAACCCAGCTTAAGAGATCCATTTTTACCAAAAATAAATCAACAGGATCTCATTTCATTGGTCTAGAGAGTATTTTAAAAATTAAATTTAGATATCAGTGGTCACAAACAGTTGCATTCCTTTTTCAAAAACAGTGGAACATGAAGTGAAAATGATGCTTTTCACTTTACCAAGTCATCCTGTAGAAAGTTTATTAGTCACTACAGAACCCCTAAGTTGAAGAAGGAAAAAGGATACAATGTTTCTCACATATATTCATGTCTACAATGTAAAATAATCATTATCATAACTCTGTGAATGGGTTAACTTTGGCCATATTAAGAGTTAAATTGGTTCACATACAGTACAGTTTTGTATATTATATGCCTCAGTCAAGGTCATCTAAGCCTAAGTAAAGTCTGTCATACATTAGAGTAAATATTGACCAGTGCAAGTTATACTATGGTATTTTTTATTCTATGAATACTAAGTAACCCAAGTCAGATACAAGCAGAAACATGAGAAAAGCTACAATATTTTAAAGGTGACCCAAGGCTCAGGAAGTGTACTGAGAAAATAATAATTTCTTTCCCATGGTAAGACTAGAAAGATAGGCTGAGACCATCAGGCGAAAGATCATCAACCACGCCAAAGGAATGTGAATGTGATTCCATAAACCAAGAATGGTAGGCAGGTCTGACTTCCTTTACCAACTCTGCTGCTGCTGCTGCTGCTAAGTTGCTTGTCATGTCCAACTCTGTGCAATCCCATAGACGGTAGGCCACCAGGCTCCCCTGTCCCTGGGATTCTCCAGGCAAGAACACTGGAGTGGGTTGCCATTTCCTTCTCCAATGCATGAAAGTGAAAAGTGAAAGTGAAGTCACTCAGTCGTGTCTGACTCTTTGCGACTCCATGGACTGCAGCCCACCAGGCTCCTCTGTCCATGGATTTGCCAGGCAAGAGTACTGGAGTGGGGTGCCATTGCCTCTCCAGTTGGCAGTAATCACCTGATAATCTCTGTTGAGAATATTCAATACACTAAGCTCAGAACTAAAAGCTGCTATCATTAATGAGCAAAATCTTTTGGTCAGTGGTTTTATGTCTGCTTTCATTTGTCAATCTCACCATATATACTAGTAGCCTTTAAACTTTTTTATAAAGTCAGAGTAATATCAAGGGTTTACTCTTTGGAAACACAACTATTGACAATAAGTGGATGGAATGGAGGAGGCAGAGATTATCAATGGAAAAATAAAAGGGGGCTGTTTAGAAATTCAGTTTAGAGAGAGAACGAGAACACAAATGAAGTCAGTGGCAGATACAATGAATTTTAAGAACTGAATAGATTATGACAAATCACTATTCAAGGAATACTTAATTAACTAGGTCACACTGTGTTAACCTGTTAGATTCCTCAGGGAAAAAATCCCTTTATTTTCTTAAGCCTCTAAAATAAAGTCTAATTTTTTCTGACTTTCACCTTTTTAGGTAGAACAAAAATCCTAAGACAAACATAGGTGAGAGAATGGGCTACAGGGACCACAGTCCCACAAGTTTTCACTTTCTGTTGGGAATAAAAAGTGAGTTAGATGAAGAATAGAGAGGGTTGAAATAAAAATTTGAATGAAAATAGCACAGCAATTAAAAGCAAATGATGACTAAAGATTAATGCATGAATAATTACAATTTGAAACTAGAATAAATCTAACAATAATCATGAAGCATGTTATCGAAAATCTTGAAAACTGCCTATGAGAGCATAAGTTTGCAATACTACTAAAAGAAGAGAGAAAAAAGTCCCCCATAAACTCTAGTGAGTTCTGAATTTTAATTAATCAGTATATTTCAATAATTCTCATCATTCACTCAAAGGCTAGATAGTGACCCTTAGCCATAAGTAATTATGCAATGATAACAACAACAACCAGTATTTAATGAGTAACTGTTATGGTTCAGACACTGAACTATAAGTACCCTATATTTATGATCTCATATAATCTTCATAAAATCTCTAAGAGACGGGTACTATACGTTTTTTTCATTTTGCAAAAGAGGAAACAAAGATGGGGAAATTAAATACATGTTTCAGAGTCATGTGTATAGTAAGTGCTGGTGGTACTAGTTTTCAGATCTGGTAATCTGATTCAAGGCAGCCTTCTCCTTAATCAGTGCTCTATTTTACATATTTTGTCTATGTGAATTAAGGTATTGGGTTTTTGTTTTTGGAGGGGGGCTGTTCTGGGTTTTTGTTTTGTTTTCAACTGCCATAGATAGCAGTTTCAGTTCAGTTTAGTTCAGTCGCTCAGTTGTGTCTGACTCTTTGTGACCCCATGAACTGGATCCACCAAGAGGAATCTAGTACCTGCTGTCCTTGTTTTGGAAAGAACTTAAAGTCTCTGCTTTCCCGTCACATATGGCTAATCAATCCCTTTCAGAGACCTTGAATTCTTGTCAGAATTCCAATCTTTGCCACTAAGGGAATCCTCATTGAAATTTACCTGACAAATAACGATCCCTGCTTAATTTTTATCTAAAATACTTATGAATTCTTGATAAAGTATATTAACTTTTCTAACAGGCTTCATTTTAAGGTTATTTTATAATGTGTGCAGCTAGACTGCAAAAAAAAAATTCACCAATATTACTGTCATTTCTTAAACTTCCTGCAGCTGATCTACTAGAAGTCATCCAGAGGAATAAATGCAGCCATTTTTAAATCTGTATGATTATTGCTTTTATACTTTCCAGCAGGAAACAGATAAGCTATTTATTGGTCTCTGGAACTTAAACATTTAAAAGGAACCTACTGCTATATTTATCACACTTTACAGGAAGTGCAAAGCTGTTCAAGACAGACAATGAACAGATAGGTTCATAAAAGACATTGCAAATTTAATAAGCTACACTATCATTTGCTGATTTCTATTTACTCTGCATGCAAATGGGATTTGAGTGGCTTCTCTTTTTACATTTTATAATAGGGATTTCAACAGAAGGAACAAAGAAAAAATATTTCAAGCTCTGTGTCTTGAGACATTATATTTTTAATTAATTTTTCAGCCTCTTTTAGCACTGTCTTAATAAGAATCAAAACTCCTTTAGGTATTTTGGGAAATTGCCACCTTTGCAAATGAGTCAGCAAGTCACATGTGTAAATGATTGTACAACAGTGATGAGTAGTTATACCTTGGAGATATAAATGTATACCTATTTATATATGCATACCAATATACACTTCAAATATATAAATAGATATACTTTACACATTGCTTTATTATATGTATATGATATGTTTTCTCAACAAAAGAATAAAAACCACTTCACCTCCACGTAAACCTGTGATTTTTGATTCAATCTTATGCACAGTAAGTCAGTCTTTTAGTATTTATATGACTCCCTGGTTTTTAGTCATATTTGGAGCTAGGAAATTTCAATGAATTTCCAGAGAGAAATTTAAATATAACATGTCAGTAAACAATTGATACCAGTGCATATTCCTTTGCTAAATATTTTAGCACACATAAATTTATTTCCTGTTTAATGTTTCTTTTTACATAGGCACTGACATTTTTACCAGCAGGATTCCAGAACTTATATCCTTTGTCTCATTCCTATCATGCATTCCTTATTAAGCATAATATTTTATTAAGCATTATATTTTAAGCATAAATGCTTAAAACCCTGACAGATACTTATAGAAAACATTCTTTCAATTTATATTCTTAGTAGCTTTTTCCATTTTAGACACTTAAATTATTACAGTCATTTTTTTCTTCTTTTTGGCTGTTAAAACTCACATTTTTAAGAAATAATGTTACAGAAAAGAAATTAGTCATGACTTCAGATGCTTCTAAAATTGATTAAATTATTATCATTAAAAATGATGGTCATGATAATATTTAAAAATTTTATACACTCATCTGTCATCTTTTTCATATGGCTTCTGAGTTATAAATTGTTACAGCATTTTGCTTTTAAGTAATAAAATAATATTTTGTTTTACTTATTATATACATATGGATTCTTTTATGTCTGTAAACAGTTTGCAGATGACACCACCCTTATGGCAGAAAGTGAAGACTAACTAAAAAGCCTCTTGATGAAAGTGAAAGAGGAGAGTGAAAAAGTTGGCTTAAAGCTCAACATTCAGAAAACGAAGATCATGGCATCTAGCCCCATCACTTCATGGGAAATAGATGGGGGAACAGTGGAAACAGTGTCAGACTTTATTTGGGGGGGCTCCAAAATCACTGCAGATGGTGACTGCAGCCATGAAATTAAAAGACGCTTACTGCTTGGAAGAAAAGTTATGACCAACCTAGTTAGCATATTGAAAAGCAGAGACATTACTTTGCCAACAAAGGTCCGTCTAGTCAAGGCTGTGGTTTTTCCTGTGGTCATGTATGGATGTGAGAGTTGGACTGTGAAGAAGGCTGAGCACCAAAGAGTTGATGCTTTTGAACTGTGGTGTTGGAGAAGACTCTTGAGAGTCCCTTGGACTGCAAGGAGATCCAACCAGTCCATTCTGAAGGAGATCAGTCCTGGGTGTTCTTTGGAAGGACTGATGCTAAAGCTGAAACTCCAGAACTTTGGCCACCTCATGCGAAGAGTTGACTCACTGGAAAAGACTCTGATGCTGGGAGGGATTGGGGGCAGGAAGAGAAGGGGACGGCAGAGGATGAGATGGCTGGATGGCATCACGGACTCGATGGATGTGAGTCTGAGTGAACTCCGGGAGTTGGTGATGGACAGGGAGGCCTGGCGTGCTGCGATTCATGGGGTCGCAAAGAGTCGGACAAGATCGAGCGACTGAACTGAACTGAACTGAACAGTTTGAGGTATGAAGTTGAAAAATAAATGAGGACCATATTCATCAATGTGACCAAGATGATATTTATATGTATATATACATATATGTTTTAAAGTAGGTACTAATTAAAAAATATACAGAAAATTTTGATGAAAAGGAAGGGAAATCACTTAGAATTCCTTTGAGTAAATTTTAGACATAAAGTACAGTGTGATGGACAAGATGTGATTGTCATTTCCATTAACTTTAACGAGTGACATATGGCTGAATCTCTAGTGCATATTCTAAAATTTAGCCCTTCTGGCTTAACAAAAGAAGCAGTGTATAATGATCATAATTACAAGTTCCTTAAACTAATTATTAATTTTTTTTCTGTGACACTTTTATTGACTGGACTGCCTTAGTAAAATCAGTCTTCTGCAAATAGATTGAAGAATCATGGACATTCCTGTTAGTGATGAGGATATTCATCATGTAGCAATAAATTAAGGATTTTTTAAAAATTGTCGGGAGGGGGGTGGGAGGGGGGGTTCATGTTTGGGAACGCATGTATACCCGTGGTGGATCCATGTCAATGTATGGCAAAACCAATACAGAATTGCAAAGTAAAATTAAAAAAAAAAAAAGCAGAGATAAAAAAATAAAAATTATTTTTTCTTGCTCTGATGTGTGTGTGTTTTTTTTATTTCCACCAAAGTGAGAGACTGCTTTAACACACTGATTTTAGAATTTGTTAGTATCTTGTATCTTCCCCATGTATTGTACAAAAAATTTAAGCACTAGGCTCAAGAGTGTACTTTGCAATGCCAGGAACCAGTAAGTTGAATCTCTCAGAGTCATGGTATTTGAAACCTGCAAAGGACCTTAGAAGCAATTTACTCAAAACCTAGGAATACTTTTAAAAAATATAATCAAATCCATGTACGTTACAAGTAGCCAGTCCAGCATTTAGACCCAGATTTTGATTCCCCATGTTTATTCCACAACAAGATGACCATCATCTTTCTTATTTGACATAGTTCATTCATGAAATAATGATGTTCCAAAATCAATATAAATCTTCAAATAGCAACCCCAACTCTGGTGAAATATAAATCATGGCAAAGAGCAGACTTTATGCATTTGTGGTTTTTAAGGCCTTCTGCACATGTTGACAATGACCACATTCACAACAGATCACTTGAGGTTGGATGCAATGAAATTTCAAGACATTTAGAAACAAACTTAGTGTTGAAAATAGGTGTTTAGCAGGAGGACTTTGTTATAAACAGTACTGACACAAGCTCTTAGGCAGTGAGTAATAGCACTCTTTAATAACATGAATTTCTTGTTATCACCAACACTGATGGTGTATAAATCACACTGTTTAGGTACAATGAGTTATTTTATGGCTATCATTTAAAAGCTCCACCGTTTTCTGCCCAAAGAGGAATGATTCACCCCTCTGACAAAAGTGCTGCAAGGATCAATGATAAATCAATGATAAAGAAGATCAATGTAAAGCATTTCCCGTAGTATAAAAGAATTATGCCTTACAAATAGGAATCATTATTAGTGAGGCTGACTCTGAAGTAATGTAAGTCACTCTACATAAGATATTTAGGGCTTAACGGAACAGGCTCTGGTCATTCAGCCAGTTCCATTTTCAGTAACACCTGTTCACTTCATTGGTGATTGAAAATGGGTGGAGGAAATATTAAATGACATAAAAAAATTAAAAATCAGTTTAACAGAGAAAACAATCTTTGTACCAGAGCAGTAGTGGATGGGTTTTCCCCTCTTCCATTGACAGAGTCAAGCTTTCTGAAACAGTCATTATAAGCTGAAGCATTCTTTTTTGGATGCTTCACAAACAGCACTTTGTGCTTACCAGGACCCAGGAGAAAAGAGCAATGACCCCACAAGAGACTGGCCCAGACTTGCCTGTCAGTGTCCAGGAGTCTCTGGCAGAGACATGGGTTGGTGATGGCCTCCAGCAGTGTTGGGGGCACTGAGTGCAGCAGTGCGTGCACAGAACCCTTTGAAGGAGGTTGCCATCATCTTCATTGCCTCCACCATAGTTTAGTCCCAGGTCAAACAGCAGAGAGGGAACACAGCCCCTCTCATCTACAGAAATCTGGATTAAAGATTTACTGAGCATGGCCCCACCCATCAGAACAAGATCCAGTTTCTCCCTCAGTCAGTCTCTCCCATCAGGAATCTTCCATAAGCCTCTTATCTTTCTCCATCAGAGGGCAGACAGAATGAAAACCACAGTCACAGAAAACTAACCAAACTGTTCACATGGACAACAGCCTTGTCTAACCAATGAAACTATGAGCCATGCTGTGTAGGGCCACCCAAGGTAGATGGGTCATGATGGAGTATTCTGACAAAATGTGATCCACTGGAGAAGGGAATAGCAAACCACTTCAGTATTCTTGCCTTGAGAACCCCATGAACAGTTTGAAAAGGCAAAAAGATAGGACACTGAAAGAGGAACTCCTCAGGTTGGTAGGTGCCCAATATGCTACTGGAGATCAGTGGAGAACTAACTCCAGAAAGAATGAAGAGATGGAGCCAAAGCAAAAACAACACCCAGTTGAGGATGTGTCTGGTGATAGAAGTAAAGTCCAATGCTGTAAAGAACAATATCGCATAGGAACCTGGAGTGTTAGGTCCATGAATCAAGGCAAATTGGAAGTGATCAAACAGGAAATAGCACGAGTGAATATCGACATTTTAGGAATCAACAAACTAAAATGGACAGGAATGGGTGAATTTAACTCAGATGACAATTATATCTACTACTGTGGGCAAGAATCCCTTAGAAGAAATGGTGTAGCCCTCATAGTCAACAAAAGAGTCTGAAATGCAGTACTTAGACCCAACCTCAAAAATGACCAAATGATCTCTGTCCGTTTCCAAGGTAAACCATTCAATATCACAGTAATCCAAGTATATGCCCCAAATAGAAATGCTGAAGAAGCTGAAGTTGAATGGTTTTATGAAGACCTACAAGACCATCTAGAACTAACACCCTCAAGAGATGTCCTTTTCATTACAGGGAAGTGGAGTGCAGAAGTAGGAAGTCAAGAGATACTTGGAATAACAGGAAAATTTGCCCTTGGAGTACAAAATTAAGCAGGTAAAAGTCTAACAGAGTTTTGCCAAGAGAAGGCAGTGGTCATAACACCCTCTTCCAACAACATAAGAGAAGACTGTGCACAGAGATGAGATATCACCAGATGGTCAATACTGAAATCAGATTGATTATACTCTTTGCAGCCAAAAATGGAGAAGCTCTATACAGTCAGAAAAAAACGTGACTATGGCTCAGATCATGAACTCCTTATTGCCAAATTTAGAATTAAATTGAAGAAAGCAGGAAAAACCACTAGCACATCCAAGTATGACCTAAATCAAATCCCTTACAATTATACAGTGGAAGTGACAAATTCAAGAGATTAGGTCTGAAAGACAGAGTGCCTGAAGAACTATATATGGATGTTTGTGACACTGTACAGGAGGCAAATATCAAGATCATCCCCAAGAAAAAGAAATGCAAAAAGGCAAAATGGCTGTTTGAGAAGGCTTTACAAATAGGGCAATAGAAGAAAAGCTAAAGGCAAAGGAGAAAAGGAAAGATATACCCATCTGAATGCATAGATCCAAAGAATAGCAAGCAGAGATACCAAAGCCTTTCTCAGGGATCAAAGAAATAGAGGAAAACAATAGAATGGGAAAGACTGGAGATCTCTTCAAGAAAATTAGAGATACCAAGAGAAAATTTCACGCAAAGATGGGCAAAATAAAGGACAGAAATGGTATGGATCTACCAGAAGCAGAAGATATTAAGAAGAGGTGGCAAGAATACACAGAAGAACTATCCAAAAAAGATCTTCACGATTCAGATATTCATGATGGTATGATCACTCTCCTAGAGCCAGACATCCCAGAATGCAAAGACAAGTGGGCCTTAGGAAGCATCACTATGAACAAAGCTAGTGGAGTTGATGGAATTCCAGTTGAGCTATTTCAAATCCTGAAAGATGATGCTGTGAAAGTGCTGCACTCAATATGTCAACAAATCTGGAAAACTCAACAGTGGCCACAGGACTGGAAAAGTTCAGTTTTCATTCAAATTCCAAAGAAAGGCAATGCCAAAGAATGTTCAAACGACTGCACAATTGCACTCATCTCACATGCTGGAAAAGTAATGCTCAAAATTCTCCAAGTCAGGCTTCAACAGTACGTGAACTTTCAAAATGTTCAAGCTGGATTTAAAAAAGGCACAGGAGCCAGAGATCAAATTGCCAACAACTGTTGGATCATCAAAAAGCAAGAAAGTTCCAGAAAAACATCTATTTCTGCTTTTTCACTATGCCAAAGCCTTTGACTGTGTGGATCACAACAAACTGTGGGAAATTCTTCAAGAGATGGGAATGCCAGACCACCTAACCTGCCCCCTGAGAAATCTATATGCAGGTCAAGAAGCAACAGTTAGAATTGGACATGGAAAAACAGACTGGTTTCAAGTTGGGAAAGGAGTATGTCAAGGCTGTACATTGCCTCCCTGATTATTTAACTTTTGTGCAGAATACATTATGCAAAATTCCAGGCTGGGTAAAGCACTGGCTGGAATCAAGATTGCCAGGAGAAATATCAATAACCTTAGATACACAGATGACACCACCCTTCTGGCAGAAAGTGAAGAGGATCTAAAAAGCCTTTTGATGAAAATGAAAGAGGAGAGTGAAAAAGTTGGCTTAAAAGTCAACATTCAGAAATCTATGATCATGGCATCCAGTTCCATTACTTCATGGCAAATAGATGGGGAAACAATCGGAAACAGTGACTATTTTCTTGGGCTCCAAAATCACTGCAGATGATGACTGCAGCCATTAAATTAAAAGATTCTCACTCCTTGGAAGCAAAGCTATGACTTACCTAGACAGCATATTAAAAAGCAGAGACATTACTTTGCCAACAAAGGTCCATCTAGTCAAGGCTACGTTTTTTCCAGTAATCATGTATGGATGTGGGATTTGGACTACAAAGAGAGCTGAACGCTAAAGAATTTGTGCTTTTGAACTGTGGTGTTGGAGAAGACTCTTGAGAGTCCCTTGGACTGCAAGGAGATCAAACCAGTCCATCCTAAAAGAAATCAATCCTGAATATTCTTTAGAACTACTGATGCTGAAGCTGAAATGTCAATACTTTGGGTATCTAATGCAAAGAACTGACTCATTGGAAAAGACCCTGATGCTGGGAAAGATTGAAGGCAGGAGGAGAAGTGGACGACAGAGGATGAGATGGTTGCATGGCATCACCGACTCGATGGACATGAGTTTGAGCCAGTTCTGAGAATTGGTAATTGACAGGGAAACCTGGTGTGCTGCAGTCCATGGAGTCACAAAGGGTCAGACTGGACTGAATGACTGAACTGAACCGATCCTTTTTTTGAGATGAAGCTTCTCAGTGTTGGTGGAAGACTGATCAGGAGGGATTCCCAACCATTTATGCTGCTCCCTCAGAATTCTTTCTGGCTTTGAAGAAGTGTCTTCCATCTTCAGTGCTGTAAAAGTTGTAGAGTTTGTCATCATTCTTGAAATGCTGAAGAAAGTGTACAGAGAGGAATGTACAAGGGAGTTTTATATCTAGTTGTTTTTCTTTGTTTCAAGGATGATGGTGTTGATTAAATCCCATCTCTCATTTATTTTTATTGTAATCTAATGTAATTCTGCTTTAAAGAAAAAAAAAGTGGAAATCTTTTAATATTCCCACAGGAAGTGTTTGCATATCTGGAGGATTATTTTAATTCACAGAGCTTATTTAGTTTCTGTTTAATTTGTACAGGGATAAAACAAGTTTCAAGAGTATTGCTGTGACAATTATATGAACATCTAGAAAACAAAGCTAGACTCTAAGATACCTCAGAAGGGAACAAGGATTGTATATTGAATTTGCACAGAGAAATAACCCTTCTTAACTAGAATTGTTTTGATTTTCAAACTAAGGGGAACAGATAATATAGCATTAAAATGTAAATAAAAGTCATTTGGTTCTGAAGTCTAATTTTGAAAGAGTATGACTAATAATAACCTTAAAATGCCCAAGGGAATAGAATTTGAAAGAAGAAAGCTTGGGGATGAGGATGCCTCTTAACCCTTGGATAGGGTATGGAGGATAGATACAGAATCTCCTTCTCCAAAGAGCTTCAAAAACAGCTCAGGTTATCATGGTGGTTCTTCTGCAAAGGTGCCAGTACTAATTAGAAAATCTTTATTCTTTCTTATTAGAAAACCTTTCTGAGTGTCTTTCTTTGATCTGGAAACTCCTAGGGGTAAAAGTGGGAGTCAAAATACATTTTAGTTCTATCTAGATATGGTGAAAGATATACACTCTTTTGCTCTAAATATGGAAATACAAATGTAATTATTATTGGTGATAATATTTTTTTAATTTTATTGATGCCTAGTTGACTTACAACGTATTAGTTTCTGCTGTACAGCAAACTGATTCAGCTGCATATATATTTTTATGTTATTTTCTATTATAGTTTATCACAGGATATTGAATATAGTTCCCTGAGCTACTCAGTAGGACTTTGGTGTTTGGGTGGTAGTATTTTAAATATGAGTATTATGTTTTATATAAACTTTATATGCTTATACTTTATAGATTTTATACACATACCAACACACACCACACCTACACATATATATATATATATATGTGCATGTATATTTGTGTATATATATATGTGTGTGTGTGTATATGCTGTTCACAACCACTCAGTGATAGATAGATGTTATTATGCCTCTATTACCAGTGAGAAAATTGGCTCAAGAATACACTACTATCAGAGGAAGACAATGAAATATTGGAACTAGATCATCCAATTCTTAGTTCACTGCCCTTTCTCTTGCAACATATTATTTTCTACATTTGTGGTTTATTTTTAAACTCTTGATGAATGCTTGGATACTCTGGGTGCTAACTGGTGCTATCCTGTTTTAGTAATATTGAGCAATTGAGGAATGTTGAACAAAGATATCTCCATGTTTTCTGATAATTGTAGGCCCCTTAAAATCTCATGGTTACCTCTAACTTAGAGTTTCTGCTTTTGCTGAATTTTCAGTCTCACTAGCTTTTCATTTCCTAGTCCTAATTTTCTCTTATTTTAACCCACACATGCAGAGTAGTCTTTCTGAAGATTTTAGACAACTGAAACTCAAAATTGAATCATAGATATTAGCTCTTAGTTCTTAAAGTCTTTTAGTCTTAAAGTCTTTTAGTCACTACTGATCATTTTCTTTTGCAGACTCAAGTTTCTATATTGTCTGGTTCCTTCTCTCCCAAGAGCAAGTTCTTTTCTCTCCTCTTCATATGTCAGTTCCTCTTCTTGTACACGAAACACAATTTATCCCTTTATTTTATTATTCTTTTTCAATCCATGACACTGAATTCATGACCTTCCATTCTCTATCATCAATTTTAGTCCCAAGCAAAAGCAGTTCCTTATCTTAAAATTCTTGAACCAAAAGTTAGAATATTTTTCTCTAGTTCACACTTAGATCCACACTCTTCTCTGCCCATTTTTTTCTTTAACTACTGAAGATTCCTTCCCTTACTGGCAGAGATCTTCATTTATTTAACAATTAAATGCTTTTTGAATGAATCAGCCATTGGAAAGGGTCTCTAACTTTTCTTTCCATTACCTTCAGCTTTCAGTTTAGCCAAAACCTCATCTCCAATCATTTAGGGAACTGCATTATTTGCAATTTATTTTTCTCATAAGTTTCAAATAACTGTTAAGTTTCAAATAACTCTTAGTTCCTAGTTAATATTTTCTGTCATGTCTTTGGAAATCTCCATGCCTTTCTATCTAAGTTCATTATTTGTTCATTGGTTTGTTTGCTTTCTGATTTTTTCTGAACTCCCTGGAACTTCCCCCCTTCATTTTTCATTGCTCTTCCTTCTCAAATAACTTAATAATGACCAGGGACCTGAAGATAGGTAATCTTTTAATTATGTAAAAACATACATAAAAACAACAAAACAAGTGTCCGAAATGGCTATTTATAATATATCTGTGATTTCTTGTAAGGGCAAAAATACACTTTATATAGAGAAAAATTGACAATTAAGTTTATAATATTTAAATGTATATAAGCTCTGAAGCAGCAATTCCACTTGTAGGATTAGCTTATAAATTTATGTACATGGAGTTATGTAAGGTTAGTGTGATGAAACTATTCATGGAGAATTAGTTAAAATAGAAATAACTTAAATGTCCATAAGTGGGTCAAGTGTTTCCTATCACACAGAACATCCATAAAATGAAATATTATGCAAATATGTTTCAAAAATCTTTATCAAATTTCCTTTGATAGTCTAAAATTATAAAAATTTTAAAAAACTGTGATGACCTTGGTTTTCAATTGATATTACTAAGATAGGTAGACACTGTATCTCAGAGAAGCAAAATAAACTTTAGTGGTAGTAAGATAAATGTCCAAAACTTGTCTTTTTTTTTTTTAAATTTATTTTTTATTTTACTTTACAATTCTGTATTGGTTTTGTCATACATTGACGTGAATCCACCACGGGTATACATGCGTTCCCAAACATGAACCCCCCTCCTACCGCCCTCCCCACAACATCTCTCTGGGTCCTCCCCGTGTACCAGCCCCAAGCATGCCGTATCCTGCATCGGACATAGACTGGCGATTCGATTCTTACATGATATACATGTTTCAATGCCATTTATACTGCATACCAGGGAATTTTCTTATAAACCTACACCCAAGGTTTATCTGCTACTTCAGAAGATTAGAAGTTTGTTTACACAATAGGTTCAGTTCAGTTCAGTCGCTCAGTCGTGTCCGACTCTTTGCGACCCCATGAATCGCAGCATGCCAGGCCTCCCTGTCCATCACCAACTCCCGGAGTTCACTCAGACTCACGTCCATCGAGTCAGTGATGCCATCCAGCCATCTCATCCTGTGTCGTCCCCTTCTCCTCCTGCCCCCAACCCCTCCCAGCATCAGAGTCTTTTCCAATGAGTCAACTCTTCGCATGAGGTGGCCAAAGTACTGGAGCTTCAGCTTTAGCATCATTCCTTCCAAAGAAATCCCAGGGCTGATCTTCAGAATGGACTGGTTGGATCTCCTTGCAGTCCAAGGGACTCTCAAGAGTCTTCTCCAACACCACAGTTCAAATGCATCAATGTCTCTGCTTTTGAATATACTATCTAGGATGGTCATAACTTTTCTTCCAAGGAGTAAGCGTCTTTTAATTTCATGGCTGCAGTCACCATCTGCACTGATTTTGGAGCCCAAAAAATAAAGTCTGACACTGTTTCCACTGTTTCCCCATCCATTTCCCATGAAGTAATGAGACCAGATGCCATCTTCGTTTTCTGAATGTTGAGTTTAAGCCAATTTTTTTCACTCTCCACTTTCACTTTCATCAAGAGGCTTTTTAGTTCCTCTTCACTTTCTGCCATAAGGGTGGTGTTATCTGCATATCTGAGGTTATTGATATTTCTCCCGGCAATCTTAATTCCAGCTTGTGTTTCTCCCAGTCCGGCATTTCTCATGATGTACTCTGCATATAAGTTAATAAGCAATAGGTTAGAACTACAATAGGTTAGCAATAGATTAGCAATACACAATAGGTTAGGACTCAGAAAACTTTTGTTCTGTGAAACTTACTAGATATGGTTTTACTGATAAGTTGTGGTTTATTTGTTTGCTGTTGTTTTGCCTTGTAGCCATTAATCTGATTTATATTTTTGTATTCTCTCCTTATTTCCCCTACTAGATTGTAAAAATTTCATTTTTCAAATTCTCTTTTCTTTGAATCTCCTTAGTGAGTTAAATAAAATCAATCTCAAGTGAGGTGACAGCCATAATGGTCACTATGATTCACAGCCATCACTGCAAATTGGAAATGATTCAAAGCAACTTCCCTTTGAAATAAAGCAAATCCCAATTGCAATTGCAAGAGAAAAATATGTGTTCAACTCCCCATAATGTGGAAAGTTTAGATATGATAAAATATATATATTTTTAATCTCAGAATTAGTATCTAATAAAGTGAATGTTATATAATATTTTCAGTGGAATATGAAGTTGAGAAATAATCCCTCTCAGTCTTTACATGAAACAGAAGGAGGATGCATTGTTATACAGAAAATTTTTATTTCAAATAATATTTCCACTATCAACTAAATCTAGGAAACTGTGTACAAAAATAAGCCTAGAAATTACACACTAAGTTACACATCGAGATACATGCATTCCTAATTCTAGAAAATATATATCAAACTATTTCAGTGGTCATATATGGGATCAAGGATGAAATGAGATTTTTTTCTTTTTACTTTTTATATTATGCTTGTCTATGACATATAAATACTGTAGGAGGATAGAAGATGAAATGTTTATAGTAAAGTGAGGTGAGGGATTATAAAATACCATAGATATTATGTAAAATCGCCACCTTTCTCTTTCTGTTCATTAACCTCTAATCTTTTTTTTCCTAGGTAGTGGAGAAAATAAGATTCTTTTTAAATGTTATATTACAGCTTATTCTTCATAATGATTATTTCATTTCTATAAGCATTTCATGACTTTTGTACACTTAAATCAAGTAGCATGCAAACATAAAATTTCACTTTTGAATATACTCATTCATTGCACATGCAAAATTTTGTTCAAATATAGTATTGTTTATTTTCATGTGAGTATTACTTTTGAGCTATTTTAATTGTTGAAGATGTAAATTATGGTAAGGTTTATACTTACCTTCAAATTCAAGGTAATTTTACCACTTGATTCATAAAATGTAGATTAATAAATATGTGGGAAGAGATATTGGCTATCTGACACAAACAAGTCTCAGTTATTAAAATATCTGAGTATTGGGTGTTGATTTTACTCATCACATCTTTCTGCCTATATAATAACATATTAATACTGTTTTTAATATTGCTATTAATAATTTAGAGAAGAGAGACTACCATTTGCTTGAAAATTGTGTGTTAAATGGTCAATTAGAACCATCACAGCAATCTTATGGAATAAGATTGGACTTTGGCATTTTACAGTAAGTAGAATTGTGTCTCTTTTGCGATGAGTCTTTTAGCTGTTGTGTTTCACTGATTTCTAAGAGAAGTTGAAGTCTGTGATCAAACATTTCACTGTTTTACAAAGTGACAAAATGATTCTTAGCAGCTAAGTACAAGATAGCCTTTTATTGTCAGAGTTTATGGAAATTACATGTGTAGATAGAAAAACACCTGATATATAAGTAACTGTAAAGGTAAGTATTTCTGTTTGTTTCTCTAATAAGCTTTACAGACACAGTTGATATACTCCACAAGCATAAAGTAATTACCTGCAGCAATGGTTTCTGGAAATAATTCCGAGTATATCTGATTTCTGAAAACATAGTGGGTAGCATGTGATGATTTAGGAGTAAGAGTAAAGAAATTATTTTTTTTTCCTGGGAAAGCCCTAGAGTTATTTCTTTAATGAGATCACAGGGGGATCCCAGAATTGCCCTTGAACTTGGCCCCTCTTTCCGCATGTTCTCTGCACTGTCCCTCTGGAAACAGAACTGCACAGACCAGATTGCCTCCTGGCAAGCGGACATGCAACCAATATACCAGTACATTGTATGTGAGTCTGGACCACTCAAAATCCAGAAAGCTTTCTTTTTCCCCTTCCTGGAACACGCATGTTTTTTGGTTGACTTTGAAGGCTGATTTGAGACTTGAACACAACAACATTATTTTTACTCTATAATTAACTTTTCCTTAGACTTTAACTTCAAGGATACCATTGTGGGTTAAACTGTGTCCTTCAAAAAGAGACAGAGAGACAGATGTTGGGGTCTTAAACCCTAATATTTCTGAAAGTGACCTTATTGAAAAATAGGATTGTTGCAGATATAGCTCATTAAGGAAAAATGAAATCAGAATGCAGTAAGGTGGAGCCCTAATTTAATATGACTGATGTCCTTATAAACAGACACATGTGAGAGAACACTGTATGACAACAAAGGCAGAGACTGGAATTATGTAGCTGCTTCCCAAGGAATGCTAAAGATTGTAAGCAAACCATTAGAAGTTAGCAAGAGACGAGGGAGGCTTTCCTTATAGATTTTAGAGTGAAGATGGCCCTACTGATAACTTGATTTCAGACTTCCAGACTCCAGTCCTCTGGGACAATTAACTTTTATTGTTTTAAGCTATCTAGTTTGCGATGTTTAGATATGGCTGCTCTAGGAAATAAATAAAGATTTGTAGCATAAATGAGTCATTACTAGGTTTAGCTCTGGTTATTACATCACAGAGTTGATCTGTCTGATTCTCCTCCGGTGAATAGGATCTAGATTAAATCTGAACCAACTCTATTAATCTAATTAAATTCTGTATTATAAAGTATAACTTATCCACTTGCCCTATTATCTGCTCCTTCATTTTAATCTGCTGAGCACCAACTGTATGCCAAGTACCGGGTTATATATAGTCCTGAACAAGACTCCTGCCACTGCCTTTGGGGAGCTTAGACACTGGAGAGGCAGAGTAGCCCATGCCAGTGTTGTCACATCCACGTTCTTCCCAGGCTCATTATTCTTACACACACTTCTCAAGCCTTGAACAGTTTCTCCGGCTGCTGAAAACTGCTGGAACCCTCTTGGCTCATTTATCATTGAAGATCAACCCTCAGTCAGTTTGATGTGGTTGGGTACACAACATCCCTGTCCCCTCTCCCTACTCTAAGGCATATCTACCCTATCCCCAGACTTCCCTTTTGGGGCTGAGCCTCAGCTGTCCACAACAGCAGCCTGCTCAATAATGTACCCAAATTAGCTTCCTTCCTCCAGTTTCACACTTTCTTACTGGTGCTTCCTGAAATAATATCTAAAATTAGCTACTTAAAAGTATATCTTTGACTCAGGATCTACTTCTAGGAATATCCAAACCAAGATTGGTGGCAGATAAATCTTAAAAGATCAGAAGTGAATGAATTACGTATTTTCCAACTGTGTTGAGTGCTATAAAGTAAGAAATAATAGCTTTTAATAGGAAATGATGGTGAGAGTTTCCCTCCTTTGGGTAAAATGATCAAGGAAGCCCTCTGTAAGTTGGTGACAGTTAAAACCTGTGGGAAGAAGAACAACAGCCAAATGAAGAGACATGCTGAAGACATTACTGGACAGTTGTAGTAACACTGAGGGCACCAGTTCTTAAACTGCCAATGAGCTCAGCATCTTTGAGGAGCTGAAAGACTTTTAAAGCAGCAGGAGTTAGAAGAAGGGGCATGATAGGAGGCAGTAGGGCTGAGTAGAAACCATAAGGCAAGGGCTTGTAGACCTTTTTCTGTCTGTATGAAATGCTCTTGCTGCTGCTGTTGCTAAGTCGCTTTAGTCGTGTCCAACTCTGTGGGACCCCATAGATGGCAGCCCACCAGGCTCCTCCATCCCTGGGATTCTCCAGGCAAGAATACTGGAGTGGGTTGCCATTTCCTTCTGCATGGAATGAGAAGTCATAAAATAGTTTTCAGTATTGAAGAAATATAATCTAATTTATATTTTGAAATTATTCTTAACACTACGAGGGGATCTGATTACAGAATGATCAAAGTAGAAATAAGGAGATAGAAATCAATGACAAAAAAAAATAGTGGTTTGCCTGCACTATAAGGGTAGTAATCAAGTTGGAAATAATAGAGACTGTTTACTCATGCAGTCTCTCAATTTTTAGTATGACATACAACATTTTGAAATTAGGTGATTTGCTCTGAATCAAAGACCTAGTTTATGTTAGTCTGTCAGAATCTGTGTCATTCTTTTTAACACTCTTTCAGACGATTTCTGCTATCTAGACTGAAGAATTGAGATATAGTTGTTAAAAAGCCATAAGATTTTCTGGTGGATTTAAGGGGATGAAGAGGAAAAATTAAGGAATCAAGGATTATTACCAAATTTCTACCTTCTGTGCTAACTGTAGTCCTTTTTATGCTGACAGCATTAATATGAGAAAAGAAAGAAAGGAAAAAAAGAAGTAAACAAATAGATAATAAAATATAGATGAGTTACCAAATGTGAACGTGTAGATTTATCTATATCACCTGCAAGTGCAGAGTCTTATGTTCGAAAGACATTTATTCTTTTAGTAAGTGAATACAGAAACTGCACCCCTGAGGAACTTAGACATGTTAGTAGGTAAAACAGATACATTTATAGTTAGCATTTATTGAGAACTTTTAATATTCCAGGTGCTCCATAGGCATTATCTTTTATTTTACCACAAAACTATATGAAATACCAGTAAAATTCCTGAGTAAATTAAAGACTGTCAAGCAATCTAGCTAAGAAACTGTAATGTGCAATAATTACTACAATAAGAGGGTTGCATTGTCTTTGAGGACACAAAAGAGAGAACTATGAATTCTGACTTGGAAGTGACAGAAAGTTATACATCTGAGAGCTTAAAGATGACACAAGGTGTTTTAGGAGAGAAAAAAGAAGCATATTTCAGGGAAAGGAAATCACTTCTTCAGTGGCAGAAGTGTGATTGCCATGATCAGATTTATATTGGGTTGGCCAAATAGTTCATTTGAGTTTTCCCATAGAGGTTGCAGAGAAACCCAGTGAACTTTTTACCTAGCACAATAGGTAAACAAGCATGGATGAGGAAAATAAAATTCATTCGGAATGTGCTAAACTTGAGGTCATTGTGTAATTCATATGCCTAACCTACAGACTTTGCCTGACCTACTATGTTTACTATACGCCAGATATTCTACTGTCCCGTTGGAGGGGCATATAACAGCTTATGTAAGGAGAAGAGGTCAGTGATGAATGAAATAACCATGTTTCACATGGTGTTTTAGTTCAGCCTGCTAAGATAAATTATCATAGACTGGATTGCTTAAACAAATATGAAACATTTCTCACATGTCTGGAGGATAGGAAGTCTAAGATCAATGAGCAGGCAGATCTAGCATCTAGTGAGAACCTCATTCTTGGTTTGCAGATCACGGCCTTGTCCTTGTATCCTCACATGTAGAGAACAGAGAGAGGATGTCAACTCTCTCTTATCTCTTCTTCAAGGGCACTAATCCCATCACTGGGCTCCACTCTCATGACCTGATTACCTGTCAAAAGCCCCATTTCCCAACATCATCACACTGGGGATAAGGATTTAAACATGAGGGATGTTTTGTCTGGGGGTTAGGGGGTGGTTACAACCAATCAGTACATAACAGATGGCTTTCATTGGAAAAGGAGAGAGAACATGCACCCAAATAAATATTAAGGCAGATTTCAAGTCCACTCTAAGCTTACCTTTGTGTATCCTCTGACCTTTTTCTAAATGGTTATAATTGGTAGCCATCTTAGACTGATGACCAGATGGACAGATGTGCATTTCATGGGTAGAATCCTTTCAACTTTCCCTTCGCTATTAAACCCTGAATACCTGACTTGGCCCACCAAGCCCTGCGTGGAAAGTCTCCAGGGCCATCCAGTGTTAATTTCCTGTTTCACTTCCCCTTCACCACCAACCCCTGAGTTTACTCATAATGTTCCTTTTACAGTTGCTTAAACCACTGGTGCGCAAGCATTTTTTACTCTTTGTGACCATCAGTAAAATTTCTTGAGTATGCAATTATAATTAGCACATATTTATTCATAGTATATATGTAAATATTAATAAACTGATACTGCATGCATTATAAAACTACAATATAATAAACATTTTAGAGGTTGACTTAACTGAATACAAATAGTTCAAGCATTTTCTTTCCATACCCAATGAATATCTTATTCTAATGGGACTGAACTCCTCCCTTCCTCCTTCCAGATGCTACATGCTATTCCCTTGTACCTCAAACTCTCTTGCCCTATGAGTAGGATTAGTTCCTGCTTATCTTTTAGCTTAAATGTTACTTTCTCAGTGTATCCCATCCTTCTCTGACTAGGTTAAAAGCCCAGCTACATGTTCTTCTTGCATTTGGTAGCCACTCCACTCTTCAGTATTTGTCATTATTGTAATTAATATGTATGTGATCTTCAGTTAATGTCTGCTCCCCACTAGACTTCAAGAGCTGTTAGATAGAGGAATAACTTTTGCACTGCTGAATCCCTTACCTCTTTGGTTATTAAGTCTAACTTTTTTATGAATGTTGATTATTGGAACAAATTTCATGCCCTTCACAACATCATTACCATCTATTCCATATCATCTGCTTAGCTGTGAGAAGAACATGAGAGTTTCCACAATGCAGCTTGCTCCTATCAAGACTAGGAGTTGGAAACTACTTTAATAATCCTATCCAAATGTCCTAATATAATGATTGCTTTTATAGTAGCATTGAATTTAATGTAGTATACCACTGTAGATAAAAAGAAGGACTCTGGAACTCTGCTGTTTGGATCAAAATCCCAGTTCTATCACTTATTAGCTGTTGACGTTGTACAAGTCACTTAACATTTCTGCTTGGTTTCCTCATTTCTAAAGTTGATTTTATTGGGCTGTTAGTTTTGGATAAATTTGTATGTCTAAAATACTCAGGGAGATGTCTAACAACAGGAAGTACTCAATAAATGTTAACTGTTATTAATACATACTCAAAGGACTTTTCCATAAACAACTAGAGGCTTTTTGTCTGTTTGTTTTTCAACATTTGTTTATTTTTGACTGTGCTGGGTCTTCGTTGCTGTATGGACTATTCTATAGTTGTGATTCACAGGCTTCTCATTGTAGTGACTTCTATTGTTGTGGAGCAGAGTTGTAGGGGGCACAGACTTAAGCAGTTGTGGCAGGTGGGCTCAATAGCTGTGGTGTGTGTGTGCTCTGGAGCACTGGCTCAGTATTCTTGGCTCAAGGGCCCAGTTGCCCAAGCAGGATCTTCCCAAAGCAGGGACCGAACCTGTTTCCCCTGAACTGGCAGGCAAACTCTTTATTTTATTTATTTATTTATTTATTTAATTTTTAATTTTTATTTTTACTGCAGGCAAACTCTTCACCACCAGGGAAACCCCTACATATGGAATTTTGGTTTAATTATATATCAACAATCCAATGACTTCTGTGTATATAGTCACCATCTAACTTTTTTGATCATGGAAATATAAGGCACTTTAAAGGCATTCCAAAAGTTAATTTAAAGAAGTCATAGTGTTTACATTTCAAGAATTGAGTAGAGCATATCTGAACTCATTGTGGTTGCAGGGCTTCCCTGGTGGCTCAGAGGTTAAAGTGTCTGCCTGCGATGTGGAAGACCCGGGTTTAATCCCCAGGTTGGGAAGATCCCGTGGTTACAAAGCATTCCCTAAACCGTGACATGGGGACATTTTATGAAAAGAAGCAGGAACTTTTATTTATTGCTCATTTCTCTTCACGGTTCACAGCTTGTAATGATTTGAACCAACAAAGTATCTATTATCAGTAGGCATGCAGAAGTGTATAGTAAGTATGAAAGATATATTTTCTAGTATTAAAGTCTCCCTTTTCTTTCTTGCCCATAATTGATGCACTCTTTCTGAAGAGGAGTTTGCAGTGGTCTGAACAAAGATCATGATATAAAAATAAATTATGATATGTATTCCTCGATGTCTTACTCATAAATTATTTCTCTCTAGTGATGCTCTTTTATATTCTGAGGTGGACTTAAAATTTCCTTCCTGGATATTATTCATACAGGATATTGTAGTTAAGGAGCTCGCCTTTTATAGCTGACATGCTAGTAATTCCAGGCTTCAGGTGAGGCAGTGGGGGATAAAAACAGAAACTCTTGTTACTTCCCTCCCCCATTTATGGTCACTCATCACTTCTTTTTGATGTGACTCCTATAAACATTGTCTATGAGTGATCTAGGGAGAAAAGAAAAATGATGGAGGCATAGACACTGTGAGAAAGATGAGGAGGATGTCATAAGGTTGCATTCCAGTCCTTTTAAACAGGGAATCCAAATGTGCTCCCTGAATTTACCTGTTTAATTTTTACTCTGAAGCAGTGGTCCTCAACAGAAGTTGCACATTATAATTACCCAGAGACTTTTTTAAATGCCTGTGACTGAGATGCTGATATATTTACTATTTTTAAAAGTTTTTTAAATCTCTCCTCATATTTTAATTTACAGCCAGGATTGAGAAACACAGCCCTAAATTATTAGCTCAATTCAGTGAATGCAATTAATTCTGTTCAGTAAGACCATGGAGGAGCCATAGAGATGCAGGTGATTTGCAGAGTTGAATTACAAACGCCTGGAGTTGTAGGAATACAGTACAGGCACAGAACTAGCCTAACCTGAGGCAGGTACCCTACAACTCATGCACAAGGTGAAGCAGTGAACCCAGGAATACAGAGTGTGCAAGGATTAGAAACTAAGCAGGTGGTCTACAGAGTGCATTCTAGTTTCCCATTTGAGCAAAAGTTACCAAAGTCATAAGCGTTAGTAAGACCAGAGCATTGAAATGAAAATCAAGATGCAATAAACAGCCCAGAGCTGAGATCTCAGGCAGAAATCAGAAATTTCAATGGAACTGAGAAAAAAGGCACAATGGTAAGCTTAACTAATCTAGGCAGAAAGCTTTCTGAGCCAGGAAACTGAGCTGCTGAATCACTTAGTCTCAGAGTTTAAGCAATGCAGAATTTGTAGATGGAAGCAGGCTAGAGAAAGACTTTCCTAAATCTGTTTTCTTAAATAATTTCACAGTTAAACATTCACACAACTGACTATATTTTTAGCCTGAACATGTTGACAAAATGTTTGGCATTAAGTAAACAATACACTCTTCAGTACACTTAATTAATTCTGACTTGATCGATTTGAGAGTCTGATTGGCAATTATTTTCCTGGTAATGTCAAAGCAGTTTTGTGAAAAATGGACAATTATATCAGTTAAGAATTGGTGAGCAAAAATTAGGATATTTGTTTGTTGATGTTGTCATACAAAGAATTTAAACTATGGTTTGACTGTTTGTAAACAAATGGCTGCTTTGAACTATGAAGAGTCACTAGTGATGTTGAAAATATTGCAATCTCGTACAGTCACATGTAAGAGTGGCAAGGTAAAGGAACCAAAACTATTTTAAGAGGAAGAGCTCACATTTGACAATTTTGGATATCAACATTACTAGACGGAGATAATAGGAGAGTAAATGAATCAATAATAAAAATACTAATAAATAATGCTATCCCTCTGATGAGAGGCAGAAATCATTTCCTTTTAAATTCTATATCTTATGGGGTTTCATTTAATGTTATTAAATGATTACAACAAATGACAATAGCAGATTTCTCTTTGTCCACTCCCTTCCCAAAAATACCATCCCCATCTCTCACCCTCATCACTGTGTCTGAAAAGCTATAAATCCTTAACACCACAAAATCTAGATTGCTCTAGTAGCAACATTGACTGTACATGACACTTTGAACTGATGAAGCCATATCACTGCCAGTGAGAATAAAGAGAGAGAATAAAGACAACAGACAGAGGACTCTGAAGCAAGACAGTCTTGGAGAACATAAAATGGAACTCTGGCTTAATGATAGTCCTGGAGCTGCCACACATGTAAGGTCTTTGTTATATGAACAAATAAATGTTTTAATTACAAGATATAATACAAGGAATAGGGTTTTGCAAAGGAAATATACTAAAATAGAAAACTACCTGGGTAAAGGTAACTGAAAGCCCATTATTTAAGTCTGTCACTTAAAGGATTATTTCAGATGGCTGCAAACTCTTTGTTTAAATCGTCACGTGTTTTGTACTTTGAGCACCAATGAATTACCCACTAAAGCTGTAGAATTAGGGAACAATGGTAGGAAAAATCACACTGCTGGAGTGTTTTGACTCCTTACCAGAGTGTTCAGTAAGATTCTAAAAGAGGAGATAAGCTTAGACTGACAATGACGCTTCTGAAAGCAGAAATAAAAAATCATGAAGCTTTTGAAAGTGATATTTTTCTTCCTTTGTCCCTTCTCAAAAATTATCTGAGTAGATAATAATTTGGAACCATACAAAACGGAATAAGGCTGAATTGTAATTTTCTTCTTCAAAGTAAAGAGAGCACAAATAAAAATAGGTAACTGGGTGAGTATGATAAAATTAAGCAAAGACTATCAACAAATCAAAGTTTCCTTGTTATAATTTATAAGATAGTAAAAAATTAGACACATCTTTTTCAAGATAAAAAGAAACTACAAAAAATGATAAGAAACGAAAAACTGACTTACCTATTTATATGAAGAATACAAAAATATAATAATGATTAAGCCAATATGACCTATGACAAAGACAATAAATACAGTATTATTTATAGCAAACTTGTAAACTTAGATTAAATACTTGATGGACTGAGAATATGTTATGTAAAATGGCTCAAAAATATATATGTAAGGAACCGAGTAATAGTAAATAAAGTTAAGGCATGTACTAACATTTATCCCTAAAAATAGTATCAGGTCTAAATTACTTATCTAAAAGGTAGTTTAAAAAATAAAATCCTTACATAAACTAGATGAAAAAATAATTCTTCTAAACTTGTTTTATAAAGATAAAAAGGGAAAAATCCACTAGTAGACATAACTGATCAAGGACAGCAGAAAAAAATGAAAGTATAGGCTAATCACACTAATGAACAGAAATGTAAATACCTAAGCAGGGCTTCCCTGATGGCTCAGCAGTAAAGAATCTGCCTGCAATGTAGGAGCTGCAGGAGAGTCGGGTTCCATCCTTGGGTCAGGAAGATCCCCTGGAGGAGGGCATGGCAACCCTCTCCAGTATTCTTGCCTGGAGAATCCCATGGTCACAGGAGCCTCATAGGCTACAGACCATAGGTTGCAAAGAGTCAGACATGACTGAAGCAACTTAGCCAATATGCAAATTATTAGCAAATAAATTCCAGCAGAAATTGAAAGGAATAATATATCACCACCAAGTTTGTATTATTACAAAAATACAAGACTTCTTTAGCACTAGAAAATGCACAAACCTAATTTACTACATTAAATGATTCCGGAGTGGAGAGGGGGTGGTGGATCATGTTTCAAAGCAGTTTTATAAAATATTTCCCCAAATTCTGATTTTAAGATTAATCAGTAAAATTCTTAGCAATCTAGAAATGAAAGGAAGCGTCCTTGATTTAATAAAATTTATCTACCAGACAACAAGAGAGCAAGCATCACATTTAGTGGTGAAATATTGGAAACATTCCCTTTACAATTAGTAACAAGAAAAGAGGGTTTACTACCATACTGTTAATCAGCATTGTACTAGATACCCTAGTCCATCCACCAAGCCAGAAAGATTTTTTCTTAATTTAAAAAAGCATAAATATTGGAAAGAAATAATAGAAATAAATTGTATAACTATTCAAAGGAGGAAGAAAATGTCATTACATTAAAAATAGCAAAGGCAATTTTCTATAGCTCTACTATATGCTAGCAATAATAGAATGTATAATAGATGATAAGATCTGCCTCACAATAGTCACAAAACTATAAAATGCATAAAGATAACCGTAATAAAAATAAGACATAAGAAAACCATAAAATTTTACTGAAGAACATAAAAGAAGATTTAAATAAAAGGTGAGCTAAGCCAAATTCTGAATGGGATGGCTCAATATTGTAAAGATAAGAAAACTCCTCCAAATTAATCAGTAAATATGTGGCAATGTAATCAAAATCCTATTAACGTTATTCATGAAACTCAAAGTCCTCCTTATAAATTTTCTTAAGAAAGGGAAATATAGCAGAATAACCAAGGGCACACTTTAAAAAGATAAAGAAGGTAAGAAAAAGATTTGCTTTGTTGTTGTTGTTCAGTAGCTAACTCATGTCTGACTCCTTATGATCCCATGGACTGAAGCATACGAGGTTCCCTGTCCTTCATTGTCTCTTGAAATTTGCTCAAATTCATGTCTATTGAATCACTGATGCCATCCAATCATCTCATCTTCTGCCATCTCCTTCTCATTTTGCCTTCAGTCTTCCCCAGAATCATGGTCTTTTCCAATGAGTCGATTTTCATATTAAGTGGCCAAAGTACTGAGGCTTCAGCTGCAGTATCAGCCTTTCCAAAGAATGTTCAGGGTTGATTTCCTATAGGATTGACTGGTTGATGTCTTTGCAGTCCAAGGGACTCTCAAGAGTCTTCTTCAGCGCCACACTTTGAAAGCTTCAGTTCTTCAGCACTCAGTGTTCTTTATGGTCCAGCTCTCACATCCATATATGACTACTATAAAAACCATCAGTTCATGCGCATGTACACCCGTGGTGGATTCATGTCAATGTATGGCAAAACCAATACAGAATTGTAAAGTAAAAAAAAAAAAACAAAAACAAAAAAAGCATCAGTTCAGTTCAGTTCAGTTGCTCAGTCATGTCTGCATGGACTGCAGCACGCCAGGCTTCCCTGTCCATCAACAACTCCTGGAGCTTACTCAAAAGTAGGTCCATCAAATCAGTGATGCCACCCAACCATCTTATCCTCTGTCAGCCCCTTCTCCTCCTGCCTTCAATCTTGCCCAGGATCAGGATTTTTCTCGTGTATCAGTTCTTTGCATCAGGTGCCTAAAGTATTGGAGTTTCAGCTTCAGCATCAGTCCTTCCGATGAATATTCAGGATTAATTTCCCTTAGGATGGACTGGTTGGATCTCCTTGCAGTCCAAGGGACTCTCAAGAGTCTTCTCTAACACCACAGTTCAAAAGCATCAATTCTTTGGGGCTCAGTTTTTCTTACAGTCCAACACTCACATCCACACATGACTATTGGAAAAACCATAGCTTTGACTAGATGGACGTTTGTTGGCAAAGTAATGTCTCTGCTTTTTAATATGCTGTCTAGGTTGATCATAGCTTTCCTTCCAAGAAGTAAGCATCTTTTAATTTTATGGCTGCTGTGATTTTAGAGCCCCCCAAAATAGTCTCCCACTGTTTCCATTGTTTCCCCATCTATTTGCCATGAAGTGATTGGATCAGATGTCATGATCTTAGTTTTCTGAATGTTGAGTTAAAAACCATAGGTTTGAATATACAGACTTTTGTCAACAAAGTGATGTCCCTGTTTTTTAACATTCTCTCTTAGTTTGTCATACCTTTCCTTTCAAGAAGCAAGCATATCACCCACCATATTTCAAAACTTATTATAAAAATTAAGTGATTAAGAAGATGTAATATTGGGGTGGAAATAAAGAAAGAGATTGTTGTCCAGAAACAGGCGCATGACAATTTAGTGCATGAAAGTGTGAAGTGGTGGGGAAATGGTGCCCTGGCAAGAAACACTGCTGGATAAATAGTCTATTGGTGAGGTGAGGTGAGGTGAAGTCGCTCAGTCGTGTCCGACTCTTTGCGACCCCATGGACTGTAACCTACTAGGCTTCTCTGTCCATGGGATTCTCCAGGCAAGAATACTGGAGTGGGTTGCCATTTCCTTCTCCAAGGGATCTTCCCGACCCAGGGATCGAACCCAGGTCTCCCACATTGGAGGCAGATGCTTTAAATTAGATTATTGGCTCCCATAATGCACAAAACTAATTTCAGTTATTTCAATTTCAAAATGTAGGGAATGAAATTATGAATATATTAGAAGAAAATATAGGTTATTATTATTTAATGTTAGAATAGGAATAAGACAAAATGCATTTATATTCACAAATAATCTGTACAACACAAAAGCCATAAATAATGAATTAATAAATGTAACTAAGCATTCTGTGGTAAAAATGAAACAATGTAAACATGGAACAGTAGAAAAAACTATATTGGCATTATAAATACATATTTTTGTACATGCATTCTTCTCTGGTTATGTATTAAAAGGTATTAAGATATGATCACATAAGAACACACATAAGTGTGTCATGATGTACATAGCGTATGTTTATTATTTGTATACAAATGGTGTATATTTGTAACAAATGCATACACATGGATAAAAATGGCATAAAATTCCAAGAGTAACAGGCATATAAGCAAAATGGCTGCCTGATGAGGTCTTACAAATAGCTAGAAAAGAAGAGAAGTAAAAAGCAAAGGAGAAAAGGAAAGATATACTCATTTGAACACAGAGTTCCAAAGAATAGCAAGGAGAGATACCAAAGCCTTCTTCAGTGATCAATGCAAAGACATAGAGGAAAATAATAGAATGGGAAAGACTAGAGATCTCTTCAAGAAAATTAGAGATACCAAGGGAACATTTCATGCAAAGATGGGCTCAATAAAGGACAGAAATGGTAGGGACCTAACAGAAGCAGAAGATATTAAGAAGAGGTGGCAAGAATACACAGAGGAACTGTACAAAAAGATCTTTAATGACCAAGATAATCGTGATGTTGTGATCACTCACCTAGAGCCAGACATCCTGGATTGTGAAGTAAAGAGGGCCTTGAAAGCATCACTACAACCAAAGCTAGTGGAGATGATGTAATTCCAGTTCAGCTATTTCAAATCCTAAACAATGATGCTGTGAAAGTATTGCACTCAATATGCCAGCAAATTTGGAAAACTCAGCAGCGGCCACAGGACTGGAAAAGGTCAGTTTTCATTCCTTCCCAAAGAAAGGCAATACCAAAGAATGCTCAAACTACCGCACAATTGCACTCATCTCACACGCTAGTAAAGTAATGCTCAAAATTCTCCAAGACAGGCTTCAGCAATACATAAACTGAACTTCCAGATGTTCAAGCTTGTTTTAGGAAAGACAGAGGAACCAGAGATCAAATTTCCAACATCTGTTGGATTATTGAAAAAGCAAGAGAGTTCCAGAAAAACATCTATTTCTGCTTTATTGACTATGCCAAAGCCTTTGACTGTGTGGATAATGATAAACTGTGGAACATTCTGAAGGAGATGGAATACAAAACCACCAGACTGGCCTCTTGAGAAACCTATATGCAGGTCAGGAAGCAACAGTTAGAACTGGACATGGAACAACAGACTGGTTCCAAATAGGAAAAGGAGTACATCAAGCCTGTATATTGTCACCCTGCTTATTTAACTTATATGCAGAGTACATCATGAGAAATGCTGGGCTGGAGGAAGCACAAGCTGGAATCAAGATTGCCGGGAGAAATATCAATAACCTCAGATACGCAGATGACACCACCCTTATGGCACAAATTGAAGAACTAAAGAGCCTCTTGATGAAAGTGAAAGAGGAGAATGAAAAAGTTGGCTTAAAGCTCAACATTCAGAAAACCATGATCATGGCATCTGATCCCATCACTTCATGGCAAATAGATGGGGAAACAGCGGAACCAGTGACAGACTTTATTCCTTGGGCTCCAAAATCACTGCAGATGGTGATTTCAGCTATGAAATTACAAGATGCTTACTCCTTAAAAGGAAAGTTATGACCAACTTAGACAGCATATTTAAAAGCAGAGACATTACTTTGCCAACAAAGTTCCATCTAGTCAAAGCTATGGTTTTTCCAATAGTCATGTGTGGATGTGAGAGTTGGACTATAAAGAAAGCTGAGCACTGAAGAATTGATGCTGTTGAAATGTAGTTTTGGAGAAGACTCTTGAGAGTCCCTTGGACTGCAAGAAGATCCAACCATCCATCCTAAAGGAAATTAATCCTGAATATTCATTTGAAGGACTGATGCTGAAGCTGAAACTCCAGTATTATGGACACCTGATATGAAGAGCTGACTCATTTGAAAAGACCCTGATGCTGGGAAAGATTGAGGTCAAGAGGAGAATGGGACAGCAGAGGATGACATGGTTGGATAGCATCACCGATTTAATGAGTTTGGGTAAACCTAGGGATTTGGTGATGGACAGGGAGGCCTGGAGTGCTGCAGTCCATGGAATAGTGACGAGTCAGACATGACTGAGCGACTGAACTGAACTGATTGAATGGGCAAAAGATCCAAACAGAGAGCTCAGTCAAAATAATAATAATAATAAAAAAATAAAATAGTTATTAAAGTAAAGAAAAAGATGCTTACATTTACTAAGCAGGAAAATGCAAGCTAACATACAAAGGGATAGTATATTCATTATCTCACTTACCTAGTGAGCAAAAATTAATAGTTTAGCATTATATAGTACATATAGTACAGGGAAATAGTTCTGTTAAAGGACCTCGTTGGTAATACATATCAAAATTTTAAGTGTACCTCCTTTTGGGCTCTACAATTCCATTTCTTATAGAATATTGCAGAGAAGCAGTTACATATAGGAGCAAGAGAGAGATGCTAAACACAAAATAAATTGTGGAAATTTTTTAAATATTGAAAGCTTTCAAAAAAGTAAAATTTTAGGTTGGTAGAATAATATATAAAGAATATTTTATTTTCTAAAAATGTGCACATATGCGTATGTATGTATTAATATATGTGTATGTCTATCCAATATAAATGCATATACATACACAACCATCTAAAGAAACATCCCTTTTTTATCTCTGTTAGTGATAAAATTTAGCCTGAAATGTATTTTTCATCAGATTTTCTTTGAGATTTTTATATTCATATTTGGTTACTTATTCACTGACTCTCTCTCTTTACCAGAATATGTGTTTCATGAGATCAGAGCAGGAATCATGAATTTCATCATTGTATTTCCTCAGTTGCTAAAATAGCATTTGACTCATAGTTGACCACTAAGTATTTTTCTAACAGAAATATTATGACATTTATTGATTGATTGCCCAGGTAATGGTTAATTAGAATTGGCAGAACTGTAATGAGATGTTTGTGGTTAACCAGAATATCTACTAACAAAGACTCTTACTCTTGCCCTATGTTTACTGATCAGAATATATAAATATATATAATAACCTCACTGGGCACTGAAATTTGTATTAAAGAATACTGTATCTATTGTGTGTTTGATTAATTGTCTCTTTTCCCTCAAAATAGCTTTTTGGGAAAGAACACAGAACTGAAACAAGTGTATAAGAAAGATCAAAAATCAAAAGGTGACAATTTCTTCCTATTAAATAAAAAATTCTGGAAACATAAAAAGAGCAAAATTAGTTTTCTGTATTATCAGAACAATGTTTTTAAAAGTTTTCAGATGTGAAAGAGTTAATACCAAATTAAGATTAAATTCATCATTAATCCCTACATAAAAAATGCAATATGGATTAATTTGACAGCTGCATTATAACTTTGGACAAATTTTTAAAAAAAGATTTCTAAAAACGATTTGAAGAATTAACACATTTTCTGTGATTCCAAGATAAGATTTGTCACATTTCTTGCTCACTCCTATACTTGTGGATTTCTCTAATCTAAAATAAGCCGCACATATACCTTTATAGGAATGTTTTTTATTTCTTTCTGATTTGTCCTTCACTGTCCAGAATAAATGCTTTCATGTACTTTTGCATTTTTTGACTTCCAATAGAGACATATCTCACAAGTTTCATAAACATTCTATAGTACTGCTTTAGGGAAAATGTTACATTCTATCTTTCAGTTTCTTAGGAAACCTATTGAGTACATAGCATTTACTCTGGCAATAAGCATTTATGGCCATTAAGTTATTTTTAAGACCAGATACTCAGAATAGGGCAACATATACAAGCTGTACTCTTTCTTTTACTGAATTTCTTTAGATGATCTAAAAACTCTTTTAAAAAAAAATTATAACTACATAGTAGAATCTCCTTGTGGCATGATTTCTACAATTTGTCCAAAGAATCTTGGAAGGCACTGATGTCATCTCAGATAAAGCAATCAATGACATGGCAAATCTTTTTTGGTGATTACTCTTTTTGTTTACTCTTCAACTACTTTTTCACTACTTAATTCAACTCTTTTTAAAGGATAGTGTTGGAACATGTCCTTCAATAAGCAATGTTTTTATTCTTGCTTTCATAAATAAATAAGTTGCTTTTATCTCACTATCATGCCCAAGTAAAACAATTATTTGAAGACTAAGAAGTAATCAGAGAGAAAATGAGGTAACAGTTTCAAACCTTAGTATATTTTGTGATGTATGACATCAATCATTGTGGCTATTGATTATTATGTAGTTATTATGTACCAGGCATTGGGATAAAAGTTTTATTTTCTTATGCTTATAGCAACCTCACAAAGTAAGCATTCTTGTTATAGTATAACAGTATTATTATCCCAATTTTGTAGATGAGAAAAATGAGATACAGAGAGATTAACTGACTGGCCTATGGAATTGATACTTAGCAAGATTTAAATTTTATCCATATACTCACACTAAAGCTCAGGCAATTTTTTAAAGTCTCTGTTATGTAAGGTGAATGTATTTTTCTATAGCAATAGTATACATCAAAGGAAAAATGATTCTGTGGTATGTTAGTCTGAAGAACATGTGTTTGAGATTCTGTGGTTGGTTAGAGGTGTGAGGAGATTATAAACTTTAAAAACTAGTGAGGAAATTGTCAGTTCACAAAAATCTTTGCCAATGTCTTCACATAGTCAGGTATGAGGTTTACCTTGTCTAACTTAAAGATACATAAAACTTCCCAAAGACCACTTAATCCTTTGAAATTACAGGTAATTTCCCTTACCACCTATGTTGAGTATGCCCTTGAACTATAGGAAATCTTGTCATAATTTTATTAAAGGTTTGTGTTTAATGTATCTTCATTTAGAGTTTGTAAATCACATGCAGTGTGCACAATGCAGGGGAGGTCAAGGTACAAATTATAGCATCTGCCCTCAAAGTTAAATAATTTACAGTTAAGTGGGGGAGTTATACTGGTGCACAAATAGTGCAGGCACATGAATAAGGTCAAGGTGAATCTCAGTAAAGTACTCTGTGTGTGTGTGTGTGTGTAACTGGAGCAGCAGAGTAAAATGGGATCAGTATGCATTCTCCATTATCTGGCTTTCAAATCAGAACCCTAGGGATTTGTATGGATAACAGTGGAGGTATTTTCACTCATGGCCCCAAGTCCTTGACTAAGGCACAGGATGGCTCTGTGGTTGGGCAATGCTTCAGCCTGCCAAAATGTGTCTTTTGATTTTAAATGTTCTCTACCTGTGTGAATACATGATAAGCACTACATGAAGGGGTCATTTACAAACCACATTCCAATATCAGAATAATCTTATAAAGTCATATTTGAGGTAATTTTCCAAATACTCTTCCAGGGATGTTTCTTAGTGGACTGAAGCCTAAGAAGTGCAATAAATGCTCAAGGCAGGAGTGAGCCACAGGCAGGAAAATATTTGGAAGTGACTGTACTATTTATTGGTTTTGATGTTTTAAATCCGTTTACTACCATACATCTGAAATTTAATAAGCTTTCTACCTGAACCATGTCTCTCAAGAATATGATAGAAGCTTTAAAATGGAAGAACTTACTCTTTAGAAGAAGTAGAAGACCGTAAGACTCAGTAACACATTTTTAAATCTTGAGAAAGTATTTTATTGTCAAGAAATCACAGAGTGCTGGTAGTGATACTTATGGGTTGGATCTAAAATTTTGGCTGCATAGGCTGTTCATCTCTGTCTCAGCCATTTTTTTAACTTAAATTTTGCTCATTGAAATAAGAGGTGCAGTAAATGGACCACAGTGGCTCATAATATGGGCATTCTGCATATTTATAGTGTCACTTACTATGTATGCACTTACTATTAAAGGTGAAGTTCTCCAAAATAAATAGACATGGGATAATCATAAAATTTGTTTTATGTTCATTAAATAGTAGATAACATGAAATAAATAATAGATATTTCTGATATATGTGCAAAAATATGGCATTTAAAACTCTGTTAGTGGATAAGTCACCAGTTTTATAAAAATCCATGCCAAGTGATAGGGAAAACATCAGTAGGTTTGGCAGGCAAATGGAGAGTGAACTGTTAGGTTTCAACCATCTCCAGTTCCTCTGATTTTATGATTAAATATTAGTGTCCAGAAATAAGCAGTAGAAATGCCAGCTTTCTAAATACCAAGTATAGACCAGAAAAGACTGTGGATAAATACTTCATGAGACAAATCCAGGAGATTAATAAGCTGGCCAAAAATGGGATGGGCAGGTGGAGTGCCTTCCCAGGTAGCTAATTAAAAATTTCTCAGGAACTTGTACTGAAAGAACAGAAAAAATAGTTTATTCAGGGAAAAATAATTGAAATACAATTCAGTAGCTAAAGTTAGTTTTGTGAACACATATATCCTGTTGCTTATATTTTATGTATTGCCATGCTGAGATAATATAGACCACAGAATAATAGATGGATAAACCAAAAAAAAAAAATTCTTCTAAGAGACTTCATAAAGAGTATTGCAAAAGCATAACCTCCATTCTACTCTTTTGAAAAAAAAAAAAAACTATTTATGCCAGTAATTCTCTACTGGGAAGATATAAAGAGTATATAAGGATCATTTGGAAACATTGTCAAACTACATGCATCTTCCATCCACCTTGGTTGCAGGGAGTGAAGAAGGCAGGAACCTTCTTTCTTTTTGAGAACTCCAATTCTAACCATATTAGCATGCTGTACCTCTTAACCACTATATATTTGTATTAGTAATTTACCCTATTGGCACCATGCTTGCCACTTTATATTTAATGTTGATTCTAATGCCAATAACATTCTAATAAGATGATACTAATGCCAATAACATTCTAATAAGATGATACTATTAACCCAATGTTACAAGTAGAATAACTGTTGTTCATAGAGCTTACATAATTTGACTAAGATCACAGATAAAGGAAGTTTGGGGGAATCAGACCTAGAACCATTATCATTCTGACTTCAGAGTCAGTGTTTTTATGTTTTATCTTCTAAGCTATATACAGCATGTTGTGTTGGTGATGAAAAAAAACATAGAAATGTATTAAAATTTTTGCCTAAAATATATATATATAAATATATATATATATTTATATATGTATGTATTCTAAAAGTCTGTAGTTGCTAAGTCATGTCTGACTCTGTGACCCCAAAGACTGTAGTCCACCAGGCTCCTCTATCCTTGGGATTCTCCAGGCAAGAATACTGGGGTGAGTAGCCATTCCCTTCTTCCTGATCTCCTGCATTGCAGATAGATTCTTTACAGTTTGAGCAACAAAGGAAGCCTTGTGTGGATGTGTGTGTATCTGTGTACACACACATGCATGTGAGAAAAGAGAGAGAGAGATATACATGATATACATGTTATGCACACATCTACAAATATGTATGCATACATGCATGTCAATGTACTCCACACACACACAGGTTTATTTTTATTTGTGGGTGAGCAAGTATGAAAAGGCAAAATGATAGGATACCAAAAGAGGAACTCCCAGGTCATTAGGTGCCCAATATGCTACTGGAGATCAGTGGAGAAATAACTCCAGAAAGAATGAAGGGATGGAGCCAAAGCAAAAATACCCAGTTGTGGATGTGACTGGTGATAGAAGCAAGATCCAATGCTGTAAAGAGCAATATTGCATAGGAACCTGGAATGTCAGGTCCATGAATCAAGGCAAATTGGACGTGGTAAAACAAGAGATGGCAAGGGTGAACGTCGACATTCTAGGAATCAGCGAACTAAAATGGACTGGAATGGGTGAATTTAACTCAGATGACCATTATATCTACTACTGTGGGCAGGAATCCCTCAGAAGAAATGGAGTAGCCATCATGGTCAACAAGGAGTCTGAAATGCAGTACTTGGATGCAATCTCAAAAACGACAGAATGATCTGTGTTTGTCTCCAAGGCAAACCATTCAATATCACAGTAATCCAAGTCTATGATTCAACCAGTTTAACGCTGAAGAAGCTGAAGTTGAATGGTTTTATGAAGACCTACAAGATCTTTTAGAACTAACACCCAAAAAAGATGTCCTTTTCATTATAGGGGACTGGAATGCAAAAGTAGGAAGCCAAGAAACACCTGGAGTAACAGGCAAATTTGGCCTTGGAATGCAGAATGAAGCAGGGCAAAGACTAATAGAGTTTTCCCAAGAAAATGCACTGGTCATAGCAAACACCCTCTTCCAACAACACAAGAGAAGACTCTACACATGGACATCACCAGATGGTCAACACCAAAATCAGATTGATTATATTCTTTGCAGCCAAAGTTGGAGAAACTCTATACAGTCAACAAAACAAGACCAAGAGCTGACCGTGGCTCAGATCATGAACTCCTTATTACCAAATTCAGACTCAAATTGAAGAAAGTAGGGAAAACCAGTTAGACCATTCAGGTATGACCTAAATCAAATCTCTTATGATTATACAGTGGAAGTAAGAAATAGATTTAAGGGCTTAGGTCTGATAGATAGAGTGCCTGATGAACTATGGAATGAGGTTCCTGACATTATACAGGAGACAAGGATCAAGACCATCCCCATGGAAAAGAAATGCAAAAAAAGCAAATTGGCTGTCTGGGGAGGCCTTACAAATAGCTGTGAAAAGAAGAGAGGTGAAAAGCAAAGGAGAAAAGGAAAAATATAAGCATCTGAATGCAGAGTTCCAAGAATAGCAAGAAGAGATAAGAAAGCCTTCTTCAGCGATCAATGCAAAGAAATAGAGGAAAACAACGGAATGGGAAAGACTAGAGATCTCTTCAAGAAAATTAGAGATACCAAGGGAACATTTCATGCAAAGATGGGCTCGATAAAGGACAGAAATGATATGGACCTAACAGAAGCAGAAGATATTAAGAAGAGGTGGCAAGAATACATGGAAGAACTGTACAAAAAAGATCTTCACGACCCAGATAATCATGATGATGTGATCATTCATCTAGAGCCAGACATCTTGGAATGTGAAGTCAAGTGGGCCTTAGAAAGCATCACTACAAACAAAGCTAGTGGAGGTGATGGAATTCCAGTTGAGCTGTTTCAAATCCCGAAAGATGATGCTGTGAAAGTGCTGCACTCAATATGCCAGCAAATTTGGAAAACTCAGCGGTGGCCACAGGACTGGAAAAGGTCAGTTTTCATTCCAATTCCAAAGAAAGGCAATGCCAAAGAATGCTCAAACTACCACATAATTGCACAATTGCACTCATCTCACATGCTAGTAAAGTAATGCTCAAAATTCTCCAAGCCAGACTTCAGCAATACGTGAACCGTGAACTCCCTGATGTTCAAGCTGGTTTTAGAAAAGGCAGAGGAACCAGAGATCAAATTGCCAACATCTGCTGGATCATGGAAAAAGCAAGAGAGTTCCAGAAAAACATCTATTTCTGCTTTATTCAGTATGCCAAAGCCTTTGACTGTGTGGATCACAAGAAACTGTGGACAATTCTGAAAGAGATGGGAATACCAGACCACCTAACCTGCCTCTTGAGAAATCTGTATGCAGGTCAGGAAGCAACAGTTAGAACTGGACAAGGAAGAACAGACTGGTTCCAAATAGGAAAAGGAGTACGTCAAGGCTGTATATTGTCACCTTGCTTATTTAACTTCTATGCAGAGTACATCATGAGAAACACTGGACTGGAAGAAACACAAGCTGGAATCAAGATTGCCGGGAGAAATATCAATAACCTCAGATATGCAGATGACACCACCCTATGGCAGAAAGTGAAGAGGAGCTTAAAAGCCTCTTGATGAAAGTGAAAGAGGAGAGCGAAAAAGTTGGCTTAAAGCTCAACATTCAGAAAACGAAGATCATGGCATCTGGTCCCATCACTTCATGGGAAATAGATGGGGAAACAGTGGAAACAGTGTCAGACTATTTTTTGGGGTTCCAAAATCACTGCAGATGGTGACTGCAACCATGAAATTAAAAGACGCTTACTCCTTGGAAGAAAAGTTATGACCAATCTAGATAGTATATTCAAAAGCAGAGACATTACTTTGCCAACTAAGGTCTGTCTAGTCAAGGCTATGGTTTTTCCTGTGGTCATGTATGGATGTGAGAGTTGGACTGTGAAGAAGGCTGAGCGCTGAAGAATTGATGCTTTTGAACTGTGGTGTTGGAGAAGACTCTTGAGAGTCCCTTGGAGATCCAACCAGTCCATTCTGAAGGAGATCAACCCTGGGATTTCTTTGGAAGGAATGATGCTAAAGCTGAAGCTCCATACTTTGGCCACCTCATGCGAAGAGCTGACTCATTGTTAAAGACTCTGATGCTGGGAGGGATTGGGGGCAGAAGAAGGGGACGACCGAGGATGAGATGGCTGGATGGCATCAGGGACTCAATGGACATGAGTCTGAGTGAACTCTGGGAGTTGGTGATGGACAGGGAGGCCTGGCGTGCTGCGATTCATGGGGTCGCAAAGAGTCGGACACAAATGAGCGACTGAACTGAACTCAAGTCATGTATTAGACTTCCCTGGTGGCTCAGATGGTAAAGTGTCTGCCTACAATGCGGGAGACCCAGGTTCGATCCCTGGGCTGGGAAGATCCTCTGGAGAAGGAAATGGCAATCCACTGCTGTACTCTTGCCTGGAGAATCCCATGGATGGAGGAGCATGGTAGGCTACAGTCCATGGGGTCGCAAGAGTCAGACTTGACTGAGCGACTTTATTTTACTAAGCCATGTATGTACATTTAATTTCATATATTTATCTATTAAATTCATAATTATATTACTATAGTGTTATATATATTTAAGCTATACGTGTATAGAACTGATATATAAATATGGGCTACACTCATGACTCAGTGGAGAAGGCAATGGCAAACCACTCCAGTTTTTTGCCTGGAAAATCTCATGGATGGAGGAGCCTGGTGGGCTGCATTCCATGGGTTGCTAAGAGTTGGACACGACTGAGCGATTTCACTTTCACGCATTGGAGAAGGAAATGACAACCCACTCCAGTGTTCTTGCCTGGAGAATCCGAGGGACGGGGGAGCCTGGTGGGCTACCGTCTATGGGGGTTACATAGAGTTGGACACAACTGAAGCGATTTACCAGCAGCATAACTCAGTGACAGAGAATCTACCTATCAATGCAAGAGACACTGGTTAGATCCTTGGTTCGGGAGGATCCTCTGAAGGAGGTAATGGCAAACAATCCCAGAATTGTTGCCTGGAAACATTGGCAGAGGAGCCAGGAAGACTACAGTCCATGGAATGGCAAAGGAATTGGACAAGACTTAGCAATTAAACAACAAATATATAAATATAATATTTATTCAGCTTTATGAAGAACATAGCCTCTTTCTAACTTCCAATTTTGACATTAATACTTAATAATATGTGCCTCCAAGATGATACTCTCTGACTCTACACTAGGATTTGACTTTTTTTAAAAAAAGTCACATATATTTAAGAATCAAAATTTCACTGTCCTAAACATTATAAGAAAACATTTTTAGAAATTTAAAAATCATGGGAAATAAACCAAAATGCTATTACCACAAACTTTGTTGTTGTTGTTCACTCAGTTGTGCCCAGCTCTTTGCGACCCCATGGACTGCAGCACACCAGGCTTCCTTGTCTTCACCATCTCCCGGAGATTGCTCAAACTCATGTCCATTGAGGTGCCATCCAATCATCTCATCCTCTGTCATCCCATTCTCCTCCCGCCTTCTATCTATCCCGGCATCAGGATCTTTTCCAATGAGTCAGCTCTTCTATTCAGGTGGCCAAATTATTGGAGTTTCAGCTCCAGCATCAATCCTTCCAATGTATTCAGGGTTTATTTCCTTTAGGATTGACTGTGCTTGCAGTCCAGGGGACTCTGAAGAGCGTTCTCCAACAATTTGAAAGCATCAGTTCTTCAGCCTTCAGCCTTCCTTATGGTCCAACTCACATTCATACATGACTACTGGAAAAGCCATAGCTTTGACTACACAGACTTTTGTCAGCAAAGTAATGTATCTGCTTTTTAAAATGTTGTACAGGTTTGTCATAGCTTTTCTTCCAAGGAGCAAGCATCTTTTAATTTCATGGATACAGTCACTATCCACAGTGATTTTGGAGCCCAAGAAAATAAAGTCTGTCACTGTTTCCATTGTTTCTCCATATTTTGGCCTCAAAGTGATGAGACCAGATGACATAATCTTCATTTTCTGAATTTTAAGTTTTAAGCCTACTTTTTCACTCTCCTGTTTCACCTTCATCAAGAAGTTCTTTAGTTCCTCTTCATTTTCTGCCATAAGGGTAGTATCACCTGCATATCTCATGATGTACTCTGCATATGTTAAATAAGGAGGGTGACAATATACAGCCTTTACGTACTCCTTTCCCAATTTGGAGCCAGTCAGTTGTTCCATGTCTGGTTCTAGCTGTTGCTTCTTGACCTGCATACAAGGAGATTTCTCAGGAGGCAGGTCAGCTGGTCTGGTATTCCCATCTCTTTAAGAATTTTCCATGATTTGTTGTGATCTATTCAGTCAATGTGAATACCTTTGTGGCTCAGATGGTAAAGAGTCTGCCTGCAATGTGGGAGACCTGGGTTCAATCCCTAGGTTGGGAAGATCCCCTGGAGAAAGAAATGGCAACCCACTCCAGTACTGTTGTCTGGAAAATCCCATGGATGGAGGAGCCTGGCTGGCTACAGTCTGTGGGGTTGCAAAGAGCTTGACACGACTGAGCAACTTCACTTTCTTTCACTTAATCAAAGGCTTTGGCACAGTCAATAAAGCAGAAGGAGATGTTTTTCTGGAACCCCCTTGCTTTTTCTATGATCCAATGGATGTTGGCAATTTGATCTCTGGTTCCTCTTTTCTAAATCCAGCTTGAACATCTGGAAGTTCACAATTCACATACTGTAGAAGCCTAGCTTGGAGAATTTTGAGCTAGTGTAAATTTTGAATTTACTTTTCTAGTGTGTGAGATGAGTGCAATTGTGCAGTAGTTTGAGCATTCTTTAGCATTGCCTTTCTTTGGGATTAGAATGAAATCTGACCTTTTCCAGTCCTGTGGCCACTGCTGAGTTTTCCAAATTTGCTGGCATATTGAATGCAACACTTTCACAGCATCATCTTTTAGGATTTGAAATAGCTCAACTGGAATTTCATCATCTCCACTAGTGTTGTTGGTAGTGATGCTTCCTAAGGCCCGCTTGACTTTGGACTCCAAGATGCCTGGCTCTAGGTGAGTGATCACACCATCGTGATTAGCTGGGTCATGAAGATCATTTTTATAGTTCTTCTATGTATTCTTGCTGCATGTAAATTCTGAAGTTTCATTGCCTGAAAGAGTACACACACTGTAATACTGACAGGAACTGCAAGCTTCCTTCCATCAGGATCACATTGTCAGCTGCCATTATCAATGTGTATTGTCCATCAATGTGCTGTCCATCACATCATCAGTGTGATGTTGTCACATCACACCAGTATAATGTATTCATTTTATAAGCTTTTAAAGATGAATCTGGTAAGTGAAAAGCAGTATCTTGTTTAATATCCTTTTTTAAATCATGAATGCAGTTTAGCTCCTGTTTATATTTAAGAGTGCTTTATGTTTCTTCAAGAGCTTTGAAGAAACATTCTTCAAGGCAATGCCAAAGAATACTCAAAGTTTATAGCCTTTACCCATTATTATCAAATATTTTCTTCTGATATGTAGGCTTTGCTTATAGATTAAGAAAATTACTTATCTATGCTTATGTTTTATAAAAATATTTCCCCCAATTCATTAATTGCCTATTAGCTTTCTACATAGTATTTTATCATGCAGATATTTTGTATAGTCAATCACCAATGATTTTTATGGCCTCTTAGATTTTGTCATGGCTAAGAAATATTTCTGTTGATAGATAATATTTCCCTTTTTTTTTTCTTTTAAATAACTTTATAGTTTTTTACAAAACCTAGGGCAAGTTACTTTATATTTCTGTGCTTCAATTTTCTTATGTATAAAGTGAGGTTACTTCACTGTGTACTCTCTCATAAGGCAAAGCAGATGGTGGGTTTCTCCAAGTTCCAGTAATATACCTCTATTATAACCCTGTACATAATACTGTATAGCTATTTCTTGTTTGTGTAGATGATTGTCATTATTTGAGAAGAATGAATTTCCTGTCTTCTTTGAGTACTCACTACTTTAAACTTGATAGCTTACAGTGAACAATGTCTGATTTGTGATTTCTAAAGAAGATGGGACCAGGGACCATGCTTGACCACTCAAGAGCTTTTGTGTAGCAGAGTTTTATCAAAGTATAAAAAGGGACAGAGAAAGTTTCTGACATAGACATCAGAAAGCGGATGGAGAGTGCCCCCACTCACTAGTCTTATCAAGACCTTATATACTTTTACTAGACCCCCTCCCACAATATACATCTTAAATTAACAAGATTAGAACTAACAATAGAAAGTTCTTACCAGTCCCACTCCCACAATATAGGTCTTAAGATAACAAGATTGGTGGTGGCTTAGTTGCTAAGTCATGTCCGACTAGTGTGACCCCGTGGACTGTAGCCCACCAGGTTCCTCCGTCCATGGGATTTTCCAAGCAAGAATACTGGAGTGGATTGACATTTCCTTCTCCAGGGGATCTTCCTGATCCAGGAATCAAACCTGTATCTCCTGCATTGCAAGCAGAGTCTTTACCGACAGAGCTATGAGGGAAGCTCTCATAACAAGATTAGCCAGAAGGTTATTGTTAAGGAGAAACATGTCCTTGAGCAAGGTACATTGCTATATTGACTAAGACAAAGCAATGTAAAAAAAAAAAAGAAAAGAAAAGAAAAAGAAAATTGTCCTTTTCTCCTCCTTGAGAACTCTGGACTCGTATCTCCTCCTCCAGAGCCCTAGACCCCTTTCTCCTTCTTGGGGACCCCGGACTTCTTATCAACCTGCCTCTCAAACTTAACACACTGTGGTTAGAGTAAATGTTTTTATTTAAACATTTTAAATTCAATTATATTGATGTATAATTTAAATGTAACAGAACTCACCCAAAGTTTCTAAGTTTTATTTAGTACAACTTTCAAATTTTCCATTTGATTTGTGGTTTCTGTGTTCTAAAAAATCTTTGCCTAACCAAGATTACAGAGATTTTTCTCATTTGTTTTCTTCTATAATTTTATTATTTTATCTCTTTTGTTTAGATATCTATGTTACATTTTGAGGGTTTTTGTTTTTTTTTTTTTCATATATAACAATCATTAGGAGCTACTCCAGTACTCTTGCCTGGAAAATCCTATGGATGGAGGACCCTGGTAGGCTGCAGTCCATGGGGTCGCTAAGAGTCGGATGCAACTGAGCAACTTCACTCTCACTTTTCACTTTCATGCATTGGAGAAGGAAATGGCAACTCACTCCAGTGTTCTTGCCTGGAGAATCCCAGGGAAGGGGGAGCCTGGTGGGCTGCCGTCTATTGGGTCGCACAGAGTCGGACACGACTGAAGTGACTTAGCAGCAGCAGCAGCAAGGTTCATTTGCTTTTATATATTATTACCAATTATTACAGCTCCATTTTCCAAAAGTTAATCATTTCCTTAGTGAATTATCTTAGTTAGTAACTAAACTGTTCATCACTTGAATTTCTCCTTTTAGCTTTTTGTACTTTTTGCAAAAAATTTTGAAAAATTCAAATAGAGTAACTTAAAAAGAGAAAAAAAATTTTTTTCTTTCTTTTTTCTTATCAAACTCAATTTGTTTTTACATTTTCTCATTGTCTTTCAGTTATTTTAGTTCAACTGTTTTCACATTTGGTAGTGATTCATAGGCAGTCAGATGTAATGGAGTGTACTTACACTGAAATCCAAAAGATTCATGGTTGAATTCCCACTCTGCCATTGACTACCTGTCTGTGGGTTATTTATATGATAATCCCTAACCTCAGTTTCTTTAATTATAAAATGTAGATAATTCCCTTTTCCTAGATGGGGAAACAGTGGAAACAGTGTCAAACTTTATTTTTTGGGGCTCCAAAATCACTGCAGATGGTGACAACAGCCATGAAATTAAAAGACGCTTACTCCTTGGAAGAAAAGTTATGACCAACCTAGATAGCATATTCAAAAGCAGAGACATTACTTTGCCAACTAAGGTCAGTCTAGTCAAGGCTATGGTTTTTCCTGTATGGATGTGAGAGTTGGACTGTGAAGAAGGCTGAGTGCCGAAGAATTGATGCTTTTGAACTGTGGTGTCAGAGAAGACTCTTGAGAGTCCCTTGGACTGCAAGGAGATCCAACCAGTCCATTTTGAAGGAGATCAACCCTGAGATTTCTTTGGAAGGAATGATGCTAAAGCTGAAGCTCCAGTACTTTGGCCATCTCATGAGAAGAGTTGACTCATTGGAAAAGAGTCTGATGCTGGGAGGGATTGGGGGCAGGAGGAGAAGGGGCTGACAGAGGATGAGATGGCTGGGTGGCATCACTGACTCGATGGACGTGAATCTTATTGAACTCCAGGAGTTGGTAATGGACAGGGAGGCCTGGCGTGCTGCGATTCATGGGGTGGCAAAGAGTCGGACACGACTGAGTGACTGAACTGGACTGAGAAATATATGAAAGATTACTTAAAATGTCTAAAGTGAAACCAATTATTCATTAAGCATACTTACTCAATTACAATTATGTACTATGGGATTCTCATAAAAGAAGCCTTTTTGTCCCGACTAATACGTGATTTTCATCAAGATTAAGCACTGATCCCACCCACAATTTCCTTACCTATTTAAAGAAACTGACAATGAGAATCTGCATTTTCTCTGTTCTTAAATTGTGTGGCTTTTGCCTTTTTGACTGAGTGTTAGTGATGACTGATATAATTTTGTGGTACATCTATTGTTGCTGGACATAGACAAAGACAAAAAAGGTATCATTAGACATAAAATAATTAGAAAATGAGGGTGCATTTGCAAAATTTTCAGTCTGTGAGGATGAGATCATGTAAAAAAGACCAAGAGCAGAATTACAAGGAAAAAGGACACGTTATGCTATAATTTATTCTTTCACATTCTATTAGTAGTGTTCAGACTTCAGTTTTATATGTTGTTGAACTAGAAGGCATCTACCGGCATTGGAAACAATCTTGAAATAGCTACCCTGAAAGTGTAAGTGCTACAAGATGGAATAGATGCAGATTGATCCATTGAGTGAATTTTTAAAAGCTATAAAACTCTGGGTTCCCTTTCATTTGATAATAATATATGAAGAGAGTTGTGTTCTCTTCCTCATATTAAGATGGGCTGTAAAGCCCAGGAAAATCAGAATGGTGGAGGCTGTAGACAATTCCTTTTATGACAAGGCTAAAGCAAGTGATTTGGAAATCTGAACTTAATGAGCCTATATGAGTATCCTTTTCCCTGACAAGGAAGGAAGGACATCAGGACTGACTAACAGAGAAAGATGATTCATAAATTCATAACCATGGGAACTGTAAATTTTAAGAGAGGCCAAATACTGCATTGTTGCTTGGTTCTTATTGAAGGTATCTCATCCAAGCCATTTAAACAGCTAGGATTCATCATAAGAGAAAGTGCTTTTAATTAACTATCAATACTCCTAGAAAAAAGCATGCTCTAGCCCAACTTCTATGGTATTATGGCTTGGGGTAATCTGCTATAAATATTTAATGTGAATTGTTCATATTGATTTTAAAAAGAGTTTAAACATTCTTATTAATTGTGAGAGAAATGCATAGGGAGGAGATATTTGGGACTATTACTTAAAATAAAGAATTACTAATTTAATTGAAAATTAGAATATAATTATAAATTAATATGCAGTTGTGTGGAATAGGAAGTGGCAATCCACTCCAGTATTCTTGCCTGGAAAATTCTATGGACAGAGAAGCTTGGTGGGCTACACTCCATGGAGATCACAAACACTTAGACGTGACTGAGCAATTGAGCATGCACTCATGAAGTTGTAAGAGATAATACAAAGTGATTCTATGTGCTTACTCCTATCATAACAACACTCAGCAAAATAAAAATAAAAGAGAACTCCCACATCTGATAAAACCATCTCAGATACCAGCTGACTTTCAGTTCAGTTCATTTGCTCAGTCATGTCCAAAACATTGCGACCCCATGGAATGTAGCATACCAGGCTTCTCTGTTCATCATCAGCTCCCAGAGCTTGCTCAAACTCATATCCCTCGAGTCAGTGATGCCATCCAACCATCTCCTCCTCTGTCATCCCCTTCCCTTCCTGCCTTCAATCTTTCCCAGCGTCAGGGTCTTTTCAAATGAGTTAGTTGAAAAGGCAGCCAAAGTATTGGAACTTCCCATCAGGCAGCCAAACAAAGTATTGGAACTTCAGATTCAGCATAAGTCCTCCAATGAATATTTAGGTCTGATTTCCTTTAGGATGGACTGGTAGGAACTCCTTGCTGTCTAAGGGACTCTCAAGAGTGTTCTCCAACACCACAGTTCAAAAGCATCAATTCTTTGGTGCTCAGCTTTCTTTATAGTCCGAATCTCACATTCATACATGACTACTGGAAAAACCATAGCTTTGACTAGATGGACCTTTGTCAACAAAGTAATGTCTCTGCTTTTCAATATGCTGTCCAAGTTGATCATAACTTTTCTTCCAAGGAGCAAGTGTCTTTTAATTTCATGGCTGCAGTCACCAACTGCAGTGATTTTGGAGCCTAAAAAAAATAAAGTCTGACGCTGTTTCCACTGTTTTCCAATCTATTTCCCATGAAGCGATGGGACCAGATGCCATATTAGTTTTATGATTGTTGAGTTTTAAGCCAACTTTTTCACTCTCTTTCACTTTTATCAAGAGTCTCTTTAGTTCTTCTTCACTTTCTACCATAAGGGTGGTGTCATCTGCATATCTGAGGTTATTGATATTTTTCCTGGCAATCTTGATTCCAGCTTGAGCTTCATTCAGCCTAGCATTTCTCATGAGGTACTCTGCGTGTAAGTTAAATAAACAGGGTGACAATATGCAGCCTTGATGCATTCCTTTTCCTATTTGGAACCAGTCTGTTGTTCCATGTCCAGTTCTAACTGTTGCTTCCTGACCTGCATACAGATCAGGTGGTCTGGTATTCCCAGCTCTTTCAGAATTTTCCACAGTTTGCTGTGATCCACACAGTCAAAGGCTTTGGCATAGTCAATAAAGCAGATGGAACTCTCTTGCTTTTTCAATGATCCAGCAGATGTTGGCAATTTGATCTCTGGTTCCTCTGCCTTTGCTAAATCCAGCTTGAACATCTGGAAGTTCACAAGTCATGTAATGTAGAAGCCTGGCTTGGAGAATTTTGAGCATTACTTTACTAGCATGTGAGATGAGTACAATTGTGCGGTAGCTTGAGCATTCTTTGGTATTGCCTTTCTTTGGGATGGAATGAAAACTGACCTTTTTCAGTCTTATGGCCACTGCTGAGTTTTCCAAATTTGCTGGCAGATTGAGTGCAGCACTTTCACAGCATCATTTTTTATGATTTGAAATAGCTCAACTGGAATTCCATCACCTCTGCTAGCTTTTTTCATAGTGATGCTTCCTAAGGCCCACTGACTGTGCATTCCAGGATGTCTGGCTCTAGGTGAGTGATCACACCATCGTTTTTATCTGGTGTACACTAGCAATATCTAGTGTAGATATTGCTAGTCTGAAATTAAAATTAAGAAAACTCTTTTCACAATAGTATCAAAAAGAAAAAAAAACACTTAGAAATGAATATGACAAAAAGAGTCTAAAACTTATACTCCAAAAACTGCAACATTATTGAAAGAGATTAAAGATCTAAATCATTCTAAAAACATCCAAGATCATGGATCAGAGAAAAAATGTTGATAAAATGCAATGTTTGTCAAACTGATCTACCAATAAAATGCAATTCCCATCAGAATATCAACTTGAGTTCTTAGTAGAAATTTATAAGATGACTCTAAATTCCCATAGATTTTTTAAGGGGTACAGAATAGCCAACACAGTCTTGAAAACTAAGATCAAAGTAGGACTCAAACGTTTTGATCTCAAAACTAACTACAAAGCAACATTAATCAAAGTGGTGTGGTACTCACACAGGCAAGATACACAGATAAACAAATAATAACTAGAAGTCCAAATATAAGTCCACAACCATGAAATTAAAAGATGCTTGCTCCTTGGAAGAAAAGGTATGATCAACTTAACTTCTCCAGTAATCATGTACTGTGAGAGATGGACCGAAAAGAAGGTTGAGCACCAAACAATTGATGTTTTTGAATTGTGGTGTGGAGGAGACTCCTGAGAGTCCCTTGGACTGCAAGGAGATCAAACCACTCAATCCTAAAGGATCTCAATCCTGAATATTCATTGGAAGGATTGATGCTGAAGCTGAAGCTCCAATACTTTGGCCACCTGAAGGGAAGAGCTGACTTATTGGAAAAGAACCTGATGCTGGGAAAGATTGAAGGCAAAAGGAGAAGAGGGCAGCAGAGGATGAGATGGTTGGATGGCATCACCAATTCAATGGGCATGAATTTGAGCAAACTCTAGGAGATAGTGAAGGACAGAAAAGCCTAGCATGCTGCAGTCCATGGGATTACAAGTCAGACCTGACTTAGTGACTGAACTACAATAGCTGATTTATAAGATTGTGTTAGTTTCTTCTGTACATCAAAGTGAGTCAGTTACACGTATACATATATTTATTCTTTTTTAGGTTCTATTCCTATACATGTCATTGAATTTGTGTATGTATGCATGTGTGCTCAGTCATTTGTGACTCTTTGTGATCCCATGGACTGTAGATGTCCAGGCTCCTCTGTCCATGAGATTCTCCAGGCAAGAATACTGGAGTGGGGTGCCATGCCCTCCTCCAGGGGATATTCCTGACCCAGGGATTGAACCCATATCTCTTATGTCTCCTGCATTGCCAGGCTGATTCTTTACCACTGAGCCGCCTGGGAAGCCCATGTATATCATTACAGAATATTTGAATAGACTTCCCTGTGATATACAGTAGGTTCTTGTTAGTTATCTATTTTCTATATAGCAGCGTGTGTATGTCAGTCCCAATCTCCTATTTTATTCCTCCCTTCCTGGAAAGACTTTTTATATGACAGTTATATAGTAGGCCAATAATCTATTAGTGAGTGAAAAAAAATCATCAAACTTTCTGATTGAATCATATTCTAAATTTTTCTTTTTAAATTAACATTTACGTGGCAAAACATACATTTATTTAGAATGAAAATAATCAAATTTTCTAAAGAGATGTGTTATTTCTGTGTGCATATCTGCTGCAAAGGCCAAAGTTTAGTGTGTCTGCATGCAGCTAATGGTTATCATTGTGACAACTTGTCTTTTTTTTTTTTTTATCATTGAATCAATTATTGTACATCAGCTGATTCTGTTACCCTGACCTGCTGCAGAAGTAGATACAAATCCTTAGTCTAATGCATGCTACACTATATGCCCTCAATGGATCCTATAAATTTAATTAACTGCTATCATTGAATTTAGTTGTAAACCCCATAGTGAAAGCATTTTTATTTTTCTAGCTGAGGAGCAGAAAATCTTATAAATTTTGGATACGTTTTATAGATACATTCTGGGCATGCCAGCCCTCAAAATGTCACTGCAGAAGTAGTTTCCTTAGAGAGCCTGTTGAAATGCATGATTCCAGCTGGCTGCCTACCTGCAGCCAAGGGGGCTGTGGTATTCACCTGATCCAATTTAAGTCAGTCAGATTTACCTGCGATGCTAAAGGACAAAGGGTAGCTGAGCTAATAGCACTGACGATTAAGAGGCCTACTCTGCCATTTTATGGGGAGCCATAATGGACCATGTACAGATTGATGTGGGAGAGTAAGAAGCAATTCACACACAGAGAAAAATGAAACAGTTGATAAAGAGATCTGAATGGCATGGAAAAGAAATAAGCTGTTTTGAGAAATGAAAAATAGAAATATGCAGTCTCAGTGATTTTCTCCAACAAAAGTACCTACACTTGTTGATCCTTATACATTGCTAGGAGTTTCCCTTGTATCTTTTACTTAATCCAGCTTTTTGTGGGTTTCTATTCTCTGCGTTGTTGTTGTTCAGCCACTCAGTCATGTCTGACTCTTAGTGACCCCCAAGAACTGCAGCATGCTAGGCTTCCCTGTCCTTCACTATCTCCTGGAGTTTGATCAGACTCATGTCCATTGAGTCAATGATGCCATCCAACCATCTCATCCTCTGTTACCCCTTTCTCTTCCTGCCCTCAATCTTTCCCAGCATCAGGGTCTTTTCCAATGAGTCATCTCTTTGCATCAGGTGGCCAAATTATTGGAGCTACTGAATTCCTTGATACTGAATGATATTTGCCCAGGATGGTCAGTGAGATAGTGCATTAGGACTTACTGCAATTAAATTTAAAATTCCAAAAAGCTCTCCTGTTCAAAAACATTTTCTTTTCTTTTTTATCCCCCTGAAAACTGCAATAGGAACTTTTTTTTAATCTCAGTGGGGAAACATCTTCTCTCTCTTTAGAATTCAAGCAATAACAATTCTGTAGGGTAATGATTATTCTAGATGCATTGTACCATGTAAATTAATCCATTGCTTTGGTAGCACTGCTCCAAAAAACAGTGCTGATGCTGAGTGCACAGAATGAACAAATTAATTAGCCAGACTGCAAAATCAAATAAATCTCACAGTGGTGACCTTTGTGTCATGGAATAAAAAAGGCATTAAGTTCATGTAGTGACTTTGGTTGAAGTAAAACCAAGCTTAAATAGGGCTAAGTGTTCTCATTATTTATACTGGACAGTCTAGTTCAGGACCACAAGAAACTCCTCTTGTCTGGGAGAAGTTGATCTTAAGAGTTTGTTCAATAGAAAACTATGGGTCTCTGACCAAAAGGCAGTCTGCCCCATCCAAGAAAATACAATGGTGAGAAAATAAATATTCTAATTCCTTCTTCTCCCATACAGAAAATCTCTTGCTACTAAACAAAAGGCAGTTATCAAATTGCCCACTTTGGTCACAAAGAAACCCAGTTAAATAAATATAAATAGAAAAGGAGTTGTATCCTCAATACCAAGGTATACTTTGAAGTACCAAAGATAAAAATAATGCTAGATTACTAAAGGACCAAAGAATCATATTCAGGGCTTTGTTGTCTCAATCAGGGAATGGCACACTTCAATCAATCTTCTTTTATTGGCCTAAATTATTACATCCTCCCCCACCCCCAACAGTTAATTGCAAGTGTCTGGTAAGTGCTGTCTCCAATATACTCTGTCTCTCCAGTCAAATCTCTTTACAACAGACTGTAAGATAGAGATTTGTATGCAGGCAACACATTGTGTTCACTCAGCAACAATATATGTAGGTAAATGAGGGAGATAGGTTCAGACAAAAGGATAAGCTGAACAGCAATTCATTTACAAGGGAGGTTTCAACTGATCCATGAGGGAGTTCTGGTGCTAGCGTAGCTTTTCAGAGTTGTTTCGAACTAAACAAGAGAATCAGGGCTTTGTATCCCTGTGCCAACCAGATATTGGACTAACCCTAGAAAGAGGTCATAACCTTCATAAGCAGCTTCTTTAGGTTGGGGGTGATGCTTACACAACTGAGTGGGTTTGGGGTTCATGAGAGAGCACCAGCTATCCTGGGGAACCTTAAGATGGAACCAGCAACTAGATGATTCGATTAGTCTTTTGCCCCTATACCCAGGTCTGACAGCCAATATGCATGTCAAGACCACTTTGGACCTCCAACATAGTTTCCTCTGGCTTCACCCTGCCTGGACATAGTTCACTATCTGGTGCTGGGGAAGACTCTTGAGAGTCCCTTGGACAGCAAGGAGATCAAACCAGTCCATCCTAAAGAAAACTAACCCTGAATATTCATTAGAAGTACTGATGCTGAAGTTGAAAGCTACAATGCTTTGTCGACCTGATGCAAAGAGCCAACTCATTGGAAAAGACCCTGATGCTGGGAAAGATTGAGGGCAGGAGGAAAAGAGGGTGACAGAGGATGAGATGGTTCTATAGCATCACCAATTCAATGGACATGAATTCAGGCAAACTCTGAGAGACAGTGAGGGAGCAGAAAGCCTGGCATGCTGCAGTCCAAGGGATTGCAAAGAGTCAGACATAACTTGGTGAGTGAATGACAAAAACAGTGCTTGCAAGGAAACCCACCCGTGAGCCAGCAGCAGCCAACATTCCAGGTAACTGGAGAAATTGGTCTCAGTCCTGAGGAGGATCTGGTCAGCCTACTATTCACTGCAACTTATCCTTTGTGATTCTAGCATGGACTTTCTTCTTAAAATGAGTTCAACATCCTTCAGTTTAGTTTAGTTCAGTTCAATTGCTCAATCGTGTCCGACTCTTTGCCACCCCATGGACTGCAGAACACCAGGGCTCCCTATTCATTACCAAATCCCAGAGTTTACCCAAACTCATGTCCATTGAGTGGGTGATGTCATCCAAACCAACTCATCCTCTGATGTCCTCCTGCCTTCAATCTTGCCTAGCATCAGGGTCTTTTCCAATGAGTCAGTTTTTTGCATCAGGTGGCCAAAGTATTGAAGTTTCAATATCAGTCCTTCCAATGGATATTCAGGATTGATTTCCTTTAGGATGGACTGGATGGAACTCCTTGCTGTCCAAAGGACTCTCAAGAGTCTTCTCCAACACCACAGTTCAAAAGCATCAATTCTTTGGAATTCAGCTTTCTTTTTAGTCTAACTCTCACATCCATACATGACCACTGGAAAAACCATAGCCTTGACTAGATGGACCTTTGTTGGAAAAGTAATGTCTCTGCTATTTAATATGCTGTCTGGGTTGGTCATAACTTTACTTCCAAGAACAAGCCTCTTAATTTCTTGGCTCCCATCACCACCTGCAATGATTTTGGAGTCCAAGAAAATAAAGTATGTCACTGTTTCCCCATCTATTTGCCATGAAGTGGTGGGACCAGATGCCATGATCTTAGTTTTCTGAATGATGAGCTTTAAGCCAACTTTTTTACTCTCCTCTTTCACTTTCATCAAGAGGCTCTTTAGTTCTTTGTTTTCTGCCATAAGAGTGGTGTCATCTGCATATCTGAGGTTATTGATTTTTCTCCTGGCAATCTTGATCCCAGCTTGTGCTTCATCCAGCCCAGCATTTCGAATGATGTACTCTGCATATAAGCTAAATAATCAGAGTGAAAATATACAGCCTTGATGTACTTCTTTTCCTAGTTGGAATCAGTCTGTCATTCCATGTCCAGTTCTAACAGTTGCTTCCTGACTTGCATACAGATTTCTCAGGAGCCAGGTCAGGTGGTCTGATAGTCCCATCTCTTTCAGAATTTTCCAGTTTGTGGTGATCCACACAATCAAAGGCTTCAGCATAGTCGATAAAGCAGCAATAGATGTTTTTCTGGAACTCTCTTGTTTTTTCGATGATCCAACAGATATTGGCAATTTGATCTCTGGTTCCTCTGCCTTTTCTAAAACCAGCTTGAACACCTGGTAGTTCATGGTTTATGTATTGTTGAAGCCTGGCTTGGAGAATTTTGAGCATTACTTTACTAGCATGTGAGATGTGTGCAATTGCGTGGTAGTCTGAGCATTCTTTGGTATTGTCTTTCTTTGGGATTGGAATGAAAACTGACCTTTTCCAGTCCTGTAGCAACTACTGAGTTTTCCAGATTTGCTGGCATATTGAGTGCAGCACTTTCACACCATCATCTTTCAGGATTTGAAATAGCTCAACTGGAATTCCATCACCTCCACTAGCTTTGTAGATGCTTCCTAAGGCTCACTTGACTTCACATTCCAGGATGTCTGGCTCTACGTGAGTGACCACACCATCGTGATTATCTGGGTTGTGAAGATCTTTTTTCATAGTTCTGTTTATTCTTGCCACCTCTTCTTAATATCTTCTGCTTCTGTTAGGGCTATATCATTTCTGTTCTTTATTGAGCCCACTTTTGCATGAAATGTTCCCTTGCTATCTCTAATTTTCTTGAAGAGATCTCTAGTCTTTCCCATCCTGTAGTTTTCCTCTAATTCTTTGCACTGATCACTGAGGAAGGCTTTCTTATGTCTCCTTGCTATTCTTTGGAACTCTTCATTCAAAAGGGTATATATTTCCTTTTCTCCTTTGCTTCTCTTTTTTTTTTTTTTTTCATAGCTATTTGGAGGGCTCCTCAGCAGCCATTTAGCTTTTTTTCATTTCTTTTTCACAGTGATGATCTTGATCCCTGTCTCCTGTACAATGTCACCAACATCCGCCCATAGTTCATCAGGCACTGTCTCTATCGGATCTAGTCCCTTAAATCTATTTTTCACTTCCACTATAATTGTAAGGGATTTTATTTAGGTCATACTTGAATGGCCAAGTTGTTTTCCCCAATTTCTTCAATTTAAGTCTGAATTTGGTAATAAGAATTTCATGATCTGAACCATAGTCAGGAAGTATGCAAGTCAGGAAGCAACAGTTAGAACTGGACATGGAACAACAGACTGGTTCCAAATAGGAAAAGGAGTACGTCAAGGCTGTATATTGTCACCCTGCTTATTTAACTTCTATGCAGAGTACATCATGAGAAACGCTGGACTGCAAGAAACACAAGCTGGAATCAAGATTGCTGAGAGAAATATCAATAACCACAGATATGCAGATGACACCACCCTTATTGCAGAAAGTGAAGAGGAACTAAAAAGCCTCTTGATGAGAGTGAAAGAGGAGAGTGAAAAAGTTGGCTTAAAGCTCAACATTCAGAAAACGAAGATCATGGCATCTGGTCCCATTACTTCATGGGAAGTGGATGGGGAAACAGTAGAAACAGTGTCAGACTTTATTTTTGGGGGCTCCAAAATCACTGCAGATGGTGACTGCAGCCATGAAATTAAAAGACACTTTCTCCTTGGAAGAAAAGTTATGAGCAACCTAGATAGTATATTCAAAAGCAGAGACAGTACTTTGCCAACTAAGGTCCGTCTAGTCAAGGCTATGGTTTTTCCTGTGGTCATGTATGGATGTGAGATTTGGACTGTGAAGAAGGCTGAGCACCGAAGAATTGATGCTTTTGAACTGTGGTGTTGGAGAAGACTTTTGAGAGTCCCTTGGACTGCAATGAGATCCAACCAGTCCATTCTGAAGGAGAGCAACCCTGGGATTACTTTGGAAGGAATGATGCTAAAGCTGAAGCTCCAGTACTTTGGACACCTCATGCGAAGAGTTGACTCATTGTTAAAGACTCTGATGCTGGGAGAGATTGGGGGCAGGAGGTGAAGGGAACGACCCAGGATGAGATGGCTGGAGGGCATCATGGACTCGAGGGATGTGAGTCTGAGTGAACTCCAGGAGATGGTTATGGACAGGGAGGCCTGGCGTGCTGCGATTCATGAGGTCACAAAGAGTCCGACACGACTGAGCGATTGAACTGAACTGAACTGAACTGAACTGAACCACAGTCAGCTTTTGGTCTTGTTTTTGCTGAATGCATAGAGCTTCTCCAGCATTGGCTGCAAATAATATAATCAATCTGATTTCGGTGTTGATCATCTGGTGATCTCCACGTGTCACCCTCCTTGGGAGCTCCTTTGTCAGTATGCAATATAGTCTCCTTTCCTTGGAAAACATACCAGAGCAAAGTGCATGGGGTGACTCACAGCTCTCACTGCCCCAGCTTGTTAAGGCTGCAACTGATACTCCTCATCTCCCTCCTCTACTTCCTATTCTAGATTTCCCTCACACTCTGCTAATTCCTCCATTCTTCAAGGTGTCTTAGCTAGTGGAGTGACATAGAACCTTTCCACTGAGAGGTGTGAGACCATAGTAACCATGTACTTCCGAGGCTGTGGCCATTGCCCTTGTCCATTGATGATTAAAATTGGTTCACAGGGGTGCAAGAGACATCCAGTGGATCATCTAAGTGCCAGACCCATTCTTCTCTTTATCCCACTGTGTCATGGTATCCCTACTTTCTCTTGGTAATCAAGGTGATTATCCCCTAAAAGTGTGGTGATTGCTGTCTTTTCTGGTCTCAGAACAGGAAGAGCTTCAAACAAGATATCAGACAAGGCTGAAACCTAAACTGCATTCTAACTTTATCCCTTGTAGAAGAAACAGGACCTCTAGCTCCCAGGAGCCTAAAGTCATGAAGAGAAAATCTACACTTCCACCTCCCCTGTGGGTTTTCGGACTCATGTATCCTACCTAATACATACACGGTAATAGAATCCATGGACCCCACCATTACGGGCCCCACTGCCAGTGCTTCTTTTCTATAAAATGAGCCTATTTATCTGCAAAATTATTGTGCAAGACCCTATGTTGATGGATCAAATACTCTGTAAGTCCTCAGATGGTGGTGCTGCTCCCATTTCTGCAGGCAGCAAGGGCAAACCCATACAGTATCTTCAAAATCTGTTAATCATACTTAAAATGAATTGTTGCCCTATCCAGAGAAGAGGGTTTTAATGTAATCCACATGGCACCAAAAGATTTGTTAGTCTCTATACTTTCCACTCACTTCATAAATCCAGTCAAATCTTTTTCCTCTCTTTGCCCTTGGTCTTTTGATCTTTCTCCTTCCAAGTTCCAGAATAAACAGATTAGGGTCTTGCTACTGTCTATGAATTTTTATGTAGTTTTACTTTAGTTCAATTCTCTTTCTATATAAAATGGCTGACCAGAATAAAATGAATGACCAACCCAAAGCTCAATTTGCCAAGTGGAACCATAGTGCAGTAGCAGTCCATTTCGCTGCACTCACATACTGAGCTGATGTACCATGAGCCACATCTGACCTTGTTCCTCTGCTATCAGTTTATCATGGGGACTCTCCATGAGAGCATAGTTGTATGCTAAGGGAGAGACATCAGTACAATAGTGGAAATGATCTAGTGGTCTTGACAATATACTTATAAAATTTACTTGTGAACCATAGCATTGCTCACACCTCATATTGGATGTAACCACTGAACCACTAAACTGTCAACATTTATCTCCTACTCTCTGGAAAATATACATCTTTTTAAAATATAAATTTATTTATTTTAATTGGAGGCTAATTACTTTACAATATTGTGTTGGTTTTGCCATCAGTTCGGTTCAGTTCTGTTCAGTCGCTCAGTCGTGTCCGACTCTTTGCGACCCAATGAATCGTAGCACGCCAAGCCTCCCTGTCCATCACCATCGCCCGGAGTTCACTCAGACTCATGTCCATCGAGTCCGTGATGCCATCCAGCCATCTCATCCTCTGTCGTCCCCTTCTACTCCTGCCCCCAATCCCTCCCAGCATCAGAGTCTTTTCCAATGAGTCAACTCTTTTCATGAGGTGGCCAAAGTACTGGAGCTTCAGCTTTAGCATCATTCCTTCCAAAGAAATCCCAGGATTAATCTCCTTCAGAATGGACTGGTTGGAACTCCTTGCAGTCCAAGGGACTCTCAAGAGTCTTCTCCAACACCACAGTTCAAAAGCATCAATTCTTCGGCACTCAGCCTTCTTCACAGTCCAACTCTCACATCCATACATGACCACAGGAAAAACCATAGCCTTGACTAGACGGACCTTAGTTGGCAAAGTAATGTCTCTGCTTTTGAGTATACTATCTAGATTGGTCATATCTTTTCTTCCAAGGAGTAAGCGTCTTTTAATTTCATGGCTGCAGTCACCATCTGCAGCGATTTTGGAACCCCCAAAAATAAAGTCTGACACTGTTTCCACTGTTTCCCCATCCATTTCCCATGAAGTGATGGGACAAGATGCCATGATCTTCGTTTTCTGAATGTTGAGCTTTAAGCCAACTTGTTCACTCTCCTCTTTCACTGTCATCAAGAGGCTTTTTAGCTCCTCTTCACTTTCTGCCATAAGGGTGGTGTCATCTGCATATCTGAGGTTATTGATATTTCTCTCGGCAATCTTGATTCCAGCTTGTGTTTCTTGCAGTCCAGCGTTTCTCATTATGTACTCTGCACAGAAGTTAAATAAGCAGGGTGACAATATACAGCCTTGACGTACTCCTTTTCCTATTTGGAAACAGTCTGTTTTTCCATGTCCAGTTCTAACTGTTGCTTCCTGACCTGCATGCAGATTTCTCAAGAGGCAGGTCAGGTGGTCTGGTGTTCCCATCTCTTTCAGAATTGTCCACAGTTTCTCGTGATCCACACAGTCAAAGGCTTGGGCATAGTCAATAAAGCAGAAATAGATGTTTTTCTGGAACTCTCTTGCTTTTTTCCATGATCCAGCGGATGTTGGCAATTTGATCTCTGGTGCCTCTGCCTTTTCTAAAACCAGCTTGAACATCAGGGAGTTCGCGGTTCACGTATTGCTGAAGCCTGGCTTGGAGAATTTTGAGCATTACTTTACTAGCATGTGAGATGAGTGCAATTGTGTGGTAGTTTGAGCATTCTTTGGCATTGTCTTTCTTTGGGATTGGAATGAAAACTAACCTTTTCCAGTCCTGTGGCCACTGCTGAGTTATCCCAATTTGCTGGCATATTGAGTGCAGCACTTTCACAGCATCATCTTTCAGGATTTGAAATAGCTCTACTGGAATTCCATCACCTCCACTAGCTTTGTTTGTAGTGATGCTTTCTAAGGCCCACTTGACTTCACATTCCAAGATATCTGGCTCTAGATGAGTGATCACATCATCATGATTATCTTGGTCGTGAAGATCTTTTTTGTACAGTTTTTCCGTGTGTTCTTGCCACCTCTTCTTAATATCTTCTGCTTCTGTTAGGTCCATATCATTTCTGTCCTTTATCGAGCCCATCTTTGCATGAAATATTCCCTTGGTATCTGTAATTTTCTTGAAGAGATCTCTAGTCTTTCCCATTCTGTTGTTTTCCTCTATTTCTTTGCATTGATCACTGAAGAAGGCTTTCTTATCTCTTCTTGCTATTCTTTGGAACTCTGCATTCAGATGCTTATATCTTTCCTTTTCTCCTTTGCTTTTCACCTGTCTTCTTTTCACAGCTATTTGTAAGGCCTCCCCAGACAGCCAATTTGCCAATTTGCTTTTTTGCATTTCTTTTCCATGGGTATGGTCTTGATCCCTGTCTCCTGTACAGTGTCACAAACCTCATTCTGTAGTTCATCAGGCACTCTCTCTATCAGATCTAGACCCTTAAATCTATTTTTCACTTCCACTGTATAATCATAAGGGATTTGATTTAGGTCATACCTGAATAGTCTAGCAGTTTTCCCTACTTTCTTCAATTTAAGTCTGAATTTGGCAATAAGGAGTTCATGATCTGAGCCATTTTGCCATACATCGACATGAATCTGCCACGGGTATACACTTGTTCCCCATCCTGAACCCCCCTCCCACCTGCCTCCCTGTACCATCCCTCTGGGTCATCCCAGTGCACCAGCCCCAAGCATCCTTTATAATGCATCAAACCTGGACTGGTGATTTGTTTCATATATGATATTATACATGTTAAAATGCCATTCTCCCAAATCACCCCACCCTCTCCCTTTCCCACAGAGTCCAAAAGACTGTTCTATACAGCTGAGTCTCTTTTGCTGTCTCGCATACAGGGTTATCATTACCATCTTTCTAAATTCCATATATATGCGTTAGTATACTGTATTGGTATTTTTCTTTCTGGCTTACTTCACTCTGTATAATAGGCTCCAGTTTCATCCACCTCATTAGAACTGATTCAAATGTATTCTTTTTAATGGTTGAGTAATACTCCATTGTGTGTATGTACCACAGCTTTCTTATCCATTTGACTGCTGATGGACATCTAGGTTGCTTCCATGTCCTGGCTATTATAAACAGTGCTGCAGTGAATACTGGGGTACACGTGTCTCTTTCAATTCTGGTTTCTTCAGTGTGTATGCCCAGCAGTGGGATTGCTGGGTCATAAGGCAGTTCTATTTCCAGTTTTTAAAGGAATCTCCACACTGTTCTCCATAGTGGCTGTACTAGTTTGCATTCCCACCAACAGTGTAAGAGGGTTCCCTTTTCTCCACACCCACCCTCTCCAGCATTTATTGCTTGTAGACTTTTGGATTGCAGCCATTCTGACTGGCGTGAAATGGTACCTCATTATGGTTTTGATTTGCATTTCTCTGATAACGAGTGATGTTGGGCATCTTTTCATGTGTTTGTTAGCCATCCGTATGTCTTCTTTGGAGAAATGTCTTTTAGTTCTTTGGCCCATTTTTTGATTGGGTCGTTTATTTTTCTGGAATTGAGCTACAGGAGTTGCTTGTATATTTTTGAGTTTAGTTGTTTGTCAGTTGCTTCATTTGCTATTATTTTCTCCCATTCTGAAGGCTATCTTTTCACCTTGCTTAGAGTTTCCTTTGTTGTGCAAAAGCTTTTAATTTTAATTAGGTCCCATTTGTTTATTTTTGCTTTTATTTCCAGTATTGTGGGAGGTGGGTCATAGAGGATCCTGCTGTGATTTATGTTGGAGAGTGTTTTGCCTATGTTCTCCTCTAGTTTTATAGTTTCTGCTCTTATATTTAGATCTTTAATCTATTTTGAGTTTATTTTTGTGTATGGTGTTAGAAAGTGATCTAGTTTCATTCTTTTATAAGTGGTTAACCAGTTTTCCCAGCACCACTTGTTCAAGAGATTGTCTTTAATCCATTGTATATTCTTGCCTCCTTTGTCAAAGATAAGGTGTCCATAGGTGTGTGGATTTATCTCTGGGCTTTCTATTTTGTTCCATTGATCTATATTTCTGTCTCTTTGCCAGTACCATACTGTCTTGATGACTGTGGCTTTGTAGTAGAGCCTGAAGTCAGGCAGGTTGATTCCTCCAGTTCCATTCTTCTTTCTCAAGATTGCTTTGGCTTCGAGGTTTTTTGTATTTCTGTACAAATTGTGAAATTATTTGTTCTAGCTCTGTGAAAATACCACTGGTAGCTTGCTAGGGATTGCATTGAATCTATAGATTGCTTTGGATAGTATAGTCATTTTCACTATATTGATTCTTCTCATCCATGAACATGGTATATTTCTCCATCTATTAATGTCCTTTTTGATTTCTTTCACCAGTGTTTTATAGCTTTCTATATATAGGTCTTTAGTTTCTTTAGGTAGATATATTCCTAAGTATTTTATTCCTTTCGCTGCAATGGTGAATGGAATTGTTTCCTTAATTTCTCTTTCTGTTTTCTCATTGTTAGTGAATAGGAATGCAAGGGATTTCTGTGTGCTGATTTTATATCCTGCAACAGTACTATATTTATTGATTAACTCTAGTAATTTCCTGGTGGAGTCTTTAGGATTTTCTATGTAGAGGATCATCTCATCTGCAAACAGTGAGAGTTTTACTTTTTCATTTCCAATTTGGATTCCTTTTGTTTCCTTTTCTGCTCTGATTGCTGTGGCAGACTTCCAAAACTGTGTTGAATAGTAATGGTGAAAGTGAGTACCCTTGTCTTGTTCCTGACTTTAGGGGAAATGCTTTCAATTTTCACCATTGAGCATAATGTTTGCTGTGGGTTTGTCATATATAGCTTTTATTATGTTGAGGAATGTTCCTTCTATTCCTGCTTTCTGGAGAGTTTTTATCATAAATGGATGTTGAATTTTGTCAAAGACTTTCTCTGCATCTATTGAGATAATCATATGGCTTTTCTTTTTCAATTTGTTAATGTGGTGAATTACATTGATTGATTTGCGGATATTGAAGAATCCTTGCATCCCTGGGATAAAGCCCACTTGGTCATGGTCTATGATCTTTTTAATGTGTTGTTGTTGGATTCTGATTGCTAGAATTTTGTTAAGGATTTTTGCATCTATGTTCATCAGTGATATTGGCCTGTAGTTTTCTTTTTGTGTGGCATCTTTGTCAGGTTTTGGTATTAGGGGGATGGTGGCCTCATAGAATGAGTTTGGAAGTTTACCTTCCTCTGCAATTTTCTGGAAGAGTTTGAGTAGGATATGTGTTAGCTCTTCTCTAAATTTTTGGTAGAATTCAGCTGTGAAGACGTCTGGACCTGGGGTTTTGTTTGCTGGAAGATATCTGATTACAGTTTCAATTTCTGTGCTTGTGATGGGTCTGTTAAGATTTTCTATTTCTTCCTGGTTCAGTTTTGGAAAGCTGTACTTTTCAAAGAATTTGTCCATTTCTTCCACGTTATCCATTTTATTGGCATATAATTGCTGATAGTAGTCTCTTTTGATCCTTTGTATTTCTGTGTTGTCTGTTGTGATCTTTCCATTTTCATTTCTAATTTTATTGATTTGATTTTTCTCCCTTTGTTTCTTGATGAGTCTGGCTAACGGTTTGTCAATTTTATTTATCCTCTCAAAGAACCAGCTATTGGCCTTGTTGATTTTTGCTCTGGTCTCTTTTGTTTCTTTTGCATTTATTTCTGCCCTAAGTTTTAATATTTCTTGCCTTCTAGTAACCCTGGGGTTCTTCATTTATTCCCTTTCTAGTTGCTTTAGGTGTAGAGTTAGGTTATTTATTTGACTTTTTTTCTTGTTTCTTGAGGTATGCCTGTAGTGCTATGAACCTTCCCCTTAGCACTGTTTTTACAGTGTCCCACAGGTTTTGGGTTGTTGTGTTTTCATTTTCATTCATTTATATGCATATTTTTATTTCTTCTGTGATTTGTTGGTTATTCAGCAGCATGTTGTTCAGCCTCCATATGTTGGAATTTTTAATAGTTTTTCTCCTGTAATTGAGATCTAATCTTACTGCATTGTGGCCAGAAAAGATGCTTGGAATAATTTCAATTTGTTTGAATTTACTAAGGCTAGGTTTATGGCCCAGGATGTAATCTATCTTGGAGAAGGTTCCGTGTGCACTTGAGAAAAAGGTGAAAAAGATTAGCTATTATCCTTATGGGAATTCCCTTGTGTGTTATTTGTCGTTTTTCCCTTGCTGTTTTTAATATTTGTTCTTTGTGTTTGATCTTTGTTTATTTGATTAATATGTGTCTTGGAGTGTTTTGCCTTGGGTTTATCCTGTTTGGGACTCTCTGGGTTTCTTGGACTTGGGTGATTGTTTCCTTCCCCATTTTAGGCAAGTTTTCAACTATTATCTCCTCAAGTATTTTCTCATGGTCTTTCTTTTTGTCTTCTTCTTCTGGGACTTCTATAATTCCAATGTTGGAGCATTTCATATTGTCCTGGAGGTCTCTGAGATTGTCCTCATTTCTTTTAATTCATTTTTCTTTTTTCCTCTCTGATTCATTTATTTCTACCATTCTATCTTCTACTTCACTAATCCTATCTTCTGCCTCCATTATTCTTCTATTTGTTCCCTCCAGAGTGTTTTTTATCTCATTTACTGCATTATTCATTATATATTGACTCTTTTTTTTTTTTTCTTGTAGGTCTTTGTTAAACCTTTCTTGCATCTTCTCAATCCTTGTCTCCAGGCTATTTATCTGTGATTCCATTTTGATTTCAAGATTTTGGATCATTTTCACTATTAATATTTGGAATACTTTATTGCATAGATTCTCTATCTCTTCCTCTTTTTTTGGTTTGGTGGGCATTTATCCTGTTCCTTTACCTGCTGGGTATTTTTCTATCTCTTCATCTTGTTTATATTGCTGTATTTGGGGTGGCCTTTCTGTATTCTGGCAGTTTGTGGAGTTCTCTTTATTGTGGAGTTTCCTTGCTGTGGGTGGGGTTGTATGGTGTGGCTTGTCAAGGTTTCCTGGTTAGGGAAGCTTGTGTCGGTGTTCTGGTGTGTGAAGCTGGATTTCTTCTCTCTGGAGTGCAATGAAGTGTCCAGTAATGAGTTATGAGATGTCAATGGGTTTGGAGTGACTTTGGGCAGCCTGTGTATTGAAGCTCAGGGCTGTGTTCCTGTGTTGCTGGAGAATTTGTGTGGTATGTCTTGCTCTGGAATTTGTTGATCCTTGGGTGGTGCTTGGTTTCAGTGTAGGTATGGAGGTGTTTGATGAGCTTCTGTTGATTAATGTTCCCTGGAGTCAGGAGTTCTCTGGTGTTCTCAGGATTTGGACTTAAGCCTCCTGCTTCTGGTTTTCAGTCTTATTTTTACAGTAGCCTCAAGACTGCTCCATCTATACAGCACCACTGATAAAACATCTAGGTTAAAGATGAAAAGTTTCTCCACAGTGAGGGACACCCAGAGAGGTTCACAGAGTTACATGGAGAAGAGAGGAGGGAGGAGGGAGTTAGAGGTGACCCAAATGAGATGAGGTGCAGTCAAAAGAGGAGAGAGGAAGCTAGCCAATGATCACTTCCTTATGTGCACTCCACAGTCTGGACCACTCAGAGATGTTCACAGAGTTATACAGAGAAGAGAAGAGGGAGGAATTAGACAGAGGTGGCCAGGAGGATAAAGGGGGGAATCAAAAGAAGAGAGACAGATTCACCCAGTAACCAGTTCCCTAAGTGTTCTCCACCATCTGGAACACACAAAGAGATTCACAGAGTTGGGCAGAGAAGAGAACAGGGAGGGAGGAGACAGAGGCGACTTGGTGGAGAAAAAGGAGAGTCCAAAGGGGGAGAGAGCAGTCAAGCCAGTAATCTCACTCCCAAGTAAAAATGGGTACTGAAGATTGGGTTATTAAAGCTACAAACTTGATAACAAATACCAAAAAGCAAAGATTAAAAATCTAGAGTAGAGGCTGGATTTTCAAAAATACAATATTAAAGAAAAGAAAAGAAAACAATAAAGTCATAAAAATTATTAAAAATATATATATAGATGAAGTTTGCTTTAAAAACTAAGGCCTTTTTTTTTGCAAAGTAATAGTAAGTTATAAAATGAAAATTAAAGGAGTAATAGAGGACTTAAAAGTTTTAAAAATTAAAAAAAAAAGAATGATAGTAAAAATATACCTAGGACTTTCTCTGGTGTTGTTGTGGGCAGTGTGGGGTCAGTTCATTTTCAGATAGTTCCTTGGCCCAGCTTATATTTCTCAAAATCTATAGGCCCCTTCCTATGTAGTCTGTACTAACGACAGGGTTTTAATCTATTGCACCTGTCACTTCCAAGGCAGTTATCTCTGTTTTAGCTTCTTCTGTTTGCTGGTCTCCAGTGTCTAATTTCTGCCCTGACACTAGGGGGCGGTGGTGGACACTTTTTTTGGCTCACTTGTTCAGTTGCGCTGTTGGGAGGGAGGGACGCTGCAAACCAATAACACTGGCGTGTGCTCGCAGTATCTCAGCGTCACTGGGCCTGCCCCCACTCATGGCACGTGTGCCCTCCCTGCCCACACTGCTCAGGCTCTAGGTTGCTCCACAGGGAACCGTCCGAGGCCAGCCCTGGGCTGCATGCACTTCCCAGGTCTAAGCCGCTCAGGTTCAGGCATTCGGGTAGTCCTCAGAGGTGCAGACTCAGATTGGACCTGCCTTTTGTGCCCTCCCCAGGTCCGAGCAGCTCAGGTGATCAGGTGTTTGGCGAGCTCGGTCATTGCGACTTATCACCTCCCCTGTCCGTGCCACTTGGTTTTCTGGTTGTACAACCGGCGCACCTTCTCAGGCGGATGGTGACCGTCCAGAACCCCAGGAAGTCTTAGTTAGCAAAGAATGCTGCTTGCAATTTGGTAGATAAAGCCTCTCTGGGGCAGCAATTGCCCCCTTCCAGCTCTGGCTTCCTGTCACCAGAGGGGGATGGTCTGCTGCTGGCCAGCTCTGTTCAGTCCTTTGTTCTGTGCGTGGGCCTGGGGGTGTCTTAGGTTAGGACTTTTGGCGTGGTCCTATCCCACAGTCTGGTTTGCTAGCCCAAGTTAGTTCACTCAGATTGCCCTCGGGGCATTCAGGCCCCGTCCTTACTCTAAGCAATGCTGTCGGCGCCTCCCTACTCAGCCTCCGCTTGCTAGTGGCGGGTGCAGGCGTCTGCGCTGCTTCTCCGCTGGGGGAGTTACCGTTGGGCACATAATCTGTGGGGTTTAATTATTTATTTATTTTTCCTCCCAGTTATGTTGCCCTCTGCAGTTCCAAGGCTTGCCACAGACTGGTGTTTGGAAACTTCTCTCTTTTTGAGACTCCCTTCCCAGGATGGAGCTCCGTCCCTCCTCTTTGTCTCTCTTTTTGTCTTTTATATTTTTTCCTACCTCCTTTCGAAGACAATGGGCTGTTTTTCTGGGTGCCTGATGTCCGCTGCCAGCATTCAGAAGTTGTTTTGTGGAATTTACTCAGCATTTAAATGTTCTTTGGATGAATTTGTGGGGGAGAAAGTGGTCTCCCCATCCTATTCCTCTGCCATCTTAGGACTGCCTCGAGAATATGCATCTTACTGAGACAGCCAATATATTTTCCATTTCTCACTCATTGCCCAAATTGATAGAATGCCATTGATGTAATGGGGTGGTATGCTGTTTTGTGGAACAAATCCCTATGGACTATATTATTACAGAGAGCAGGAGAGTTGATATAGCCCTCCTATAAGAACTTTAAATATACTTCTCTCTGTCTCATTTGAATGGAAATTACTTCTTGTTTTTCCTCTTGGTGGGAATGGAAAAAAACACCTATACCAATTTATGGGCCAGATGACATGTGGCTTAGATGATATAAATCTGCTCAACAAAGATAAATTTTTCAGTACTCCACACTCATCTTCAAGATACAACTAGTTTTGTACAACTAGTTTTAGTTTAGCCAGGCAGCTAAATTAGACTGGGATATGATGAGAGCCATCAATTCTCACTTCTTTAAGTACTTAAGGATAGTACTCAACTCTGGTACCTGACATTCCCATGGCATGTGATGCTATTTTTGATTTACAGTCTTGAGGGTAGCCTTCCTTACTATGGTATCTCCTCCCTCATAGACTGCATAGGCCAAAGAGTCAATATGATTTTTCCAAAAATTAAATATGTCCATTTCAATTATACTAAAAACCCGTTAAAAGATCACTGATTAGGTTTATGCACCCACAGACAAGCTGGACCTAAGTCAGGACTCGAGTCACTGCCTGCCCCTCGTATACTACTACTCTAACCAGGGAGTCATCGTGACACATTCAGGTCCTGAGTATCAGTGCTAAGTTGGATTCTGTGTCCAAAATAGCTAGATGTTATTTTTTTCTTCTGTATATGCATTTCTTCAGGAAACGACTGATTTGTTAGGAGAAAATACAGGCGAATCATTAGTGTATACACTTTCTATTGTGTTGAATGGTTCCTCCTCCAGGAACTGGACTTTCCCTTCGGGCAGTGGGTTCTTAATCTGATAACTGACTTTGGATTGGAAACCTTTACTAGAGTAGTTAGCCTGACCCTTTAATTACACATCTTTAATTTGACTCTCTATGAACACCATATTCTATTAGCCATCTCCACAGCTCCTTACATGTCAGGCAGTCAACTCTGACCTCGTTTAACCTTGGTACTCACTAAGACAACTGCACACATCTTACTTCCACCTGAAAACTGTAAGTTTGAGTTTCTATCAGCCTAACAGTCACTAGGTTAAACAGTTCAATAAAAATGTCTCTTACAGTCAGTTATAGCCTATAAAGGACACCCAATGCTAAGCTTCTTATTAAAGGTGGTGACCCACTTGTGATGTGTTTCTTATCACACTGTTAATAACTTTATACCAGCTTTGTGCTTCAAGTAAAGAGAATGTCCAAAGGGCTTGTATCACTTGAGGTTAGATTATTTTGTTCCACATGTTTTTGAGATTCATATATGTTGTTGCATACCAGTATTTCCTTCCTTTTTAAAAAAATATCTAATTAGGATTCAGCTCTTCTTGCACACCACAATTTGTTTATCCACTCACTTTTGTATGGGTTGGTAGATTATTTTTAGGTTAAGGATATTATATTAATAGCTAAGTAGCTATGGATATCTCTATATACATCTTTTGCATAGACATATGTTTTCATCTCTCCTGGGAATGTACTTGCTGGTTTATATGTAAGTAATATATATTTAACTTATTATAAAACTAGCAAACTGTTTTTCAAAGTGATTTACTCTAAGCAATAATGTATTTGTATTCCAGTTATGCCATATTCTTATCAACACTTGGCACTATCTTTTTAGTTTTGGCTATTTTAATGAAGTTTTTGTTATAACTCATAGTGGTTTTAGTACAAATTTTCTTGACAACTGATATTGAGCATTGCTTCATGTACTTATTGCCCATATATATATCTTCCTTTGTGAAATATTTGCTCAAATATTTTGTCAGTTGTGGCAAGGAGGATGTCTTTTTATTGAGTCATAGTTCAGTTCAGTTCAGTTCAGTTCAGTCGCTCAGTGGTGTCCGACTCTTTGAGACCCCATGAGTCACAGCATGCCAGGCCTCCCTGTCCATCACCAACTCCCAGAGTTCACTCAGACTCATGTCCATCGAGTCCGTGATGCCATCCAGCCATCTCATCCTCGGTCGTCCCTTCTCCTCCTGCCCCCAATCCCTCCCAGCATCAGAGTCTTTTCCAATGAGTCAACTCTTCACATGAGATGGCCAAAGTACTGGAGCTTCAGCTTTAGCATCATTCCTTCCAAAGAAATCCCAGGATTAATCTCCTTCAGAATGGACTGGTTGGATCTCCTTGCAGTCCAAGGGACTCTCAAGAGTCTTCTCCAACACCACAGTTCAAAAGCATCAATTCTTCGGCACTTAGCCTTCTTCACAGTCCAACTCTCAAGTCCATACATGACCACTGGAAAAACCATAGCCTTGACTAGATGGACCTTAGTTGGCAAAGCAATGTCTCTGCTTTTGAATATACTATCTAGGTTGGTCATAACTTTTCTTCCAAGGAGTAAGCGTCTTTTAATTTCATGGCTGCAGTCACCATCTGCAGTGATTTTTGGAGCCCCCAAAAATAAAGTCTGACACTGTTTCTACTGTTTCCCCATCTATTTCCCGTGAAGTGATGGGACCAGATGCCATGATCTTCGTTTTCTGGATGTTGAACTTCAAGCCAACTTTTTTACTCTCTTCTTTCACTTTCATCAAGAGGCTTTTAAGCTCCTCTTCACTTTCTGCCATAAGGGTGGTGTCATCTGCATATCTGAGGTTATTGATATTTCTCTCGGCAATCTTGATTCCAGCTTGTGTTTCTTCCAACCCAGCGTTTCTCATGATGTACTCTGCATAGAAATTAAATAAGCAGGGTGACAATATACAGCTTTGATGTACTCCTTTTCCTATTTGGAACTAGTCTGTTGTTCCTTGTCTAGTTCTAACTGTTGCTTCCTGACCTGCATACAGATTTCTCAAGAGGCAGGTTAGGTGGTCTGGTATTCCCATCTCTTTCAGAATTTTCCACAGTTTATTGTGATCCACACAGTCAAAGGCTTTGGCATAGTCAATAAAGAAGAAATAGATGTTTTTCTAGAACTCTGTTGCTTTTTCCATGATCCAACGGATGTTGGCAATTTGTCATGAGTTATTTATATATTACAGATAAAAAACCTTTGAGTTGTATATGTGTGTGTGTGTTTGTACGTGTGTGTGTGTTTGTACGTGTGTGTGTTTGTTTCCCTTATTATTTTCTTTATGTGCCTTTTAAAGGGAAGTAGTCAAAAATTTGTGAATGTGCAGTTTATCAATCCATCTTTTTTAATGAATCAACTTATCATTTTTAATGAATTTTTATTGACAATGAAAATGTGAATTTTGCTTTACTTATTTATTTATTTTGGCTGCCCTGTGTAGATTTCAGATGTTAGTTCTCCAACCAAGATTTGAACCCTGGCCCTGGCAGTGAAAGCACTGAGTCCTAACTGCAGGAGAACCAGGGAATTTCCCAATTCATCTTTATCTTTTTCACTTTGTGTCCTTTCTAAGAAAAACTGGCCTAATCAAAAGTCACAAAGATTGTTTCTTATGATTTTCTAGAAGACCTAGAGTTTTACTTTGTATATTTAACACTATAATCCAATTTGAGTTCATTTTTGTTCATGTCCTGAGATGTGTGTTGAAGTTCATTTTTTTCCATGTCAATATTCAGTTGTCCCAGCTCCACTTGCTAAAAAATTTATCCCTTTTCCCATCGAATTAGCATGCATACTTTTTAGAAAATCAATTGACTATATCCATATAGTCTAGCTTTGGACACTATTCTGTTCCCTTAATCTACAAATCTACTCTTACATCTGGTTTTCTACAGCATATAGTCTTGAAATCAAGTAGTGGTTTGACATTTTGATCAACTTTGCTCTTTTTCAAAATATATTAGGCTACTATAGATTCTCTGCATTAATCAATAAGTTTTAGAATTAGCTACGCCAGGCCTCCCTGTCCATCACCAACTCCCAGAGTTTACTCATACTCATGTCTGTCGAGTCGGTGATGCTGTCCAGCCATCTCATACTCTGCTGTCCCCTTCTCCTGCCCCCAATCCCTCCCAGCATCAGAGTCTTTTCCAACGAGTCAACTCTTCTCATGAGGTGGCCAAAGTATTGGAGTTTCAGCCTCAGCATCAGTCCTTCCAATGAATACCCAGGACTGGTCTCCTGTAAGATGGACTGGTTGGATCTCCAACAGTCCAAGGGACTCTCAAGAGTCTTCTCCAACACCACAGTTCAAAAGCATCAGTGCTCAGCTTTCTTCATAGTCCAACTCTCACATCTAGCTATTAAAAAGAATGCGTTTGAATCAGTTCTAATGAGGTGGATGAAACTGGAGGCTATTATACAGAGTGAAATATATCAGAAAGAAAAATGCTAATACAGTGTTTTTGCTGTATTTAACGCATATATATGAAATTTAGAATGATGGTAACGATGACCCTATATGCGAGACAGCAAAAGAGACACAGATGTAAAGAACAGTCTTTTGGACTTTGTGGGAGAAGGCGAGAGTGGGATGATTTGAGAGAATAGCATTGAAACTTGTATATTAACATATGTGAAATAGATCACCAGTCCAGGTTCGATGTATGAACAGGGCACTCAAGGCTGGTGCACTGGGGTGACCCTGAGGGATGGGATGGGGAGGGTAGCGGAAGGGGGTTTCAGGATGGGGGACACATATAAACGAAGGACATATGTACACCCATGGGTGATTCATGTCAATGTATGGCAAAAACAACTACAATATTGTAAAGTAATTAGCATCCAATTAAAATAAGTAAATTAATTTTTTTAAAAAAAAGAATACTGGAGTGGGTTGCCGTTTCCTTCTCCAGTGGATCATCCTGACCCAGGGATTGAACCCACATTGGGAATCCCAATATTGTTTCAAGTCTTCGTTAATTTTCATTTAACTTCCTCAGCAACTTTTGTAGCTTTCAGTGTATAAATCTTTTATGTTTTATTGAATTTTTTCCTAAATGTTTCATATTTTGGTGCTATTATAAGTGACATTGCTTTTAAATTTTATTTCCTAAATATGTTTCAAGTATATAAAAATGCAATTCTTTTTAATGATGATCACACATTTCTTGATACTTTTCTATATACACTTTGTTTTTAATAGTTTATTATGCAGATTATTTTTGTAAGTACTCAATAAAGCTGTCTATGAATAAAGTTTTATTTCCTCCTTGCCCATGCCCCCTTTAGTTTGCTCATGCCCCCTTGCTGCCTGTTTTCTCCCTTATGCAACAGGTCATTCCATAAAATAATAAAAGTGATGGAATGGATTTTCTTTTATTCTCAATCTTAATCTTTCATGATTAAAGTATGACATTAGCCCTTATCATGTTTAGAAGTGTTCTTCTACCTCTAGTTTATTGAAAATTTATATCATGAATCATTATTAAATTTTGCCAAATAGTCTGTGCCTATTGAAATGAAATAAACGGCTTTGCCCTTTATTCTGTAAATATTGTTAACTGTACTGATTGTTATCCAAGTGTAAAAACTGCTTTGAAGTCCTGGGGTAAACCCCAAGTAGCCATCGCAAAATATTTTCTTTTTTTTTGCATATTTCTAAATATTACTTCTGAATATTTTGTTAAGGATTTTTTAATGTTTATTCTTGAGAGATATTTGTTTGCAGCTTCCTTGTCCTTTCTTGTTCTTTTAAGCAATATATAAATTCTTCAAGATCTCTATAATTCAAAGAAATTTTGAAAAGGAAAGGCCTTTTTTTCATTCATGAGAGCAAGTCCAAAAGAAATTATTTCACAGAAATATTAGCCCTAAATATTTTGTTCCAACAAATTAAGATTTGAAAATAAATCTGTAATGTCTGTTTTTAATTTAGAATTGGGAGATCAAAAATGAGGGGAAAATACTGACTCTTTCCTAATTTGAATGATTTTTTTACTCGATTTTTTAAGATACTTTCCCCCAAGTATTTAATATATATTCCTTTATTCGTCTACTCTTGAGATAGATAATCTGCAAAAAACAAGTAATACCAGCTATTGTGTCCAAGAGCATGCAAAGGAGTTAGCTTTTCTTCTGTGACTTGTATGAAGTACAAAGAAGCCTCTAAATTTCTTACTATCCCAAATAGAGCCCTGTAACTTTTATCCATCATTGACTCCCCCATCTCTGTTATTGCAGCTCCAAATGGGAAACCATTGGTATGAGGTGCTGGGCAGCACAGATGGGACAGGTGGCTTATAGGATACAGAGTCCTCTGACAGGCCCTCCTTTTAAATGCATAAAGTGCAGGTCTAAACAGCAGGGTCACAATTTAAATAGAGTCTTCCTGTAGTAACACCTTCCTGACTCTGAAAAAAAGGCCCTTTTTAGGGACTTGTCACACTTATATGAAACGAGGCTATCATAACTATAAACAGGGCATACTCTAGAGGATTGACGATGCTTTTAAAAAGTCCAATTACATGCTTTTATTTGCCGTTAGTACAAACAGAAAAATAACAAGCCATCTTGTTTCATCCCCGCTGTGATTTCCTCAGGGCTAATTAAAGTGTACTCGGCTGATGCCTAAACCGCTCAACCCTAGGCAATCTAAAGATTTAAAGGGATACACACCCAATCAATGCCTAGCTGTCAGTAAATGGTATTGTGTTTGGAAATGGGCACAATAAAGTTCCTCATTAACTGGAATGCTGGAAAGTTCCTGTGAAAAAGATTGGACTGACAAATTTACTGCTATAGATTTATAGACTGGACTTCATCATTCTGCATAAAGAATTGATAAGTTAAGTGATCAGTGATTCTCTATAACATGACATAATCAATATGAATTTGGGGAAGAGATAAAAAGGCATTAATAATGGACCTTTTATGCATGGATCTGTACCTAAAGATTAAGGGCTCTATAAATCACACAGAAGCCAGCTTATAGTGTTAGTTGCTCAGTCATGTCTGATGCTTTGTGACCCCATGGACTATAGCCTGTCAGGCTCCTCTTTCCATGAAATTCTCCAGGCAAGAATACTCGAGTGGGTAGTCATTCCCTTCCCTTCTCCAGGGGATCTTCCTGGAATAAAACCCTGGTCTCCTGCATTGCGGATGGATTCTTTACCACCTAAGTCACCAGGAAAGCCCAGAATACAAATAAAGAAGTATTTAATATGCCAGCAAATTTGGAAAACTCAGCAGTGGCCACAGGACTGGAAAAGGGCCATTTTCATTCCAATCCCAAAGAAAGGCAATGCCAAAGAATGCTTAAACTACCGCACAATTGCACTCATCTCACACGCTAGTAAAGTAATGCTCAAAATTCTCCAAGCCACGTGCAATACGTGAACCGCGAACTTCTAGATGTTCAAGCTGGTTTTAGAAAAGTCAGAGGAACCAGAGATCAAATTTCCAACATCTGCTGGATCATCAAAAAAGCAAGAGAGTTCCAGAAAAACATCTGTTTCTGCTTTATTGACTATGCCAGAGCCTTTGACAGTGTGGATCACAATAAACTGTGGAAAATTCTTCAAGAGATGGGAATACCAGACCACATGACCCGCCTCTTGAGAAACCTATATGCAGGTCAGGAAGCAACAGTTAGAACTGGACATGGAATAACAGACTGGTTACAAAAGGAAAAGGAGTACGTCAAGGCTGTATATTGTCACCCTGCTTATTTAACTTATATGCAGAGTACATCATGAGAAACGCTGGCTTGGAAGAAGCACAAGCTGGAATCAAGATTGCCGTGAGGAATATCAATAACCGCAGATATGCAGATGACACCACCCTTATGGCAGAAAGTGAAGAGGAACTAAAAAGCCTCTTGATGAAAGTGAAAGAGGAGAGTGAAAAAGTTGGCTTAATAGATAGGGAAACAGTGGAAACAGTGTCAGACTTTATTTTGGGGGGCTCCAAAATCACTGCAGATGGTGATTGCAGCCATGAAATTAAAAGACGCTTACTCCTTGAAAGAAAAGTTATGACCAACCTAGATAGCATATTCAAAAGCAGAGACATGACTTTGCCAGCAAAGGTCCGTCTAGTCAAGGCTATGGTTTTTCCAGTGGTCATGTATGGATGTGAGAGTTGGACTGTGAAGAAGGCTGAGTACCAAAGAATTGACGCTTTTCAACTGTGGTGTTGAAGAAGACTCCTGAGAGTCCCTTGGACTGCAAGGAGATTCAACCAGTCCATTCTGAAGGAGATCAGCCCTGGGATTTCTTTGGAGGGAATGATGCTGAAGCTGAAACTCCAGTACTTTGGCCACCTCATGCGAAGGGTTGACTCATTGTTAAAGACTTTGATGTTGAGAGGGATTGGGGGCAGGAGGAGAAGGGGAGGACAGGGGATGAGATGGCTGGATGGCATCACTGACTCGATGGATGTGAGTCTGGGTGAACTCCGGGAGATGGTGATGGACAGGGAGGCCTGGTGTCCTGCAATTCATTGGGTCGCAAAGAGTTGGACACAACTGAGCGACTGAACTGAACTGAACTGAACTTTGTAAATGTAGTGCTTAAATTTTAAAATATGAAAAAAGTTAATTTGGTTTTAGGTGGCCTTAAAAAATGTTTTAAATATGTGTAAGGTTTTTACTTCATGGTATAATTTTGAGGAATGTTGTTATTGTCTATTTCATTCTCTACTCATGTTTGTCATTTTATTTATAACTCTAAATTACTAAAAATGAATACATTTCTGTGTGTAAGTTACTCAGAACTATTTTCAGGAAAAAAAATCCTAACTACTCCTTAGGCAAACTGTTAGGACCCCATGTTTCCTTTATGGAATAGTTCTGTTTAGCCCTCTCCATTTTCATTGTTGAGAATAAAAATCTAGAGAAAGGCCTTTAATTATCTACATAAAATATGTACCCTCCATGTTTTTACTAGAAATTGTAATCTTCATCACACAACTCTTCTTCAAATCTTGGATATGAGAAAGAAAGAGCCTAATAGAATCTGCTGCCTAGACCTTGTTGTTGTTCATTTGCTAAGCTGTGTCCCATTTTTGTGACTCCATGAACTGCAGCACCCCAGGCTTCCCTGTTCTTCCTGTTGTTCCTAAGTTAGACCGTATCTTCATAAAGATGCAAATTCAGACTGAATTGTTTTGCATTTCTTGTAGATCTGCTCTTACTGAATCTGGTTTGATATTATAATATTTGCTTGCAGTGAAGGATAATTTGTGATAACATTCATTATATCATACAAGGCTTTCTCTATGGAGGCCCATGGGAGAAATTTCACTTTTCCAGTAGCAAGAAAAGCTAATTTTCTCCTTAAAAATGATTTGCATTTGTTGTAAGGGCACTATGACTGTTACAACAGATTAGATTCATAGTTTATCAACAATCATATGTGCAGGATATTATAAAGTAAATCTCTGTGTAAAATTATCCTTGACTTTGTGCTATTTTTAGTTTATTATCATAGATTACCAAATGTTTTATTTTTTAATTCTACCAAAATTGTAAATATTTTTTAATTGGATTATATTTTATTTCTGGCACAAGGCTACATACTAATAAAAATGAGAATTTAAATATTGACTTCTAGATGTAAGCTATAAGTTTTTAGAACTGTGTTTTTTGCAGTATTTAGAATTTTTTAAGATGTTATATAAATATAAGGTGAATTGCTGAAATCCCTCATTCAGAGATTTTCAATGAGCTCGCAGACTTAGAGAAACAACCCGTAGTTATTAAATCAGAGCTTCTGGTTTTAAACAACATCAATTAACAATTATGAATGCAGCCTCTCTCCATTTTGCTAAAAATATTTCTAATGATACACAAAAATATAAAACCTTAAATCCACACAGAAAACATGATTATTAAATACTATTATGGGAAATATCCCACTCCTTTAGAGTTTTTTTGCAACTCAAAACTGCAACTGTTGTCTCACTTGATGGCTTAATAGCTATCTGTTCACTCCCATCAGTTATAAGTGTTATCTGTATCCATTAAAATAGTTGGGCATCTTCACTCTGGTGAATGGTCACTGCTTTTTGACAAAATCCAAAAGCTCTCTTTCTGAGTGTCAGTAGATACTGCTCTACCAAGAAGAACTGTGTTGGAATAAAGGAAAATAACTGTGGTTTACTGCATCTGGCAAGGTATAACTCCGACAAGGAAAGCCATGAAGGAGACACTGAAGAGCCCTGCTGTAATGTGTCCCGCTGCTCCACCCATACAGACTGATGGAGAGTCAGGCAGAGGAGGTGGAAGGAGAGTCGTCAGAAGAGAAGTGGTCCACGAGCTCAGGACAGTTGTCTCCAGGAAGCAGGCTCAAACAGAATTTGTGAGAAAGTGAGGCAAATCCACCTTTTGTCTTTGTCAAACACCAAGTCTGGATGAATTTTCCTGTATTAGACAGTGAACAGATGTACTGTAAGTTTCATCTCTTCCTGACTCAGTATCCCCACAGGCTGTGAGCACCCTGCTCAGACAACCGAGTGCACCAGTGGGATAACACTGGTCCTTGCTGCAGGCTCCCCTCCTGGCCCTCCTCTGATTGTGACCTAGTGACACTCAAGCATGTCAGTGAAATGCCCTCGTACCTTTTGCTTCTGGACTTCACACTGAGCCCCACCCCCCAGGGCTCAGTCTTTTGCTCCCTTTTTCTCTTTCTCTCCTCTCTCTCTGAATTTCTCTCTTGTCTCCCTACCAGCTTCATTCAACTCATCCCGTGGGCTCCTCTGAAATAGTCCCCCTGCATGGCTGTATTACCACCCTTTCACCTTCATTCACCCACCTCCACCCACCTCCACCACTGTGTTCTATTATTCTTCTGTGTCTGCCCCTAAATGATAAAAATCAGTATAATTATTATTCTTTACAAAACAATAAACAACAATAACAATAGTAAAATTAACATATCATTTTAGTAAAAGTAGGGAAGAAAAATGGAAGGTCATTTTAACGATTCAAATATTCAGAGACCTCTGAATTAAGAACCTAAAAGAAAGAATCCCAAGACACAATACAGTACTGTGTTTAAGGATACAAGATTTAGAATTGGATAAAGCTCTGTTAGAACCTTAATTAAATTATATACTAACTTAAAGATAAGACTTTAAATATGTAACTTAATGTTTCTATACCTCTGTTCACAGTTTCAAAATGCAAGATAACTATAAGCACCTCAAAATTACTTATTATTAGAATTTAAATAAGAAATTTAAGCAAAATTCTTTACATAGAGCCTACATACTTGGTAAATGGTCTTTAATATTTTTGCTTAAAATTTTATAAAACTGTCTTACATCTTTTTAAGTTACAGAAAACATGACCTCTTTGAAATAAAAGTAGGAAGCCATTAGTTAAGCAGATGCTAAGATGATATAGAGCAAAGGGTAAGAGAAATAAATCAGGGGACATAAGAAAGAAATAATCTGAAAATATAATTCTAGATAAGTTTCTATCAGACTGTTTCTCCTGATTAGAAAGCAGAAGAATGCAAGTGACTAACATCCACAATAACAAAGATAACAAGCTACATAAGCTATAAAACTGTAGTTTAAAAAATACAAAGAATATGAATACTAAATCAACCCTCTCTACCTTCCAGAGAATTTCCACCTCCTTGCCAGCTCTTCTCATTGACAGTGAGCAGATATCCAGGGGTAACTTGCCTGAATTGGATCAAAGAAGACCTGAGAGAGACATAGTGTCTTAACCAAGGGTAAGGTAGTAAAAGCAATTTCACTATGGCAAACTATACCTTAATGAGTGTAAGACTGGCCATCAAAGGCTGAGTATAGTACCTCAGAGAAGAGAAATTTTCTTCTATGGCATCTGGACCTTCATTTTGTACCCACAGCCACCCTTCAAAGTCTGACCTCAATGGCTTTACTGGGAACACTGCAAAGATTCTCCAAATGCTGAAGGGCAGGGCAGCAGAGTAACAGGAAATCTCCCAAAGCACAGAAATGTGGCAGCAAGACTGAAGAGCAAAAAGAAATCCAAAAATATGGGATCCAGGCTGGAAGTGAAATGTATCCCACAGTTTAGAAAGAGGTGAAATCAACTATAAAGCATAAGGAGAGTTTTGAAATATTTTCAATCTTAGACCCAAGCTCAACTGAAAGGAAATTTCTTCTCTTCATGAAAAAAGTGTTTGAAACAAGTGATGAACTGAAACTAATCAACACTGCAACAAAGACCATACCAAGGTCCACTATTGGCAACACTATAGTCCTCCACACTGGCACCTTGAGAATAGAGGTCTCATTGGAGGGAGTAAGCAGGATTTATTTAGGCTCCGAATCCTTCCACATAAAATGTTCAGTGCTCAATACAAAAAATATATACATGATGCATGAAAAAGGAAGAAAATACATAACACAAGGTTAAAAGTGAAAACTAATGAAATAAATTTAGTAATGACATAAAAGTTAGAATTATCACTCAAGGACATTAAAATATGTGTTTCATTATCTAGTGGAAAGGATGGCTTGCTTGTCTACCTAGGTGGAGAACTTAAGAAGTTCATCAGAGGGATGGAAACAGTGTGAGAAGAAAAGAAATATTGAAAAGAAAACAAAAACCAATGAAGTAGAACAAGGACACATTAAAGAAGCAACAAAGTTAAAAGTTAATTCATTGGAAAATAATCATAATAAAAGTTTTGCAAGACACATTAAAAAAACAAGAGAGTAAACACAAAATAACATTAGGAAAGAAATGAAAGACCATTATTTCATACCCTCTAGGCACTAAAAGAATAAGGAAAGCAATAAACATCTTTATGACAGTAATTATGATAATTATGATGAAATACACAAATTTGGCAAAAATATAATTCCCAAAAATGACAGAAGAATGAATAAAATTTTAAATAATTCCAATCATAACACCCAGTTCAAGAGCATTAATTCCTCAGTGCTCAGCTTTCTTTATAGTCCAACTCTCACATCCATACCTGACTATTGGAAAAACCATAGCTTTGACTAGAGAGATCTTTGTGGACAAAATAATGTCTCTGCCTTTTAATATGCTGTCTAGGTGGTCATAACTTTTCTTCCAAAGAGCAAACATCTTTTAATTTCATGGCAGCAGTCACCATCTGCAGTGATTTTGGAGCCCAAGAAAATAAAATCTGGCACTGTTTCCACTATTTCCTCATCTATTTCCCATGAAGTGATGGGACAAGATGCCATGATCATGGTTTTCTGAATGTTGAGTTTTAAGCCAACTTTTTCACTCTCTTCTTTCACTTTCATCAAGAGGCTCTTTAGTTCTTCACTTTCTGCCATAAGGGCAGTGTCATCTGCATATCTGAGGTTATTGATATTTCTCTCAGCAATCTTGGTTTCAGCTTGTGCTTCATCCAGACAAGCATGTCTCATGATGTACTCTCCATATATGTTAAATAAGCGGGGTGACAATATACATACTTGCTCTAACTCCTTTTCCTTATTTGGAACCAGTCTGTTGTTCCATGTCCAGTTCTAACTCTTTCCTCTTGACTTTCATACAGATTTACCAGGAGGAAAATCAGGTGGTCTGGTATTCCCATCTCTTTCAGAATCTTCCACAGTTTATTGTGATCCACACAGTCAAAGGCTTTGGCATAGTCAATAAAGCAGAAGTAGATGTTTTTCTGGAACTCTCTTCCCTTGTCAATGATCCAACGGATGTTGGCAATTTGATCTCTGGTTCCTCTGCCTTTTCTAAAACCAGCTTGAACATCTGGAAGTTCATGGTTTGTGTACTGTTGAAGCGTGGCTTGGAGAATTTTGAGCATTACTTTACTAGCGTGTGAGATGAGTGAAATTGTTTGGTCGTTTGAGCATTCTTTAGCATTGCCTTTCTTTGGGATTGGAATGAAAACGGATCTTTTCAAGTCCTGTGGCCAGTGCTGTGTTTTCCAAATTTGCTGGCATACTGAGTGCGGCACTTTCAGAGTATCATCGTTTAGGATTTGAAATAGCTCAACTGGAATTCCACCGCCTCCACTAGCTTTGTTTGTAGTGATGCTTCCTAAGGCCCACTTGACTTTGCATTCCAGAATGTCTGGTTCTAGTTGGTGATCATACCATCGTGATTATCTGGGTCATGAAGATCTTTTTGAATAGTTCTTCTGTGTATTCTTGCCACCTCTTCTTAATATATTCTGTTTTTGTTAAGTCCCTACCATTTTTGTCCTGTATTGAGCCCATGTTTGCATGAAATGTTCCCTTGCTATCTCTAATTTTCTTGAAGAGATCTCTTGTCTTTCCTATTCTATTTTTTTTTTTTTTGCATTAATTGTTGAGGAAGGCTTTTTTTTTTTTTTTTTTTTGTAATCTCTCCTTGCTATTCTTTGGAACTCTGTATTCAAATGGATATATCTCTCCTTTTCTCCTTTGCCTTTCACTTCTCTTCTATTCACAGCTATTTGTAAGGCCCCCCCAGACAACCATTTTGCCTTTTTGCTTTTCTTTTTCTTGGGGATGTTCTTGATCCTGACCTCCTGTACAGTTCTTCAGGCACTCTGTCTATCAGATCTAATCCCTTGAATCTATTTGTCACTTTTACTGAATAATCATAAGAGATTTGAATAGGTCCTACTTAGATGGTCTAGTAGTTTCCCCTACTTTCTTCAATTTAAGTCTGAATTTGGCTTAAAGGAGTTCATGATCTTAGCCACAATTAGCTCCCAGTCTTGTTTTTGCTGACTGTATATAGCTTCTTCATCTCTGGCTGCAAAGAATATCATCAATCTGATTTCAATATTGCCTACCTGGTCATGTTGATGTGTAGAATCTTCTCTGGTAATATTGGAAGAGGGTGTTTGCTATGACCTGCGGCTCTGGTGGCTCTATGGTGGGGTTAATGGTGACCTCCTCCAAGAGGGCTTGGGCCATACCCAGGTCTATTGCACCCAGAGCTCTTACCCCTGTAGCATTCCACTGCTGACCCGTACCTCCTCAGGAGACACTTAAACATAGTTCTGTCTCAGTCTGTGTAAGGTTTCTGGGTCCTGGTGTTCACAAGGTATGTCTGAGCCCTCTTAACCTCTCTGGTGGGTATGGGGTTTGATTCTAAATGCAATTTCTCATCTCCTACCATCTTGCTGGGGCTTCTCTTTTGCCTTTGGATGGAGGGTATCTCCTTAAAGTTGTTCCAGCACCACTGGAAATTCTCATGATTAAGTGAATTTTATTCTAGGAATATATGTATGGTTTGATATTCAAAAGTTAATTACTATAATACAGAAGAGAATTAAACAAATGATAATCCCTATACTTGTCAGAAAAGCATTTGATAAAATGCAACATCCATTCATAATAGAACTTCTTAGCAGCTTAGTCAAAAAATGATGTTTTATCAGACTGATAAAGTCCATCTGCCACATATCTGCAGGTAACATGTACTACACTCCTTGGGAAAAGTCAAACCATGGATTGAGAGAAAATATTTTCAATGAATTTACACAATGAAGAATTCAGTGACACTGAATGAAACAGAAAAAAAAAAAAAAAACAGGAAGAAGAAAGTCCCTTCCTCCTCAGCCTAATACTCACCCCCTAACAATCCTTTATGGGGATCTTAAAGTAAGCCAGCTGGCAAAACAGAAGCATGTCTCAGAGTTCCAGTGTCAATATTGCAGCAGACATGAAATGACGGATCTGAAACTGAGACACAAGAGCTTAATACTGAGCACAGATATACATAAAATAAAGCTGCGTCCTACATGTGATAACATCTTAGTTTCAGTGGAAAAAAAAATTTCATTATGTACTGTATTGTTATAGTTACAATATAAACTGAATATAGCTATATTACCATTATTTCTAGAGTGTGTGTATAATGTTTTAAAATAACTGTAAATAATGAAAACACTCCATTGTGGCTTAAAATTTAATGTGATATAAAATACATATTTTTACCTTTCACTTATAAACTGAGAATATTTTCCTGAGGTAACTGGAACAGGACAGTACAAGATTAGTCAGCTCATGACTTGGTTATCGATTTTTATTAACCCACAATGCAATGCCCATATTTGTCACTTTTGGCTGAACAACCACCATTACTACCTGCCTAGCCCTCTCTCCTTCTTCACATCCATTCCCTTCACCCTCCTCATGTACTTGTACTTTGTCCTCAGAAATGGAACTGGAGAGGAACCCAGAGGGGTCCCTGTAAGGTAAGGGTCAGTCTTTCATCGAACCATCTAAATGTCTTGTTTTTCCCCCTCATTGAAAATGCTGTTCAGAATTCTAACAGATAACCCACTCATGCACATATAATTGTAAAACATCGAAACCAATCAGGATGAAAAGTATAAACACTGTTGATTGAACATTAAAATCTATCAACAAAAGCAGAACAAAAAGAAATTTAAAGACTGCTGGGGAAAAGCAAGCATACAATAATTCCTCTTTCCATTTTCTCTTGTCATCCTAGTCAATGTGTCCCCATGTGCCTGATGCTAGTTTTGGCAGCTAATTAATAGAACTGTAGAAATATTGGAAATAATCCAGAAACTAATGATGGAAGTATTCATTAGAGAGAGAAGAGTAAAGAAGCTTAAAAATGCTGTTCAGAACAATAATTTAATATGAAAAACAGACAGTCCAAGACACAAGGCAGAGAATGGTATGAATCTTATTAGCAGAATAGAAAAGAATGTATCAGAAAGATTTAGCTGAGAACATTTCACACTAAGTCAGAAATGCAATGCACTCCTCACTACCAGTAGCAACATAATATATAAATATAAGTTGAAATATAAATGTTGAGTGGCATCTATTCACATATATCAAACTTACCTCATTCCTTATTTATTTTCTTCCTAATAATTGAGGTGGTGTCAGGAATTCCATCAATATTTGATGTATTTTACTAACAAGAAGACTATAGTCAAGATGGATAATTGATCTGACATAAAAAGCCTCCACTCCCACTACAAACTTTTTTAATTGATAAAGTATACCTTTTTTCTGAGTATGTAAATGTAGATTTAAATTCAAACCTATAATATGGAATATCTAGATTCTAGAAAATAAAGGAGAGTTCCTTCCATAGTAAGGGATTTTGAATCAGATGAATGCCACTTAGCTATGTTTTGAGAGTCTCCCTATTTAAGGCTGAGAAACAAGGTTGTGTATTTACAGTCAGAGGAAGGCAGAGAACTGTATTTTCTGCATAGATAATCCTCAGGATGTGAATGGAAAGAAGTATCCATGAAAAGGCAGACCCCTTGGACTGCACCTTTCTACATGTGGAAAGTCGCATTCTTGTACTATGAGATTGATACCTAATGAAAAAACCTGCTGGAGACTTCTAGCTTTAAACAAAAAAGGACTGAAGACTATTTGCTTGTTTATTTTTCTATTCCCTCCACGAAAATTCGCTGAAGTGACTGAATGTATGTATATGTACATCCACGTGTGCCGCTGTGTCATAAGGCAAAGAATCACAAAAACAAAAAGAGGAACTAAATGGTAATGAAGGAACGAATTCATAATTTGAAGGAGTGATTGCTGGTTCTGTCTTGTGGAAGGAACAGAGGGAGGGAGGAAAGAAGAGGAGAAGGAGGGAAAAAAGAGAGGAAGATGACTCACATTAGTTGTCAGGCAGGATGACAACCTGGTTTGTAACACAGATCCTCAAACACATTCAGGAATTTGCAGCACCAGTTTCCTACTCCTTCTGTTCCAAAACAATATATAAGAGGTCTCTAAAAGTGTGTTTGCATCATGAATGTCTGGTATCATCAGTTCAGTTCAGTTCAGTCTCTCAGTCGTGTCCAACTCTTTGCAACCCTATGGACTGCAGTATACCAGGCCTCCCTGTCCACCACCAACTCCTGGAGCTTGCTCACCCTCATTTTCTGGAATGCTGTAAGTCAGGCAGGAGACTGGAAGATTTTTCTCCTGTGACTCTGATGAATCAAATGAATACACCTAAGGCAATATACATTTTGAGGTCTCCAACAAAATGTCTCAGCCAGATCATCATCCTAGCTAGATGCCCCAAAAGGGCAACAGTAAATTCCCTGCAGAGTCGCCAGAGAACTAGTAAGAGCTTCATCTCAAATATGAGTAGACAAACAAGAATTGTCAGATCCCAGAGGAAAACTGCTAACATTCAAAGACAAAATAGACAAGCAGAAAACTAGGAAGAAAAAGTATATAATAAATAGCAGACAGAGGAAAATTGTAAATACTATAATTAATATACTAATAAAGATAAAGTAAAACAATATATCCATGAACCAAGAAGAAGGTGTTAAATGTTATATGCTTTAGAACAAATAACATAATTGAGCAGGTTATATGACACAATGAACTGTAAACAAAATATAACATCAAGGAAATCCCCAAAGAAACAGGGCTATTGACATACTTAAGAATTTGCCCTTACAGGTAAACAAGGCAGTTGTGAGAGCAAACAGTCATTTTTCAGAAAATTTACATTCTGAGGGGTCACCAAGAATGGGCTAAAAACTGGATACTTTTATAGACTCCACAAACCACCTTTACATTATAGATGTGTTTGTGTTTTGTTTTGTAATTAGTAATAATTTGAGTATCTTAAAATAGGCCACAAATACAAAACTTATGAAACTTCTACTGGGGCTTCTTCTGGGCTCTCCTTACCTACCAAACAGTATCCTAACTTCATACTTTGTACTTCAGTTATTCCATGCCTAGTTCATAGTGTAAATATTGTGCATTAATCATGACTTTTATCCCACCTAATTCTTGGTACACTCACTGAGTTACCAATAGTTCCTTATTTATCTTTGTATTGGCCCCATATCACTGCTATACTTAAAATAAGTATTTTATGTAATGTAAATATATATTTGTTTAAAGAGATAAATGAATGAAATTTGTTAATTTATATAAATAACCCAATATAAGACCTTAATTTTTCCTGGTGGCTCAGACGGTAAAGCGTCTGCCTGCAACAGAGGAGACCGGTTCGATCCCTGGGTCGAGAAGATCCCCTGGAGAAGGAAATGGCAACCCACTCCAGTACTCTTGCCTAAAAACTTCCATGGACAGAGGAGCCTGGTAAGCTACAGGCCATGGAGTGGAAAAGAGTCGGACATGACTGAGTGAGTTCACTTACTTACTTAAGACCTTAAGATCGTGTTGTATGATGTGTAAAGGGTTGGCTGAAATCTCATGTAGTGCTACTCATTCAGTCTTGTCCGACTGTTTACAACCACATGGACAGTAGTCCATCAGGCTTCTCTGTCCATAGAGTTCTCCAGGCAAAAATACTGGAGTGGGTAGCCATTCCCTTCTCCAGGGGATCTTGCAACCCCAGGGATCGAACCCGGGTCTCCTGCATTGCAGGCAGATTCTTTACCATCTGAGCCATCATGCTGTGTAAAGGGTTGACTGAACTCAAACTAACCAGTAAATCTCTATTTTAGGTAGGACATTATTTATATTAGCCATGTTGCATCAGTTCAGTTGTGGGGCTAGTCAGAGTAATCCTTAAGTTGGATTTTGAATAGAGAAGAACAATAGACCAACATCACCCAGTATTAGGGGCATAAAATATATAAAAAAGTGTTTCTAAGAAAGAATGTCATTAAATAAATTTAAAATATGAATTTAGTGCTCAAAACTCTTGCGTGATTCTGAAACAAAAATAAAGCACTGTTTTAAGCTTAAAATATTGACTCATGCATTTGAGAAAGTAGAAATGAAAAGCTAAGGATTAAACCAGAACACTGAATCTGAGTATATAAACACTCTTGTATAAATGAATATGATAAATGTCATTAAAGATATTTTACTTTAAAACAATCCAAATCTTCACGTGCATCATGGAAAAATCACTTTTGAAACTGTGGACAGAGGATGTCAACTGGAATAAAATGCTTTGTTAAAATTGATTTCACTCATCTTTAGGACTAGGAAGGAAGGGGCCTATCTAAAATGATTCCCATCAAAATTCATCCTATGGAGATTAGAGATTTTCAGTTGTCTGTAAAGTGAGGCTATTCATGAAAATGGAAATTCTAAGTATCTTAAACCCTTAGGAATTTTGATGCTGTCAAGTTTTGTTGAAATAAACACAGACATTTATTCCAAGTATTTAAATATATTCATTAAAGTGCTCAGTAGGATAAAAAGAATACTGGGACTCTCCTGTGGTTTCTGTTTTCTCTAAATGTTAATACTTACCACAGTTTATACCCTGCCTACCATAAATATTAAGGATTTCAATCATTCCTTGGAATATCACATACCAGATGACTCAGGCATTTTTATTGTTTATTTTGCACAATGTAGTTCAGTCAGTATTTTGTCAGTATTATAATGATAATAATATATGACTAGTTATAACAGCTATCATTTATTGATTTCTTACCCTGCTCAAGACATTGGGTTAAGCACTTCACACACATCATGTCTTTTAATCTTCATAAGAACCATACGGTTTTTTTTTCATTTGTGTAGTTTTTTTTTTTAATTATACTTGATGTATGTTATTATACAAATTACAAGTGTACAGTGTATTAATTCAAACTTTTGAAGATTATACTACTATTATTATGGGCTTCTCCAGTGGCTCAGACAGTAAGGAATGTACCTGCCACTGTTTCCATTGTTTCCCCATCTATTTGCCCTGAAGTGATGGGACCAGACGCCATGATATTAGTTTTCTGAATGTTGAGCTTTTAGCCAACTTTTTCACTCTCCCCTTTCACTTTCATCAAGAGACTCTTTAGTTCTTCTTCACTTTGTGCCATAAGGGTGGTGTCATCTGCATATCTGAGGTTAATGATATTTCTCCTGGCAATTTTAATTCCAACCTGTGCTTCTTCCAGCCCAGCATTTCTCATGATGTACTCTGCATATATAAGTTAAATAAGCAGGGTAACAATAAACAGCCTTGACGTACTCCTTTTCCTATTTGGGACCAGTCTGTTGTTCCATGTCCAGTTCTAACTATTGCTTCCTGACCTGTATACAGATTTCTCAGGAGGCAGGTCAGGTGGTCTGGTATTCTCATCTCTTTAAGAATTTTCCACAGTTTATTGTGATCCACACAGTCAAAGGCTTTGGCACAGACAACAAAGCAGAAATAGACGTATGTATATACATCTTCTTTATCCATTCCTCTGTTGATGAAAATTTAGGTTGCTTCCGTATCTTGGCAATTGTAAATAATGCTACTTTGAACATTACAACCATACTCTTAATATGCTGAATTATTTGATGTTCTGGTTATATACTGCTGCTCTAATGTTTCCACAATGTTAGTGGCTTAAAACAAGACAAATTCAGCTTACAGTTATGCAATCCAGAAGTCTGAAATGAGTCACACTGGGTTAAAATCAAGGTTTCAAATGGCTGTGTGCCTTTTCTTGGATGCTCTTGAGAAGAATCTGTTTCATCATCTAGAGGTTGCACATATTCTTTGGCTTGTGGCATCTCTTCCTCCATCTTCAAAGCCAGTAACATCACCTGAGTCCTCAAGCTGTTAACTCATCAGTTCACCACAGTCACATCTTCTTTAACTCCTTTATCCTTGTGATTATATTGCGTCTGCCTTGCTGATCCAGGACACTTTCTGCATCTCATCAGCAGCAGATTGGCAATGATAGGGTGTGAAACTTAGAAATGGAATTACAGTGATGGAAGTTCATTTTCTTACTAAATACTGTCACAGGATATGGAAACTGAGATGTATGAGGAGAGAAGGGGAAAGGGGAAAATAAGAAAGTACACAGTTCCAATGTGATGTGTGTAAAGGTATAATTTTAAATCTAAAAAGTTAGAATTTCATTTTGTCAACCGTGAAGAAGTCATAAAACTCAATTTTTTAGGTAACTACTTAATTTTCTTTTTTTGTGATAGACGATTTAAAGGTATATAGTTTCCTTAAAGGAGAGCTTTTTCTGCCTCTATAGATTTTGATATGATTATTTTGTTTCTGAGCCTGCATAGAACACTACTTGCATTTTTATTTGTTCTTTGAAATGAGGTGTATTTAATTCTGCATTAGATTGCTATTTTGTATGAGGCATATAAACAGAATCTTTCTCATAAAATTTATACTTTGGAAAGATTTTCTGTGGCCAAATATATAACATTTTCATTATTAATTTATTTTCCATTGTTTGATGGAACAAATGAAGAATATACATCCTCTTCAGGGAATGACAACATGAGTGTGTTTTTGTATGTGTGCTCATGGATATAAACCATCAAGACCGTTTCTGTTATTCAAATCATTATATAATCTCATATATATTTCATATATAATCATATGTCTGTGTTGTTGCTTTTTATTTACTTCCTCTTTCAACTTGCTCATATTCAAAAGACATGAATTAAAAAAATACCCTCTATATTTGTATTTTATTTGGTGAAAAACAAAACAAATATCTATCAGTGGATGATAGCTTAAATAAATTGTGATTAAACAATTACAGATTACAATAAATAGCATAATATACATTATTATAAAATGTTATATATAGTATATGTTTTAATCATTGTAAGTAACTATATATGAACTATATAATCAAATAATCATATACATATATAATGGAATATAAAGCAGCTAATTGAAAATTTGGCATAAATCTTTTATTATTATGAATTATGACAAACATATACAGGTTAAAAAATTGAGTACAAGGCATAGCATGATACCGTCTTATTCTTGTTAAAGTAAGTGTATAGTATATGCATGTATATATTTATACAGTTGTGCTTCCCTGGTGGCTCAGACAGTAAAGAATCTACCTTTAATGCAGTAGAATGGCAACCCACCCCAGTATTCTTCCCAGGAAAATTCCATGGACAGAGAGCCTGGTGGGCTACAGTCTATGGGGTCATAAAGAGTCAGATACAACTGAGCACCGAACACCATTATGCATGGAAGTGACTTTAGAAAGATATGCCCCAAGATGTTAATATTAGTGGTGATTTCTGAATTATGTGATACAAATGGTTTTACCATTTTCCTTTATATTTCTGTGAGTTGGTCTGATTTTTACAAGTATATTGTCTTTTATAATAAAACAAAAGCAATGGTGCTATTTCCATTTTAAAAATAAATCACTGGGCAAAGTGATTTTCATGAACCATAGCCCAAAGAAAATGATTACTCTTTATAAACATACTCATGTATCTAAAGTTTCAACAATTAAAATTAAAAAAAAAAAGACTCACGTTCATGTGCTCTTGAAAGTTGTTCAAAGGCAGATGCAAAGGTGATTATAAGCAAGACTCTGTGAAGTACTCTGGAAAGTTCTGCTGTGTTTATTGAAAAGTATGTGTTATTTAGTTTAATAATTCAATATGTACATTTTCAAGTAGTAGCTTTGCTTATGTTTTCTCTAAAAATCTGCTCCCAAGGAATAAAGCATATTTACAGTTATATTTGCAAGCTTGATCTTTAGATATAAGTAATTTTTCTGGTTTTGCTTTCCTAAAATCTGTTAGACTATAGATTATTAAAAGGTAACATATTCAGCTTATGTGGGTATTGTGTGATGCAATAAATTACTATTTTCACAGAGGAGTTTGAGTTCTACAAATTGTTTACTTTAGGGTAAAGATTTATTAAGTCATGTAAGTATATATAAACATCACTATAGCATTTTTGATGACAGATCATAGAATAAATTGTATTATTTTCATGATTTTTATTTTCGTACAGTAAGGAATTTAAATAGAAATCTGTTCATGAACTGTGCTTTACTATTGAGGCTTATGTTATCTACTGGAGTGGGGATAAAATATATGATTTAATTTAATTTTCTGAGCTTTTGATGGGGAACGTTTTTTAAATTTTACATGACATATGTCAGATAAAAATTTACTATTTCCCATTTCATTTAGTAAAAGACCAAGCCATATGGTTTCTATGTGCTAGTCTTACTGCTATATGATGTGCTCTCTTTTTTTTTTTTTTCTCTTCTTTAGCACAAAAAACAAATATAAGTAAATTTTATAGTAAGGACATTTCTGAACTTAAGTGTTAAAGGGGCCACTCTTTTTAAAATTTTTTTTAAATCAGTCTTAGAAAACAACTCTCCAAGAAACAGACAAATAAAAATAATAGTCATATCCAGTATAAAATGTCAACACTCATGTTTCCTCAAAAAGAGACTAGAAGACTATTGTAGTGAATTTAGTTGATTCACAAATGACTTGTACTGACTCATGTATAAAACATCTTAATAAGAACAAGTTTTATCATGAAAACTATGCCAAAGTCCTACGTCCAATATCTATCATAAAGGGATTAAAGCTTTAAGTAGTATACTATCTTCTAAATTAAGAAAGTTGTCTAGTCTCTATTTCCAACAGTTTCTGAATGTGATTTAACTGGATATGCAGTGATTAAACATCTTGTTGCTATCCATTTCTGGGAGGATTAACTCCATTTAAATGAATTCTCTTTCTCAATATTTATTTCAAATAACTCCCTGGACTATCTTAGCTCATATTTAAATAACTCAGGAAATTATTTCATGTGGAAAATGGAGAAACTTAAACTTCACATTTCAGTGTTATTAAGCTTTTCTTCTTGAGTAATCTAATGATAGGGTGTCAGCGCTAAGATATTACCAACAACGTGGAGAACACTAAATGAATATATGAATATGCAAGATGGCCCAGGGAGAGCAGATTTAGAAAACCTATGACTCTCACTGCTCTGCTTTACTGTAATTTCATTCCACAACAATGTCTGCAATGCCTATTTGTAAAATAACCTCATCCGAATGAGTTCAAGGCATCTCAGGATATTGGAAGTTTTTTTTTAAAATAAATTGATCATTTCATTTTATTTACTATGTTGCTAGCATAGAGAATCCAGCCAAGTTCAGTCCTATAGATGGATCGTGCAGGAACCTTCCTTCAAATAGCCTGAGTCAATTGAGACGGCTTAAATTTTAGTGACACTGTATTCATTATTATTGTCCTTTCATGTGATATATTTTTAAACATTTCCATTGTGGTGAAATATGCATAACAGATATTTTAAACATTTTCATTGTGGTAAAATATATATAACAAAAATTTTACCATTTAATAATTTTTAAGTGTACCATTCAGCACCACTAATCCCATTCAGATTAGTGGGCAACCATCACTGGCATCCAACTCTGAAACTTTTTCATGCTTTCCAAGTGAAATTCTGTAGTGAAATTTCCAATTTATTCTGTAGGATAAATTCCCATTTATCCTTCCCTCTTAATCACCATTCTAATCTCTGTGTCTGTGAATCTGACTACTCTAGGCACTTCTGCTGTGTAGAATCATACAATATTTGTCCTTCAGTAGTAACTGGTTGATTTTGTTTAGCATAACTTCAAGGTTCATCTATGTTGTACCATGTGTCAGAATTACCTTCCTTTTTAAGGCTAAATAATAGTTCATTGTATCTATACATCACATTTTGTCTATCCATTCACCCATCAATGAACACATGGGTAGTTTCCACTCTGACTTTTGTGAACAATTCTTATAAAAACATGGGTGTACAAATAACTGTTTGAGTTAGTACTTCCAATTCTTTTGGATGTATACTCAGAAGTGGAATTTCTGGGTCATACGGTAATTTGATTATTAACTTTTTTGAAGAACTGTCATACCACACAAAGGCTATACCATTTTCTGTTCTCACCGGCAATGCACAAGCTTTCCAGTTTCCCACATCCTTTCCAATTCTTATTATTTTCCATTTTGTTTATATGTGGGGGTTGTTGTTGTTTCTTTAATAGCCACATTAACAGGTATGGAGGAGTGTTATTGTCATTTTAAGGATAGACATCTGGAGAAGCTACAGTAGAAGAATAGTCATCATCAACACTATTGATAATAAACAGCTTCTCCAAATTTTATTATATGTAGTATATAAAATAGCACAGAGGAATGTCAAAGGCATTTTTCTGTTTTTTTCTGACCCTCCGACTAGTTCTTCCTCTTCTCAACAAGTTGTATTTACTGGTTATCATTTTCAAATCATTATTCTAGGCTTCAGGAGGAGTGCTTACAGTATGGTAGAAGAAATATCAATTACATAAGCAATTTAAAATGTCATTACAAGAGAAGTCTTTATGTAGCTGGAGCAGGGGGAGCGGGGAATAGCATGAGAGCAAGGTAAGTAGCTCACTCTTGGTATATTAGGGACAACTTTCTCCAGGAAGTGGTGACTGTGTCAAAACTTGAGTGGATAGAAATTAGCAAGAAGGTAGGGGAAATTATAAAATATCCCGTATGTTAGAAGTCAACTCCAAAAGTGCATGTGGCCTTTTCTGGTAGATTCAAGTAGCTCAGGATGTATCTCCAGGGCCATAAAGCCAGTAGTAAGCAGGAAAAATGCCTATCTAGTTGTCTCACAAATTCACTTTTGCTAATAAAGGAGAGTCAAAGAAATATGAGTGATCCCATTGGGTTAGGGATGCAATTGTTACACTGGAATTTTATTGCATGAATGTTATATGCCCGTGTGTAGAAATTACCTGCTTTCTCCCAACACATTTGGTTAAAGTTTTCAGTGAAAAAGCAAATGTGGTACAAGAAAGTTACCCTATATTTCCCTTTTTCCTACAGCCTAGACATGCAGGGATCATGGAAGCTTCTGTGCAGAGATATGGAAACATCACAGAGATAGAGCCAGGTAAGTGTACAGAACAGGTAAACGCTGGTTACCACACAGAACACAGAATAAGCACAAGGTATCATAAAAGGTTCCATGCGAGTACCAGACACTAAGGAAAGAAGCTGTGCAAAATCCTAAAATGAAAGACTGGCTAATTCATTAAGAGACACAGAGAGATGCTTTCCCTCTGCCTTCCTAAAGCCAGTAGGTTAAAAAGAGGGACTCTTCTATCCAGATTTAGTAACCGAAATATCCTATCTTTATTTATTTGTCTACTTATTTTGTCTCTTTTTTAGCAATAGTGTACTAAACACCTATCACAGGTAAATTGGTATGCTGCTGCTTCTAACTCACTTCAGTCATGTCCGACTCTGTGCGACCCCATAGACGGCAGCCCACCAGGCTCTGCTGTCCCCCAGGCAAGAACACTGGAGCGGGTTGCCATTTCCTTCTCCAATGCACGAAAGTGAAAAGTGAAAGTGAAGCCGCTCAGTCGTGTCCGACTCTTAGTGACCCCGTGGACTGCAGCCTACCAGGCTCCTCTGTTTACAGGATTTTCCAGGCAGGACTACTGGAGTAGACCGCCAGTGCCTTCTCCGAATTGGTATGCTGAGTATTGTGAATACACTGGTGAGAAAAAAATAGACATGGTCTTAGAGTCAAATGTGTATACAGTAATTTAAATCAAATAATTACAAAACTGAATGCATAATTACAGAGACAAGAGCTATGAAGAAAAGGAGTGAGGTACTTATAAGCAAACATAATATGCAAATAAGTAGCTCTGTGTGGTTGGTGGCATTGTCTTAAATGGGATATTGAACAAGAAGGTTTTTGGGTTTTTGCAGGTGTAGAAGGCAGAATTCTAGAGATGATGCTGCAAGATTCTCATTCAGTGGTTATTCAGAAAAACACTGGTTATCTAGTACTGCTGAGAGGGATTTTGAATATTTCATTAAAGTCCCAACTCAGCTGATCTTAAGATTACCTGGATAGTCCTGACACAGTCAGGTAACCCCTTTAGAATAAAGGAGTCTACTGTAGCTGGCACTAGAAAAGGAAATCAAAGAGATCAGAAGCACCAGAAGCATTTACACATTGTTGCCAACTTACCTGATGGGGGCATGTTATGGGAAATGTTGCAGTTTCTATAAGCTAAGAACGGCTGCTTGCCAAGAGCCAGTAAATGAGGGCCTCGGTCCTACAACATCTAGGAGCCAAATTCTGCTGGCAACCTAAATAAGCCTGGAAGTGGCTTCTTTGGCCAAGCCTCCGGATGAGAGTCCAGCTGGATGATACCTTGAGTTCAGTCTTAAGCAGAGAACCCAGTGAAACCAAGGTGGACCTCAAACCTATGAAAGGTGGGGGAGAATAAATGTTTTTAAGCCACTAAGTTTGTGGTTATTGTTTGTGCAGCTACTGAAAAATCACACAGTAGGTGATTGAGGAAGAAAAGTGAATTGTACGTAGCTAATCTCAAGATTTAGTATTTGGGAATGTATCAGAAATTGATTTACAGCAAAGACCTCAATAAGATCCCCACCAAAAGGTCTTGAAGTTTTTGCTTCATTCTTGAAAACTCACTTCAAACCAAAGCTCACTGATATTAAGGTGACACAACTACAGATTTCTTTCTTAAACTGAGTAGACATCTATCTCCCTATAGTTTTCAGCTCTGGATTCTTGATTCAAGTTAGAGAATATTGAAGGATATAATGCTCAAAGAAGCTACAAGCCTGAAGTTAAACACTTTCAGCAATAGATAGGTTTAATTCCATCTGTAATCCATGGCAGATGTGATTATAGAACCAGCATTTGGTTTACTACTTTATGCAAGTCACTTTCCACAAAATAAGTCATCTGGTTCTCAGAAGGTAAGGGATGTATTCGTTTTACATATGAGGAAATCATATATAGCCCTAAGAAGGGTTAAGTAAACTACCCAACATTAAACTGCTATGAAGTGATAGGAACAGAATGCAATGTTCATTTGATTGCCTTTTACTACACTTGTCCTTCTAGAAAAGGTTAGTTTCCTGGTTGAGTAGTCTTCAGGGAATTAGATAGAGTGGTCCATTTAATCATTGATTAGGATTCTTATATAGAGGGATCAATGCTTAAAAGAATTTTGCCATTTTTTATTAGCATTCTCATCCAGTTAAAATTTTTATGATTATCTTTGGAGTTCTGTATTATTTCAGCAAAGGTTATGTCAAGGTCTCAAGGTCTGCTGTGCAGAACATTTCCTAGTCATAGGAGGTCAGCAGTTCCAGAATAGAGAGCTATCTAGGAGTCATTAATAAATTGATTTTGTCAAGTGAATAAGATAATAGTGTGTTCAATCTTATACATAAGGCCAATCCCCTAATTACTGTCTAAATTGCTCAAGCTTCAGGAGTAAAAACCTGACTTAATTTTTTGATATTTGGGAGCCATATACCTGGCAGATTTATTATTCTCCTTTATAACTATTATTTCCACCTTTACATTGTTTAAATTGTGTACTACACTTACCACGTATCTCTCACACACCATGTTTTGTCAATCCCATCTGGCCTGTGCACTGTTGGTCTTCATCCTTGTTTTCTGTTATTTAACTCCACATAAGCACTGTGCCATCTTCAAATCATCTTTAAAGTTTGTTATTTATCTGAGCATTGGGCATCTTTAAACACTAAAATTAAAAATTAGCCAGCTTCCTGATGTATTTGAACAGATATAAGATGTGCAATCATTTACTTGAAATCTGTTCATATGATGTCTACATGTGATATGTTAACAAATGCATATGATACATTAATTTGATTGGTTATGGTAGAGCAAAAGGTGAGGAAGCGTTGGTTTTGTTGAACTTACAGGATCCTTTACCCCTTTGATAGTAAAGCTTGTTATTACCTAGAGATTCCAGTGACTGTCTATAATAAAGAGCAGAATCACACATCTAATACTTGGTGCACCTTAGAACGAAATGTATGACATATTTCTCTGTACATGTTTTTCTGCATTCCTCTATCTAGCCAAAAGATGGAAAACAGATTTTATCAATTGATTAGTAGTGGCTATATGAATGCATATATGTGATTAATTCTAAGATCAAGGTCTTATTTAGAGGTAAGAAATATCATGGTTGATTATCATGAACATTGAGAAAACTGTATGCATACTGTGTACCCACAACTTTGTGGTGGGTAATCTCACTTTCTAGAAGGAGGAAGTTAGGTGTGAATGTTGTGAAAAAACCTGGCATATCTCATGGTTTGTAAGTGTCCTAGGTTGAGCTGAAGCACTCAGTCATGTCCGACTCTTTGCCACCACATGGGCTATATAGTCCATGGAATTCTCCAGGCCAGAATACTGGAGTGGGCAGCCTTCCCCTTCTCCAGGGGATCTTCCCAGTTCAGTTCAGTCGCTCAGTCATGTCCGACTCTTTGCGACCCCAGGGATAAAGCCCAGGTCTCTCACATTGCAGCGGATTCGTTACCAGCTGAGCCACCAGGGAAACCTAAAGAGGTCCCAGCCACATTAAAATTTTCACATTAGCAACCAATGTACTGATCACTTGGAGAAGGAAATGGAAACCCACTCCAGTACTGTTGCCTGGAAAATCCCATGGACGGAGGAGCCTGGTAAGCTGTAGTCCATGGGGTCACTAAGAGTCAGACAGGACTGAGAGACTTCACTTTCACTTTTCACTTTCCTGCATTGGAAAAGGAAATGGCAACTCACTCCAGTGTTCTTGCCTGGAGAATCCCAGGGATGGGGAGCCTGGTGGGCTGCCATCTATGGGGTCACACAAAGTTGGACACGATTGAAATGACTTAGCATCAGCAGCAGCAGCAGCAGTACTGATCACTTTATATATACTGACTCTTGTACCATTCACACCACTAAACTGAAAGCATTTAGTTTTTTTATAAAATATGCAAGATCTCTTTAAAAGACATTAAAAAATAGGTCACTGTGGTTTAAAATGCAATTTTGATGAGAATATCATTTAAATGTATGTTATTATCCCATTTCCAAACAATAGCCAACATTCTATACATCATTTTATCTCAGGATAGCCACAGTGGTTAAGCCCATACACAGCATTTTCTGCCTATTAATGTCAGCATTACACAACTGTTATCATCAAGAGTTGATATCATGCTATGCCACTATGAGGTCAATTCTCCACCCCAACCCCAGTTCTGTCTCTGTCTCTTAATAAGAACTATTACTTTGAAATGTGTAATATGTGAAATTACTGAGAAATGTAATTTCTCATACATGTACAATATGTAAAATGTGAAATTACTGAGAAATGTGTTTGCAAGTCAAGAAACAACAGTTAGAACTGGACATGGAACAACAGGCTGATTCCAAATCAGGAAAGGAGTACATCAAGGCTGTATATTGTCATTCTGCTTATTTAAATTATAGCCAGAGTACATCATGCAAAAAGCACAAACTGGAATCAAGATTGCTGAGAGAAATGTCAATAGCCTCAGATATGCAGATGACACCACTCTTATGGCAGAAAGTGAAGAGGAACTAAAGAGCCTCTTGATGAAAGTGAAAGAGGAGAGTGGAAAAGCTGGCTTAAAACTCAACATGCATAAAACTAAGATCATGGCATCTGTTCCCACCACTTCATGGCAAATAGATGGGGAAACAGTGGAAACAGTGACAGACTTTATTTTGGGGGGCTCCAAAATCACTGCAGATGGTGACTGCAGCCATGAAATTTAAAAGACGCTCACTCCTTGGAAGAAAAGCTGTGACCAACCTAAAAAGAAAAAAAGAAAAGTGAAGTCGCTCAGTCGTGTCCAACTCTTTGCGACCCCATGGACACCAGGCTCCTCTGTCCATGGGATTTTCTAGGCAAGAGTACTGGAGTGGGTTGCCGTTTCCTTCTCCAGGGAACTTTCTGACCCAGGGATCGAACCCAGGTCTCCCACATTGTAGACAGACGCTTTCTGTCTGAGCCACCACTTGATCTTAGCCAAAACCTAGACAGGATATTAAAAAGCAAAGACATTAATTAGCCAACAAATGTTCATCTAATCAAAGCTATGGTTTTTCCAGTAGTCATGTATGGATGTGAGAATTGCACTATAAGGAAAGCTGAGTGCCAAAGAATTGATGCTTTTGAACTGTGATGTTGGAGAAGACTCTTGAGAGTCCAAGGGACTGCAAGGAGATCAAACCAGTCCATCCTAAAGGAAATCAGTCCTGAATATTCATTAGAAGGACTGATGCTGAGTTGAAATTGCAATACTTTGGCCACATGATAGAAAGAAGTGACTCATTGGAAAAGACTCTGATGCTGGGAAAGATTGAAGGCAGGAGGAGAACGGGACAACAGAGGATGAGATGGTTGGATGGCATTACCGACTTGATGGACATGAGTTTGAGTAAGTTCTGGGAGTTGAGGAAGGACAGGGAAGCCTGGCATGCTGCAGGCCATGGGGTCACAAAGAGTCGGACACAAGTGAGTGACTGAACTGAACTGATTACTTTATTTTGGCTTATACTATATAGTTTTATGATCATCACCAAATAATGCTTATTAAATTCTTCTTGTTCTTGATATCTTCCTGAAACGAGCAAGGGAAAAAGGCAAGTTCTTATCTTTTTTGGACCATGTATGCTTTGGTATGTTTAATTTTTACTTGAAAGTCTATAAAAGACCATTCAAAATGTGTTAAAATATGATGAAGTTGTCTTTCCTTATTTTGAGAACTCTATGAAACAAACAGTGGCAGCTGTCTGTTCCATGGGCTGGAGTTTATGATTCACTTTATCTACTATTGCTAGTCACTTTAACTATTTCTTCAGACCTCTACCAAAAAATGCTACTAAAGCTTTATCATATTCCAGGTGGAGTGATAGAACTGGGTTTTGCAGCATTTTAGTTTCAGCAATTCTTGCAGGATTTATTCCTATGTTGCATTTCCTTTTAGGTAAAGGAGATCAGATGTGGGCTCTGCTTTATTTCTCTCAACTCCAGCTTTTATTGACTACATAACTTAGGTAGACTGACACACCTCTCCATTGTAAGTGAGTCCACTCAGACACTAAATGGGTAAATACAAAATGCATTCTCATTTCCCTTTTCTCTCATCTTAGCGAAGGAACAGGAGGAGATTCTAGGCTTTAAGACATTTGTGAAGCTAAGCATATCATATTTATGGATTATGGGTTTAGATACCCGATTCTGAAAAATAAAGTGTGAGCAATCACTTCCACAAATTTCTATAACACATATTGGAAATGTGAAATGTTAGACAAAATAAAGGACTTCCCTGGTGGTTCAAACAGTAAAGAATCTGCCTTTATAGGTCAGAAGATCCCCTGGGTCATGAAGATCCCCTGAAGAAGGGAATGGTTTCCCATTCTAGTATTCTTGCCTGGACAAGTCCATGGACAGAGGAGCCTGGTGGCTATAATCAATCCATGGGGCTGCAAAGAGATGGACATGACTGAGGCAATAAGACTTCACTTCACTTAAAAAAATAAAACATATCACTCTAGAATGCTTAGAAAATGAAATATGCTATTCCTAAGTGAAAAAGACTAGAGATCTCTTCAAGAAAATTAGAGATACCAAGGGAATATTTTAGGCAAAGACGGACTCAATAAAGGACAGAAATGGTATGGACCTAACAGAAGAAGAGGATATTAAGAAGATGTGGCAAGAATACACAGAAGAACTGTACAAAAAAGATCTTCAAGACCCAGATAATCATAATGGTGTGATCATTCACCTAGAGCCAGACATCCTGGAATGTGAAGTTAAGTGGGCCTTAGGAAGTATCACTAGGAACAAAGCTAGTGGAGGTGTGGAATTCCAGTTGAGCTACTTCAAATCCTAAAAGATGATGCTGTGAAAGTGCTTCACTTAGTATGCCAGCAAATTTGGAAAACTCAGCAGTGGCCACAGGACTGGAAAAGTCAATTTCCATTCCAATCCCAAAGAAAAGGAATGCCAAAGAATGCTCAAACAACCACACAATTGCACTCATCTTACACACTAGTAAAGTAATGTTCAAAATTCTCCTAGCCAGGCTTCAATAGTATGTGAACTGTGAACTACCAGATGTTCAAGCTGGTTTTAGAAAAGGCAGAGGAACCAGATATCAAATTGCCAATACCTGCTGGATCACTGAAAAAGCAGGAGAGTTCCAGAGAAACATCTATTTCTGCTTTATTCAGTATGCCAAAGCCTTTGACTGTGTGGATTACAATAAACTGGGGAAAAATTGTTAAAGTTATGGGAATACCAGACCACCTGACCTGCCTCTTGAGAAATCTGTATGCGGATCAAGAAGTAACAATTAGATCTGGACATAGAACAACAGACTGGTTGCAAATCGGGAAAGGAGTATGGCAAGGCTATATATTGTCACCCTGCTTATTTAACTTGATATACAGTGTACATCATGAGAAATGCAGGGCTGGATGAAGCACAAACTGGAATCAAGATTGCTGGGAGAAATATCAATAACCTCAGATATGCAGATGACACCACCCTTATGGCACAAAGTGAAGAACTAAAGAGCCTCTTGATGAAAATGAAAGAGGAGAGTGAAAAAGTTGGCTTAACGCTCAACATTCAGAAAACCATGATCATGGCATCTGATCCCATCACTTCATGGCAAATAGATGGGGAAACAGTGGCAGACTTTATTCTTTTGGGTTCCAAAATCACTGCAGATGGTAATTGCAGCAATGTAATTAAAAGACACTTACTCCTTGGAAGGAAAGTTATACCCAACCTAGATAGCATATTAAAAAGCAGAGACATTACTTTGCCAACAAAGGTCCATCTAGTCAAGACTATGGCTTTTTCAGTAGTCATATATGGATGTGAGAGTTGAACTGTAAAGAAAGCTGAGCACCAAAGAACTGATGGTTTTGCACTGTGGTGTTGAAGAAAACTCTTGAGAGTCCCTTGGACTGAAAGGAGATCAAACCAGTCCATCCTAAAGGAAATCAGTCCTAAATACTTATTGGAAAGACTCATTTTGAAGTTGAAACTTGCAGTACTTTGGCCAGCTGATGCGAAGAGCTGACTCATTTGAAAAGACACTGATGCTGGGAAGGATTGAAAGGTGGGAGGAGAAGGGGATGACAGAGAATGAGATAGTTGGATGGCATCACTGACTCAATGGACATGAGTTTGAGTAAACTCTGGGAGTTGGTGATGGACAGAGAGGCCTGGAATGCTGTAGTCCATTCCAGAGTTGCAAAGAACTGGACACAACTGAGTGACTGAACTGAAGTGAAGTGAAAAAGAGTTGGTTTGAATGTTTATATTTCTATTTAATTATGGTTATTATTTCCAACACTATTTTAGTTCTGTGTTTCTAAAGCCAATGCCATCTTTATGAAAATATAGGTAGACATAAATAATGCAGAACATCTAAATTTGTAAGTTGATAAATATTAATGACTATCAGTAGAATCCATGCTTCTCACCTTCTCAATCAAGGAGAGCTTTATAGATATTCTTGAACATTGTAAGGAATATATACTTCTTGGAAGAATTGAGAAGTTCATTTTGGAAAGTACTTACTGCAGCTACTACTATCATTACTGTTACTAATAAAATCAATAATAATTTATTGAGTAGTTCCAGTGCACCAACGATATTTTAATAGTCATCTCATCCAATTGACATTGTACTTTTATTTTCTCTATTTGACTTTCAGTTCACTCAGTTATAGAGGAATCAAATAACCAGCAAGAGTCAAACAGCTAGTGACAGTAGAGCCAAGCTTTGGACACAGATCTATACATATATTTTCTCTTCACCTCCATACCTTATTTCCAGAAGGCAGATTAAAATATAGAATCATCCATAAAATGAGGAGACTGTGGGAAAAATATTATCTTAAGCTCTGAGTAGATCTTTTCAGCCACAGCTGCTAGGTGATTATTTAGAAATATTTAGAAGAATTACCCACAATGGATGGCCATGGCTTCAGAATATAAAATAGACCTTATTCTGCCCATGAAGTGTTCATTCAAATTTTTTTTCCTAATCAAGAGACTGCCCTCTCAAGAAAAGTTTTTTAATCAAGTTTCTTAATGAGCTGTCATTTTGCTGGATTCTTACTCTGCTTTCAACTTTGTCTACTATATATATTCTTAGCCTGCTTTTGGAGAAGGCAATAGCACCCCACTCCAGTACTCTTGCCTGGAAAATCCCATGGACAGAGGAGCCTGGTAGGCTGCAGTCCATGGGGTCGTGAAGAGTCGGACACGACTGAGCGACTTCACTTTGACTTTTCACTTTCACACATTGGAGAAGGAAATGGCAACCCACTCCAGTATTCTTGCCTAGAGAATCCCAGGGATGGGGGAGCTTGGTGGGCTGCCACCCATGGGGTTGCACAGAGTCGGACACGACTGAAGCGACTTAGCAGCAGCAGCCTGCTTTTATTTTTCATAATACCCTTTAGAAAAACAAACTTAAAACCAGGAAAAATATGCATGCAGTAAAATTAAAATATCATTAAATATTTGCTGAAGTGTTTTCATTCCATATATTACAAAATTTGAAAAAAAGTATATATTTGGTAATACTATCTTTCATTACAAATGGTAACATTTTACAAATGTTACATATTAACATGTTTTACATATACCACCCACTATTTTAGCATTATATCAAATTTATCTGACCAATAAATTATATGACTAGTTATGACACTGAGGTTAGAAGCCTGTTTCCAATAGATTTCTTGACAGAGTTTTAACTAATTTTTAGGAAAGTTATTAATAAATCATTCTGAAACTGGTTCTTTTCACTTTCCAACACATTTATCTATGTACTGCTTTTAATTGCTGTTCTATGTGGATTCATAAAGTGCTGAGCGTTGTATAACCATTCAGTATTTGAATAGTGTATGATCATACATTCAGGATTAAACATAACTTCAAACTTTTTGAAGGAATATCCCTATTAATATAACTGTCAATAGCTTAGCATAAACTTGAAAATAAAATTTAGTATTTTGGGAAGAAAAAGAAGAAAAAGAGCATAGAGAGAACACAGTATTATGTGTCTCTTCTAAAACGCAGTTGATTACTATATAGTTTACTCAAGTGTTTTCTGATTTGTAAAAAATATATATATATTATTGCAGTCGCCTTTGTTCATTTAAAAATTAAATCCACAAGGAGGAGAAAAGTGAGGAATAAAAATTTCACAAGGGAAAGGAAATGGAAAAGTCATTTATTAAGAAAATAGTACTGGTTACTGCTTTTATTGTGCTTTACACCTGGGAATTTCAAAGCTCTTCATTAAGTGTTACCACAAAGGACTTTACACATGTTGATTGGCTTAGTTCTTTTCTTCTGGAACAATTAGAGGCTACAAAGGAATAAAATGTAACAGAAATCATCATTGCAGGGGGCAAAATCACTCTGGGTATATTCTGTACCAAGCCATAATCCCCAAAGCAGGGTTTAATTGTGGAATATATATACCAGGTTGGAGCTCCTCAGGGGTCAGCCAAGCAGCAATGATCACCCTAGTAAATCTGATGCTGCAGATGGGAAGAAATGCAATAACCAAGAAAAAAAATCACAGAAAGCACTTAAGGATAACAGATGTATGGGTCTGTTGGGAGCATTACTTCCCACTGTACATTGATTAAATATGAATGTGGTAGAGCAAGGCGGTTTAGAGTTGTCCCTTCTGGATTCTCTTTCTGAATACAGGCACAAAAGGGAAGAAGCGGGAGGGCTATTTCTCTACCTGAGACCCTTAACTCCCTCTTCAGAGGCTGGGAGGAAAAGAGGATTTAGATTGGGACTCCAAAGAGAATTTAAAAGTGCCTCCAATTTCCAACTCCTTCCGGGATGGTTGTGAGTAATGGAAAACTGTAGTTTTACAACACCAATAAGTATTAATAAGCCTAAATGCTCACTGAACAGGAAAAAAAAAAAAAAAAAGAAATATTGGGGCTTTACAAAGCAGAACTTAGACCAGGTCACTTGGAGTACCTATTACATTAATTTAGAAAGTCAACTGACTGATGAAGAAAACTCATGACTAACAAACAAATCCTGTATGGTAACCAAGGTAGTTTAGGAAAAGGTGTAAAACAGCTTATGGCAGTAATATTTCTGGGACAGTGCTGACAAGAAACTTATACTTTAAAAGCTTTAACTTCTAATTTTTGGTCAACCATCAGCCATAAAAAAAAGAATGAAATTCTGCCATCTGTGACAACACTGACTGAACTTGAGGGCGTTAAGTGAAATAAGTCAGAAACAAAAATACTGTTTGATCTCTTTTGTATCCAGTTCAGTTCAATTGCTCAGTCATGTCCAACTCTTTGCAACCCCATGCACTGCCGCATGTCAGGCTTCCCTGTCTGTCAACAACTCCCCGAGCCTAATCAGACTCATGTCCATCAGTTTGTATGTAAAATTTATAAATAAAAGAATGAGAGAAGAGAGTCAAAGGATACAAACTTCCAATTATAAGATAAATAAGCTCTGTGGTTGTAACATACAGCATGAAAACTATAGTTAACCATACTGTGTTGTGTATTTGAGAGTTGCTTTGAGTTCAGTTCAGTCTCTCAGTCATGTCCAACTCTTTGTGACCCCATGGACTGCAGCATGCCAGGCTCCCCTGTCCATCACCAATTCCCAGAGTTTACTCAAACTCATGTCCATCGAGTCAGTGATGCCATCCAACCATCTCATCCTCTGTCTTCCCCTTCTCCTTTGGCCTTCAATCTTTCCCAGCATCACAGTCTTTTCAAATAAGTCTGCTCATCGCATCAGGTGGCCAAAGTATTGCAGTTTCAGCTTCTACATCAGTCCTTCCAATGAACACTTAGGACTGATTTCCTTTAGGATGGACTGGTTGGATCTCCTTGCAGCCCAAGGGACTCTCAAGAGTCTTCTCCAACAACCACAGTTCAAAAGCATCAATTCTTCAATGCTCAGCTTTCCTTATAGTCCAACTCTCAGACCCATGTTTAACTACTGGAAAAACCATAGCCTTGAATAGACAGACCTTTGTTGGCAAAGTCATGTCTCTTCTTTTTAATATGATGTCTAGGTTGGTCATAATTTTACTTCCAAGGAGTAAACATCTTAATTTCAGGGCTCCAGTCACCATCTGCAGTGATTTAGGAGCCCCAAAAAATAAAGTCAGCCACTGTTTCTCCATCTATTTTCCACGAAGGATGGGACCAGATGCCATGATATTCGTTTTCTGAATGTTGAGCTTTAAGCCAACTTTTTGACTCTCCTCTTTCACTTTCATCAAGAGGCTGTTTAGTTATTCTTTACTTTCTGCCATAAGGGTGGTGTCATCTGCATATCTGAGATTATTGATATTTCCCCCAGCAATCTCGATTCCAGTTTGTGCTTCCTCCAGCCCAGCGTTTCTCATGATGTACTCTGCATATAAGTTAAATAAGCAGGGTGATAATATACAGCCTTGACATACTCCTTTTCCTCTTTGGAATCAGTCTATTGTTCCATATCCAGGTCTAACTGTTTCTTCCTGACCTGCATACAGATTTCTTAGGAGGAAAATCAGGTGGTCTGGTATTTCCATCTCTTTCAGAATTTTCCACAGTTTATTGTGATCCATACAGTCAAAGGCTTTGGTATAATCAACAAAGCAGAGATAGATGTTTTTCTGGAACTCTCTTGCTTTTTCAATGATCCAGCAGACGTTGGCAGTTTGATCTCTGGTTCCTCTGCCTTTTCTAAATCCACCTTGAATATCTGGAAGTTCATGGTTCACATATTGCTGAAGCCTGGCTTGGATAATTTTGAGCATTACTTTGCTAGCGTGTGAGATGAGTGCAATTGTGCAGTAGTTTGAACATTCTTTGACATTGCCTTTCTTTGGGATTCAAATGAAAACTGACCTTTTCCAGTCCTGTAGTCACTGCTGACTTTTTCAAATTTGCTTGCATATTGAGTGCAGCACTTTCACAGCATCATCTTTTAGGATTTGAAATAGCTCAACTGGAATTCCATCACATCCACTAGCTTTATTTGTAGTGATGCTTCCTAAGGCCCACTTGACCTCTCATTCCAGGATGTCTGGCTCTGGGTGAGTGATCACACCATCATGATTATCTGGGTCATGAAGATCTTTTTTGTATAGTTCTTCTGTGTATTCTTGTCGCCTCTTCTTAACATCTTCTGCTTCTGTTAGTCTTTACCACAAGAAATAATTACAAGTAATCAAGGTGATGTATGTTAATTAAACATGATGTGATAACCATTTTAATACATATACATATATTAAATCATTGTGCTGTATACCATAAACGAATACAACACAATATGGTTACTTTATCTCAATAAATCTCAGAAAGGGACATGTTGAAGTCTTGAAATTGACTGTTTTTGTTATCTGTCTCCACTTAACTCCTTCCTGAAGCATCTGCCATTCCCTTTATTTACATGTGTGGTGTCTTCTCTGATTTAGAATAGGATCTTCTATATCCTTGATAGTTACTTACCATCTTTTTCTTTTGTATCAGTTGCCAGAATGTAACCACATTATGCTTTAATGAAAAATGGTTACAGTTTTTCAAATGGTAAAGTTGATTGCAGTAACCTCAGATTTCCTGACTTTCATCCTTGTTCCTCTTGTCTGTTCGCAGTCTAGCTGTCCCAGTTACTTTTCTAAATAATGTCCTATTATGTCCTTTCTCTACTCAAAACTTTTCCTTGGCATGTCATTTCATTCAGTGTCAAAATCACCTTTCACAAAGTGTCATTTGATCAGGCTTCCAAACTCAGGGTTATGAGTATTATGGAACTCCCTTCTTATAATCTTATAATCCCTGGGTTGGGAAGATCCCTTGGAGAAGGGAATGGCTACCCACTCCAATATTCTTGCCTGGAGAATTCCATTGACAGAGGAACCTGGTGGGTTACAGTCCATGGGATTGCATAGAGTCAAAAATGACTGAGCATCTAAAGTTTTCACTTTCTCATTGTAATAAATTTATCAAGACAAAATTTATTAAATATCTTTTCATTGTTCCTATTTCTGACAATAAAGGACCCAAATGGTCAGAAAATCATGCTAAGTAGTATTTTTTTTTTTTTTACTTTTCTTAATGATTAAGATACTTCACTTGGTCATCTCATCATTACTTCTACATCAGCATGTACAGTGCTAGGAACAGTGCCTGCCCATTGTGTGACCAGACTTTGTGAAAGTTTTCTCAGGTAAAAACTAGATTTGATTATCCCTTAATCTTTTTTTCTTCCCATTTTATAACAGTTAATTTCCCCTTAAATCTTGTGGATTTGAATCTTTTACCTACTTCTGTTCTCCTACTCTTACTTTAGCTTCCTCCCACTAACCTGCTTTTTATAAGTCACTGCCATATTGTATTCCCACCCCCAGTTTCATTCCCTATCAGCCCAATCACTACCCTGTCATGGAAGTTATCTTGGCAAATACCAAATCTGAACATGTACTTATCTATAAATCAGATGTCTCACTGTGACATAAATTTATTCTCAAAACCCAACTTTTCTTTACTGTTCCCTCAAATTCCCCTTTTCCTACATCACAGTCTGTTATTCCCAGATAAGTTTCTGATGCAAAGTTGTGTTTGGGACATTGTGTAGGCTTTTCTTTGACTCAAAAGCCTTCCTCTTGTTCATCTCCAAAAAACACCTCAAATATGATGTGTTATCTTGTCATCCTTATTCTGATCACCAAGCACAGTTCTTTCCTTCCTTCACTATATTGAATTCCCTGTACACTTTTCTCACACCTTATATCTTGCATTTCTCTATGCAGAACATATCATACATAGAAATATATTTAGATACACACCTATATACATAGCTTTATCACTAACTCTAATCTGTCTGTATATAGCTGATCTTCATTATTCATGGATTTCATATTTGTGAGTTCACCTATGTACTAAAATTGATTTCATCCCCTAATCGATATACTCACTGTACCTACTAGGTTATTAACAGACATGGACAGAGGTGAGAAATTTTTGAATCATCCAATATGCATGTTCCCAGTGGAGAACACGCATAAAAGGTAGCAGTCTGCCTTCTTTGTTCAGGTCTCATACTGTAAACAAGTATCCTTTTCAGACAATATTCAGTGCCCTACTTTCACTTTATTGTGACTTTTTTTTCTTGGTGATTTCATTGTTTAAAATGGGCCCCAAGTGTACAGTGAAGTGCTGGCTAGTGTTCCCAAGCCGAAGAAAGCTGTGCCGTGCCTTACAGGGAAAACATGAGAGTTAGACAACCTTTGTTCTGGCACCAGCAATAGTGCCATTGGCCATGAGTTATATGTTAATGAATAAATGTTATTTATTAAGTAAGATTTAATAATCAAGTATATTTAATCAGATATGTGTAAAACAAGGTTATGTGTTGATTATCTGATGATCCTTAGGCTTCTAAGAACCTAACCCTGAAGTTCTCCTAATACCAAGGTGCATGTTTACATGTGTGTTCAGCCATATCCGATTCTTTGTGACCCCATGGATTGTAGCCTGCCAGGGTCCTCTGTCCATTTAATTTTCCAGACAAGAATACTGGAGTGGGTTTCCATTTCCTACTCCAGGGGGTCTTCCTGACTCAAGGATCAAACCCACATCTCTTGCATCTCCTGCATTGGTAGGTGAATTCTTTACTGCTGAACCACCTGGGAAGCAAGGCCAAGGTTCAGTATTCACTAATTCATGATTTGCAGAGATTTTATACAACATAACTGCAGTGAATAAGAAGAATCCATCGTATGTAGACATATATCTTTTGAGATCCGTTTTTTCTCATTCTTCTTTTTATCTTAATTTAGCGCAGAGCTTGATACATAACAGGTACCAGATAAATATGTAAGAATTAAATGAACAAAGACAAATGAGATGAGAAATATTTCCCTGGTATATTTAAGCAAAAGTCATGTTTACTAGAAGATACTTATCAGCTCAAGGCAAAACTAGGAAGATTCAAAGTGAGGCATGGAAACCGAGCAGGAGGAAATGGAGCAGAGGGAACCTGACACCATCCATGAAAGAGCCCGGAAGCAGCTCGGTGCAGACATGTTACCAACCTCCTTTGGCTAGAATGCTCAGAGCTTCCATCACCAGAATGCAATGCCACCACTAGATCTCCCCTCCGCTATCCCCTAGAAATGTGAGGTATAGATAACAAAATGGGTGTGCTTGTATGAGCAGGGCCACATGCCCATTTGTTGATCAGTCACTCAATTGTGTGAGACCCATGAACTGCAGCTCTCCAGGCTTCCCTGTCCTTCACTATCTCCTGGAGCTGGCTCAAACTCATGTCCATTGAGTTGGTGATGCCATCCAGCCATCTCATCCTCTGTTATCCCCTTCTCCTCCTGCCTTCAATCTTTCCCAGCATCAGGGTCTTTTCCATTGCCCATAGCTAGTGTTTAAATATGGCTAAAAACAGAAGCCTAGAGGTCATCCCACTTGGCCAAGGTGAAAGAGTTAGTAGGCCTGGAGCCAAGATTTGACTTCAAATTGCTGACCATAATGGTTTTAAACATTTAATCATGTTGTGATCAAGAAATCATAGTGAAACCATTCTTGGTAACTTGGTGAATGTCATACACTCATTTTATGCAGTCAGTTTAGTACAAAAAACAACTAAATTAAAATACAATGCATTTATCACCTTGTTGAGTATAGGGATCTTACAGCTGCAAAGGATTTAATTAAAAGTTGATGATTTAATAGGCAACTTCCGTCTATTGTTTACTCTAGAGGGTGAGATTCAATTTAAAACTGGGTTCCAAATTTCATTTTGGAACAACATCCTTGTCATTGCAGGCAGAAAATGTCTCAAAGGAGACAGGCATCTCCCTGAATAGGGAATACTGAGTCAGACAGCCAAGACCAGCTAAAAAGTTAAACGACAAAGACATTATATAGTTTGATTCTAAGAAGGGCTAGACATTCAGCTGTAGATATTTAATTGCATATTTTTCACACAGTGGTCCCATGCCAAATGTTCTTTATATGTATGCTTCTTTGACATATGAATATATGTTTATGCATATATATGTTTCTTTGATAGGATCTAATTTATATTCATGATGTAAAATAATTTTATTTTTACGTAATGCATTGAAACACTGGTTAATAAATATTGCAAAGCTAAACCCTTTGTAATACTTTGTTGTTGTTCATTACAGGTTGAGAGTGAGAAGGAAAAACTGGTTTATTATTTAGGGTTAAAAATCTCAAAAGAACATGAGGTTAAGACTTTGAATAGATGTCAGAAGTGGTCTTTCCCTTGAGGATGCTGTTATTTCACTTCAGTTCAGTTCAGTTGCTTAGTCATGTTTGACTCTTTGCGACCCCATGAACCGCAGCACACCAGGCCTCCCTGTCCATCATCAACCCCTGGAGTCCACCCAAACCCATATCCACTGAGTCAATGATGCCATTCAACCATCTCATCCTCTGTTGTCCCCTTCTCTTCCTGCCCTCAATCTTTCCCAGCATCAGGGTCTTTTCAAATGAGTCAGCTCTTTGCATGAGGTGGCCAAAGTATTGGAGTTTCAACTTCAACATCAGTCCTTCCAATGAACACCCAGGACTGATCTCCTTTAGAATGGACTGGTTGGATCTCCCTGCAGTCTGAAGGCTTCTCAAGCGTCGTCTCCAACACCACAGTTCAAAAGCATGAATTCTTCAATGCTCAGCTTTTTTTATAGTCCAACTCTCACATACATACATGACTACTGGGAAAACCACAGCCTTGACTAGACAGACCTTTGTTGACAAAATAATGTCTCTGTTTTTTAATATGCTGTCTAGGTACGGATGGAGGAGCCTGGAAGGCTGAAGTCCATGGGGTCGCTGAGGGTCGGACATGACTGAGAGACTTCACTTTCACGCATTGGAGAAGGAAATGGCAACCCACTCCACTGTTCTTGCCTGGAGAATCCCAGGGACGGGGGAGCCTGGTGGGCTGCTGTCTATGGGGTCGCATAGAGTCGGACACGACTGAAGTGACTTAGCAGCAGCAGCAGGTTGGTCATAACTTTCCTTCCAAAGAGTGTCTTTTAATTTCATGGTGGCAATCACCATCTGCAGTGATTTTGGAGCCCCCAAAATAAAGTCAGCCACTGTTTCCACTGTTTCCCCATCTTTTTGCCATGAAGTGATGGGACTGGATGCCATGATCTTAGTTATTTCACTTAGCATTACCTATATTATGTTGCAAATGCCCTCTGATTTTAGATTGATGGTCTGACAGGCACTGGTACACATTCTTAAAATTGTTATTCTAGCTCCCTGATCTGATAGAAACTAGAGACAGTAGCTATTCCCAGTAGGTGATTTTGAATCTCTTTTCTTATGAATATTCTTAAAGGATAGAAGGTATCAGTTTATGAACAGAAATTTGTCAAAATAAACTTCCTTCATAAGGAAAAGCTCACGTTAGATGAACCAAATTTATATCAATGTTTTGTTTGCAGATGTATATTTACATGCACAGTTACATTCCTCAATATATCGACAGAGTATTGACTGTCGATATTTTAAAATTAAGATTTTGTGTTCCTTGTAATTAAATTTTGGCAAGTATTAAAAGTGATAGAAAAAAAAATCCTTTGATTTTCTACAAACCTGAAGCATAATTCTTTGTTTTATATCCAGAGGAATGTATGTATTATATTAGAGACAAAAGATGAAAATGTCTTTCATAAACAAGCAAACCAGATTGTCCTGTTAGGACATGCTGATATCTGAAAGCTGAACAGTCATTCACAATGGTTGTGATTCACTGTGCTGACTGGCACCTACCACAGAAGTTGTTCTGTGGACTAGATCATTGCTGGCAATTCTGAAAATCATGTTGTTTTCTATTAAGATTTCTGATTTCCAAATTCCCATCATTAGAGCTAACATTTTAAAATGTCTCCAAATACAGTGGTGCTGCATGTGTGAAATCATAGAGTAGGAAAGAACTTTGTGATGTCATCACGGAATCGAGTTTAAATTGGCCTGGCATTGCTCTTAAACTGTGGTTATTTCAAGTATACAGGTCTACAATTTGAGTTTGAGACGTGAGTCTCAAAACTTCCAGTTGTGAACACTGGCTACATCTCAAAATAGCTGAGGTGACCTTTCAAAACAGCCAATTTTGCTCTCTTTTATTACAAAAAAGAAAAAGCTTTTACTCTTGCAGAATGAACATTAATGAAACAATAGCTATAAAAAGTCCAGAAAGATCATATAAAAACGAATCAAAAAGAAATGATACAAATGAACTTATTTGCAGAACAGAAACAGACTCACAGACTTATGGTTGCCAAAGAGAGAGAAGAATGGGAGGAAGGATAGTTAGGGAGTTTGAGATGGACAGGTAATCACTGCTATCTTTAAATTAGATAACCAACAAGGACCTACTGTATAGCACAGGGAACTCTGCTCAACATTATGTGGCAGCCTGGATCAGAGAGTTTGGGGGATAATGGATACATGTATAATTATGACTGAATTCCTCTGCTGTTCAACTGAAACTATCACAACACTATTAATCAGTTATAGTTCAACACCAAGTGAAAAAAAAATTTTTTTTGTTGTTTTTTAAGGGATGTAAGATGATCATTTAGGCAAAAAAAATCCCAGTTCAAAACTTGCTTCTGCCACTTAAAAGTTGTGGATTTGAGCAAAAGATGTCAAAGTTTATTTCCTCTGTTAATATATGCATTGTGAATTTTAGACATTCATATTTACTGAACACTTGATATACTGGGGGTATGCAGACTGAATTGTAGGCATTTTCTTATTTATTGAAGAATAAGAGTAAATGGAGGAGGTAGCACTGCTTTTCTCATTGTTTAGATGAAGAAAAAGGTTTAACAGATAGCAGATCAGTAAAACATGAAAAGCCTAGTATAGTTATTGGTTCATAGTAGATGTTCAGTAAATAATAATTTCAAAGACTAACTTCCATTTTTCCATTCCTTAAAATTCTTCTTAACCTGTTCATAAAGATGTCATTCAGTCTGGGTTTTCTGAAACTATTACTGCTTTCACAATTAGCTGACCTGTGCTTGTGGATCTGACTATTTCAGTTACTTCCAATTCCAAAATGCCAGATAAAAGTTGCTAGCACATTTATTTATCTCAAAAATATTTATTGATCATCTACAGTTTGCTATGTAAGGGAAACTGAGTGGAGCAAGAGTTAGATGAGTCCTTTGCTCTCACAGAACTTAATTTTAAGAGAAAACAGAAAACAAGCCAAAGAAATGAGTATTAAGTAAAATATGCCAGGCCAAGTAATAGTAATGGGGAGAGTGGTACTTATAAAGTAAGCAAAGAAGACCTCCCCAAGGGAGTATATTAGTTTTCTAGGCTTGTATAACAAAGTAGCACAAACTAAATGGCATAAACATCAGGAATTTATGTTCTCACACTTGTGGAGGCTAGCTGTCCAAGATCAAGGTGTCAGAATGGTTGGTTTCTTCTGAGTACAGTGATAGAGATTCTCTTCTATGCTTCAGTTCTAGCTTCTATTACTTGGCATCTAGAGGATAATCTCCCTTTATATTGTCTTCCCTCCATGCTTATATAAATGTTCAAATTTTCCCTGTTTATTCGAATACAGCCATACTGTATTAGAATGTGCCCTTGTGACCAGATTTTAACTTAATAATCAGCTTCTGCGGCTTTGCTAAGTTGTGGTTGGCTCTTTAGGAGGCCAGGGATTATAGCCCACTAGTCTCCTCTGTCCATAGGATTTCCCAAGCAAGAATACTGGAGTACCTTGCCATTTCCTTCTCCAGGGGATCTTACTGGCCCAGGATCAAACCCCGGGTCTCCTGTGTCTTCTATTTGGCAGGCAGATTATTTAACACTGAGCCACCTGGGAAGCCCCAATAATCAGCAAAGACTCAATTTTCATATAAGGTCACACTCACAACTACTGGTGGTTAGGACTTCAACTCCCCATTGTGTGACACAATCCAATTCACAATAGGGCATGGGGTTTAAAGTATGTTCAGTTCAGTTCAGTCACTCAGTCGTGTCCAACTCTTTACGACCCTGTGGACTGCAGCATGCCAGGCTTCCCTGTCCATCATCAACTCCCGGAGTCATCACCAACTCCCAGAGTTTACTCAAACACATGTCCATTGCGTTGGTGATGCCATTCAATCATCTCATCCTCTGTCGTCTCCTCCTCCTGCCTTCAATCTTTCCCAGCCTCGGGGTCTTTTCAAATGAGTCAGTTCTTCACATCAGGTGGTCAGAGTATTGGAGTTTCAGCTTCTGCATCAGTCCTTCCAATAAACACTTAGGACTGATCTCCTTCAGAATGGACTGGTTGGATCTCCTTGCAGTCCAAGGGACTGCCAAGAGTCTTCTCCAACACCACAGTTCAAAAGCATCAATTTTTCAGCACTCAGCTTTCTTTATAGTCTGACTCACATCCATACATGACTACCGGAAAAACCATAGGTTTGACTAGACGGACCTATATGCTGAACTATCAATGCCTGAACAGAGGGAAGCTTGTCAGATAGAGGAGGAACAAGCGGGGAGTTACAAGTATTCACCAACAACCTGTACTGAAATGTTCTCAGGGTATCTATAATAATCCAAATTGGAAATTTTTCAAATGCCCAAAACAGAGGAATAGACAGTGGGATAGTCAGGCAGTGGAAAACCAAACGGCAGATGTTGCCAAACTACAGACCATGGACAAATATATCCCACTGCCTGTTTTTGTAAATACCTTTTTTACACTTTCATTTATATATTGACTGTGGATATTTTCACTCTACAATAGCAGTTCAGTAGTTGCGACAGAGCCTACACTACTCACAAAAATGAAAATATTAATTATCCATTTCTTTTTTTTTTAAGTTTGCTATCCACTCCTGCTAAACACCAATGACAATTGACTATGTATGTATACACACATAATATCATACCAAAAAAAAAAAAAAAAATCAGAAGACTAGACTATGCATGAAGCCTTCTATATGAAATAAATCATCTGAATTGGTGGTAATCACACTGGTAATTATCATTGCTGGGTTGTAGTGACTGAAGAGGAAATAATGGTAAAGGAGGAGGGAGAGTTTTGGGATACCTGTAATGAATGCTTTGTTTTGTTTTTCATTTTGTTTTACCAAGGTACTGGTTGTATGAGTGGGTTCAATTTCAGTCTGTGAAAGTTTATGAAGGCTTTACACTTATACTCAAGTTTCTGTCTTTGTGTGTACTTGAAAGTTTTCAAAATGAATCCATCCTAAAATGAGCAAATAAGGTTGCAAACTTTGCATATTTCTAGAACAAAATATGAAGAGTTAGGCTGGCCAGCTTATTTCAACACGTAGATATTATAAACAAATAGCATCTTTTGTCAGGTTAGAGACAAAATGACAAAATGAAACTTTAATTTGAGTAATTTCTTTCCTCTGTTGTTACTGTTCAGTTGCTAAGTCTTCTCCAACTCTTTGCAACCCCATCCCAAGCTTCCCTGTTCTTTCTAGTTCACGATCTCCCAGAGTTTGCTCAGACTCTCATCCATTGAGTTGGTGATGCTGTCTAACCATCTCATCCTCTCTCACCTGCTTCTCTTCCTGCCCTCAGTCTTCTTAAGCACCAAAGTCTTTTCCAATTAGTTGGCTCTTCATGTCAGGTGGCCAAAGTAGTGGAGCTTCAGCATCTGTTCTTCCAGTGAATATTCAGGGTTGACTTCCTTTAGGATTGACAGACTTGATTTCCTTGCTGTCCAGGGGATTCTCAAGAGTCTTCTCCAGCACCACAGTCTGAAAGCATCTATTTTTTGGTGCTCAGCCTTCTTTATGGTCCAGCTCTCACACCCATACACATCTACTGGAAAAACCACAGCTTTGACTATATGATATGGACCTTTGTCAGCAACGTGATATTTCTGATTTTTAATGTCTCTACTTTCCTCTATTCCAAACTAAATGAACTTTCTGCCATGATGGGTGTGTTCTGTTCTGCATTACCCATTTCAGTAGCCACTAGTCATACATGTCTGTTGAGCACCTGAAATGTTGTCTGAGTGCCTGAACAAAATAATTTTTATTTTAATCAGTTTAATTTTACCTAATTCAAATGTAATTTGTTTAATTTAGCCACATGTGGATAGTGGCTACCTTGCAGGAGGGCACAGTTCTCTCTATTATATGGCACAACTCTCTATATCCTCAGCATTCTTCTTCTCCACCTAGCTCTACCCCCATATCCTTACCAGGTTCATACTTTATTGCACCCAGAAAAACTAAAATCTCAATTTCCTTCTTAGTACAAATGAGTGTGCATCTAATGTTTTTAAAAAGGCTAAAATTGCTTTCCTTATTTGAGTAAGTTGGTAATGTATAAACTGAAAGGCTGTAAAGAGCATAGATTTAAGGTTTCTGCAGGTTTATTAGCTAAAACACTTGACTTTCAGATTGTCTTACCTATTATGACTTTATAAAGCTTTTTAATAGAATGTTGTCTTAATGTTGTGTACCTGAAAAGATATAGGAAGTAGAAAAAATTGCTTTCTGAATCAGTTGTGCCCCCAAATCTATCAGTATTAATTTATCTCTGGTGCTGAGAAAATAGCAGACATTGTATATTGAAAATAAAGTTATGGTGCTCTGAAAGGGGAAATCAATCAAAAATTCTAAGCTCTAAGTGGGTAATATACCTTAAACTCACCTTTCAAGGACATTTATTTTTTTGTATTTTAATGACATTTTTAGATGTTTCATATTTTTGAAGCACATATAATAACTATAAAATAGTTCATTCAAGCATCGTTTCTAATATGGACACAAACATATTTATAAAAGCAAGGAAACAGCTATTCAAATTTAGAAGAGCTATAATAATTATATTACTATGAGGGTTTACTACTTACTTTGAATTTATCAATGTAAAGATACATTACTGATTTGCTAGAGATCTTAAATCAATAGATAAGCTTTAGAATAATCTAGGAAATGATCATTTACCTGATACCTAAACAAACAAAAAAATCAAATGAAATCACCTCTGGAATATCATCTTTTGTTTGTCAGGTTAAGGACAAAATGATAATCCTTCCAAAAAAAAAAGAGAAACCCTAATAATCACCATGAATATATCCAAACAATGAGCTCTTGACTGAGTTATGGTTCTTCACAGATTTTGGGCTTCTCTGGTGGCACAGATGGTAAAGAATCTGCTTGCAATGCAGCAGACCTGGGTTCGATTCTTGGGTCACGAAGATACCCTGGAGAAGGGAACGGCTACTCACTCCAGGATTTTTGCCTGGAGAATTCTATGAAGAGAGAAGCCTGGTGGGCTACAGTCCATGGAGTCTCAAAGAGTAGGACACGACTGAGTGACAAACACATAGACTTTGAAAGTGTACAATTATATATAGTAATCAATTTGGTCATTCTCTTTCTGGTATTCTGCAATATTTAAATGCCCTCTTTAAAAGAGGAGGATTAAAAATACTGCAGTATAAATTCTCAGCTATAGATGTATTTTACTGTGCTTATGTTTTTAAAAATCAGTCAACTCTTTATGTGGTGCTCCTTATAGCTAAGAACAGTGAGTTATGTTGGTTGAATTAAGTAACCATATCTTGACCATTATGTCCTAGGGAAATGTAGTGGGGATTGTGTGGGTGTGTTCACTCAGGGATCCCACATGTTTATCTGTAGTTTTTTGTGAATAGTGGTTACACTCTGTATTTTTAGGTGAGGCAGGGGAAAAAAATGATGAATGATCTGTCTCCAAAAATTCTGATAATGCTTGCGGTCTATTGATGGCAAAGGGCCTCCTAGATGAATGGAAGCATTTAGTAGCATCATCTTCTAATTCTCTTCCTGCATTTTCCAGCACACTTACATAGAATAGACTGAATGCAATTGAACCACATTTTATAATCCATTAGTGTTGAAAATGGGTTAGTGAGGTCCTTCACTTTTTTTCTGGTGTGACCAAATAGCTATTATGAACTGTTCAAGGAATGCTGGTGAATATCTTGGAGCAATAATACATGCCAAGTATGTATCAGAATCCAGGGCTGCTAAGAGTGTGAATATGTTGCTAAGCCAAATACAAATCTGAGTTTTGGTGGGGGGTGGGGGTAGAGTTGTTTGTTTTTTACTTTTTCTGTATTTTTCTAGTGCCATCAAAGAACACACAGAGATTCTGTATAAAATGGTGATTCCCAGTTTACTCCTGTAAATGGATGTGTCAATAAAATAACAAATTCTAATATACATATATATATATTTTTCACACTATATTCACACTATTATTATATAATCCTCTTACTTTTTATTTTAGCATTTTATTTCATGTAAGCATATGCACATGTGTTATGGTCTGTAGGCCAAGCAAGTCAGAGAATTAAAACTTTGGAAAGAGCCATTTGGGATGAGATCATTAAGAATGGGGAACTGGAATGTTCCATAAGGTAAGATATTGAGAGCATGTCATCTTTATTGAGTCATGTCTACTTTGTTGTTTTCCATATAAGCTAGTCAAAAGCAAGGATATTTGCCTGAACCATTCCTTTCAGAGACCAGAATTCCAAACTTTCTTTTCTGATTGATCTTCACTGGCCTGCTCCATGTAGGCTCTCCTGTAAGGGTAACAGCGCTGTGCTGTCTTCCCCTCAGTTCTTCAAATCTTATCTACATTTGCATTTCAAGTGAATCCTACTAAAAGTGTTTTGTAATCCTTTGACTTCTTGATCTTTTATTTGTATATGCATTCCAGGCACATAATCTAGTTTATGTATTATCATCAGTCAAACTACTCTGTAAACATTGGATTTCTCGTGCATACCAAATTATGAATACTGGACTTGAATGCTAAAAATAATTTTTATTTGATATATGTATATGTTATTCTTAAAGTTTTTGGTGAGTGTGTGTGTGTGTTTTGCTCATTTCTTTTACTTTTCTTTGAGAAATTAAGTAGGACCACACTTATCTGTCCCCTCTCATAGTGCCTAGTAGTACTTGAATCACAACAACAATCAATAAAAATAAAACAACCACAGATAATAATATTCCCATTGAAAGAGAGCAGAAAATCAGCATCAAAATCTCCCTAGACTTCATCTGGGAAGAAGCCATTGGAGACAGCTTGGCCTAGTGGAGAAAACTATGGCAAATTTTGAATTATTTGAACTGTGCAAAAATGCCTTAGTCCTTTTGTGCTAAACAGAGCCTTGAATTATTTATATAACCATCATATAACAACTTATTGACTTCAAGATTGTAAAGTACCCTATTAATGTTTTAAGCATTTCCCTTTATTTTAACACAAGTAAATTATTTAGGCAATGCTAAAATGTTTTATGCTTTGACTAATGAGTAGAGAAAGGATATATCATATCTTAGTTTAATTGGCTGTTTACCTTATCCTGTGGAAATCATACATTTATTATTTCAGGCATAATTAACTATGCATATACTCCCTGATGGATCTGTATGCCATTTTTACACTTGATTTAGTCATTAAGACACATAGCTGTGCAGATAATTGTTACTTGGAAAAATGTTACTTTTTCTTCAGTGAGGAGCTATGTTTCCACCTAGAGGCAATGACAGATTTTTACCATACCTCCTTCCTCCATGTCATTCTCTTGGCTGTGTCTAAACAAGAACTATGATGAGTTTCTCATCACCTTATACTCTCCATCAGTAGATCCTGATAGTATACAATAGACCATGGTAACAACAGGTACACAGCATTAAGTCAGTATATCCCTGGTCAGGCTGTAACCTCTATAGTGATGTGGACCCTCCAGAAAAAGAAGTGACTCCAAAACAATACCCCCAGGTAATATCCTCATAATTTCTTAGACTAATCCATCCTATCAGCTAAAGGCATGCCCTATGATACAGTAAACCTTGACTGACTCAAAAGTTCAAACTATTTCTCAGAGTTGTATTAGTAGAGTATAAAAAAGGTCACTCAGAACTTTCTTTGATATTTAAACTGTATTTTTTACAAACCTATTGTGAAATGAGTGTACTGTGAAATATTATAGCTATTATCAGGCATTCTAAGGCTACTATACTTAGAAAAAAAAATCATTATTAAAGATTTCTAAAGAAAAGTATTCCATAATCCCCTAGAGGCAACTAATGAAATCAACAGTTTCTTTCTTTGCAATCCTCAGTCTAGCTTCCTGAAATCAAAGGTGAATTGATGTAAACACAATATATGTATGAAGCTTTATTTGTTGTTGTTAGATGAAAAATGCCTCTATTACCTTAAATAAACTCTCATTATTATAGTTTAATATCAAATGCCAAAGTAACACAAAAAAGTAAGAGGACTTGATATAATATTATAAACAGCTTTGGCATTTATAATTAACTAGGGAAAACAGGTGTAATCTAAAATTGTCCACAGTTAAATTTCTTAAAAAGCGCTACATAATTGAGTTCCTTTAACTCAAAGAATATTTCCTCAAATTAGTTGAAAATGTTTGTCCACATAAAACCTGGACACAAACGTTTATGGAAGTTTTACTCACAATTGACAACTTGAAAGCAACATATATGTCTTTTAGTATGTAAATGGATAAATAAAATGTGGTATATCTAGACAATGGAATATTATTCAGTGCTAAAAAGAAACTCACTATCAAGTCATGATAAGACATAAAGAAATCTTGTTAAGTGCATATTATTGAGTAAAAGAACCCAACCTGAAAAGTTCACATTCTGTTAATTCTAACTATATAACATTCTAGAAAATGTAAACTATGTTTTTTCCTTGATTAGTAAAAATGTCAGTGGTTGACATGGTTTAGAGGGCAAGAAGAATGAATAAACAGAAAACAGAGGACTTTTAGGGTGAGGAAACTGTGTTGTATGATACCATCATGGTAGATACATGTCATTTTACATTTGTCAAAGCTCACAGAATGTACAAAACTAAGAGTGAATCCTATGGTAAACTGTGGACTTTGGACTATTGTGATGATAAACGTATGTTCTGCAGCTGGAACAAGTGTACAACTCTGGTGGGGGTGTTGGTAGTGGGGGAGCCAATGCATGTGTAAGGGCAGGAATACATGGGAACTCTCTGTAATTTCTGCCAATTTTTTCTGTGAAAATAAAGATGTTTAAAAGTAAGGTCTGTTTAAAAGGAAAAAAGAAAGACACTGTAGTTACTAACAAGAACCTGAAAGTTCTCTGGGTTTCAACCTGTATCTAGAAACTAAATTAAAACAAATCAAATTTGTTTTGGTATTACCTCAAAGTACAAGAATACATCTTTTTCTCACTTTTTAAATTTAATATGTATAAAACGGTTGAAGAAATATTTTATAAAATTTTAAAGACAATTTATGGGTGAAGTTATTTAGAAGAAAAACAAAGTAACTCTGAAAAACTAAAATGTCATATTTTTAAAATGAGGTTACCAAATGTCAACATGCTTGTATTCATTTGTATTTTAAACTTCTTCCTATATATTCCTATGTTACATTCATCAACCTTGATTTACCTGGGGTATTTTTTGTTTGCTTTTTCCTTGATTAGTTTTGTCTGGAGATCATCTTTTTCTACTGCTTATATTCGTGTGGTGTCAGATCCTCTCACTCCCCAAAACCATCTTTTAGATTAACAATTCTTTTTTGTTTTTTCCCCCCATAAAATACAGTGGGTTTTGGCTGCATCTCCATCACTTCCTTCTTCTATTTTTTTCTTTTTTTTTATTGTTTTACTTACTTCTTGAGATGAATTCTTCATTTTTCATTCATCTAAAAATAAAATGTTAAACCCTGTATCCTGCATTGAACCTAGACTGGCGATTCATTTCTTATATGATATTATACATGTTTCAATGCCATTCTCCCAAATCATCCCACCTTCTCCCTCTCCCACAGAGTCCAAAAGACTGTTCTATACATCAGTGTCTGTTTTGCTGTCTCACATACAGGGTTATCATTACCATCTTTCTAATTTCCATATATATGTGTTAGTATACTGTATTGGTGTTTTTCTTTCTGGCTTACTTCACTCTGTGTAATTGGCTGCAGTTTCATCCCCCTCATTAGAACTGATTCAAATGTAATCTTTTTAATGGATGAGGAGTACTCCATTGTGTATATGTACCACAGCTTTCTTATCCATTCATCTGCTGATGGACATCTAGGTTGTTTCCATGTCCTGGCTATTACAAACAGTGCTGCGATGAACATTGGGGTACACGTGTCTCTTTCAATTCTGGTTTTGGCCACAGCAATCAGAGCAGGAAAAGAAATAAAAGGAATCCAAATTGGAAAAGAAGGAGTACAACTCTCACTGTTTGCAGATGACATGATCCTCTACATAGAAAACCCTAAAGACTCCACCAGAAAATTACTAATCAATGAATATAGTAAAGTTACCAGATATAAAATCAGCACACAGAAATCCCTTGCATTCCTATACACTAATAATGAGAAAGTAGAAAAAGAAATTAAGGAAACAATTCCATTCGCCATTGCAATGAAAAGAATAAAATACTTAGGAATATATCTACCTAAAGAAACTAAAGACCTATATATAGAAAACTATAAAACACTGGTGAAAGAAATCAAAGAGGACACTAATAGATGGAGAAATATACCATGTTCATGGATTGGAAGAATCAATATAGTGAAAATGAGTATACTACCCAAAGCAATCTACAGATTCAAAAAACCAGCGGTATTTTTCACAGAGCTAGAAGAAATAATTTCACAATTTGTATAGAAATACAAAAAACTTCGAATAGCCAAAGCAATCTTGAGAAAGAAGAATGGAACTGGAGGAATCAACTTGCCTGACTTCAGGCTCTACTACAAAGCCACAGTCATCAAGACAGTATGGTACTGGCACAAAGACAGAAATATAGATCAGTGGAACAAAATAGAAAGCCCAGAGATAAATCCACACACCTATGGACAACTTATCTTTGACAAAGGAGGCAAGAATATACAATGGAGAAAAGACAATCTCTTTAACAAGTGGTGCTGGGAAAACTGGTCAACCACTTATAAAAGAATGAAACTAGAATACTTTCTAACACCATACACAAAAATAAACTCAAAATGGATTAAAGATCTAAACGTAAGACCAGAAACTATAAAACTCCTAGAGGAGAACATAGGCAAAACACTCTCCGACACACATCACAGCAGGATCCTCTATGATCCACCTCCCAGAATATTGAAAATAAAAGCAAAAATAAACAAATGGGATCTAATTAAAATTTAAAAAGCTTCTGCACAACAAAGGAAACTATAAGCAAGGTGAAAAGACAGACTTCCGAATGGGAGAAAATAATAACAAATGAAGCAACTGACAAACAACTAATCTCAAAAATATACAAGCAACTCCTGTAGCTCAATTCCAGGAAAATAAACGACCCAATCAAAAAATGGGCCAAAGAACTAAATAGACATTTCTCCAAAGAAGACAGAGGCAAGAATATACAATGGAGTAAAGACAATCTCTTTAACAAGTGGTGCTGGGAAAACTGGTCAACCACTTGTAAAAGAATGAAACTAGATCACTTTCTAACACCACACACAAAGATAAACTCAAAATGGATTAAAGATCTAAATGTAAGACCAGAAACTATAAAACTCCTAGAGGAGAACATAGGCAAAACACTCTCCGACATAAACCACAGCAGGATCCTCTATGATCCACCTCCCAGAATTCTGGAAATAAAAGCAAAAATAAACAAATGGGACCTAATTAAAATTAAAAGCTTCTGCAATTATTTTAATATCTAACTCCTATTGGTTCTGTTTCTCCAGGGGAATTCTGCCTGTTTCATGATTCATTGAGGACTTAGACGGTACTAGTCTAGAGTTAGAGACTTGGTTGAAGGTAGAAATCTGGGGTTCTTGAGCATGTAGACATTAATTGGAGCCTTGAGATTGGAATTTTATTTCCTATTGCCACTCATTGCAGTGGCAATAGGAAATAAAAGGCTGAAGATGGAGCTCTGGTACATGCTAAGAGATAGAACTGTAGAGATTAAGAAGAAAGATAGGAGAAGTCTGATGATTAGCCAGAGTTATGGAAAATGAGCCCAAAGGAAGTAAAGTCCTGGAAGCCAAATGAAGAAACTGTTTTAAAGAAGAAGAGAAATAAAAAAAAAAAAGAAGAAGAAGAGAAATAAAAACTTTAAAAATAACGAAGAGCAAGTGGTAAAGTGAAAAATTTATGAATTTGTTCAGATCAAAATTACAGATTTTTTTTCTATGTAAGACATCACTGATAATATTAAAACTCCAAAAGAATATTTTTAATGTCTAAAGCCAAAAAAGGCATTACTTATGTGGAACACATAAACCATGTCTTCAAACCTCCAACAACAAATACATCAAATTTGATTTTTTTTTTGGTATAAAAATAAAACTAAGTAGGAAACTATATAATAAAAGATATTCCATGTTTCTAGTAATCAGGAAAAAATAAGTATTAAAACAACCTTAAGATATAGCTTTATAACATAACATTGACAAAAATTGGAAATTGAGATCATTTCAACTGCTAGTGATGGTTGAAAAATGGAACTTTGGGGGGGCTTTGGGGTAGACATAAACTGATATAGCCTTTCTAGAGACCAATCCATCAGAAATTAATGAAATCTAGTATGCATTAACCCAGTATCATCTTGATATTACTCTCCATCCTGCATCCAGCCAGCCCGAAGAAAAACTTATGTGTAGAGTACATACAGAATTTTCTTTGCAGCATTGTATTTGCAGAACAAGGGAATAGAAAGCAATGAGATAATCTGCAAAGGTGATAAATAAAATAGATACATTGGATTTTTTTCAATGATGCTGCAGAAATAATGCATGACAGTTATATATAGCAAAAATAAATAAAAATGACAATGTTTAACGGAAAAAAAAATAAGAAAGCTAGCTCAATATTCCTCGTGAGAATTAAGCCTGCACAAGAAAACTAAACTGTACTATATTTTTTTTTAGAAAGCATACAGTTCCCAGGTCATGTATTAAACACTTTATAGTGGTTACCTGTGTGTGGGTGAGGAGAAAAAATGAAGAGACAATCATTTTTTTTTAAATGAGAAGAAAACTAACTTTGCAGAGATGATGATTATGATTTCTCATGAACTTCAAAGTATCTGAAATTAAATAAATTTTTGTTCTTTTAAATTTAAATAGCATATCCATAATCACCATCCCAAAGCTTTAGTCTATCATTATTTTTTGATCACTCAGTGTCCCCTTGCTGCAAAGTACAGCCCAACGAACCTTCGGTTCTTCATCCTTGTTGATAAAAGAGTTCTCTGTTCAACTAGTGAAAAAAAACAGGCTTCTCAGTAACCTTCAAGCTGATCTCTGTTTACTCTTTAGTCATTATACGCTATCTTATTCTTTCTAATTAAACTTAATCTAACGGAGTTGCCTTAGAGCACGTTGATTGAAATTCCTTTAAAATAAATCAATGTAGCAAGCAAATAAGTCTTTATTTAAATTTTTTTTAACTTATTACTGTTCCATCAAAATTTTAAATGGCAAGCATAGGCATGTCTCTTCAGTTCAGTTCAGTTTAGTGGCTCAGTGGTGTCCAACTTTGTGATCCCATGGACTGTAGCACGCCGGGCTTCCCTGTCCATCACCAACTCCCGGAGCTTGCTCAAACTCATGTCCATTGAGTCAGTGATGCCATCCAACCATCTCATTCTCTGTCATCCCCTTCTTCTCCTTCCTTCAATCTTTCTCAGCATCAGGGTCTTTTCCAGTGAGTCAGTTCTTCGCATCAGGTGGCCAAAGTATTGGAGTTTCAGTTTCAGCATTAGTCCTTCCAATGAATATTCAGGACTGATTTCCTTTAGGATGAACTGGTTAGATCTCCTTGCAGTCCAAGGGACTCTCAAGAGTCTTCTCCAACACCACAGTTCAAAAGCATCAATTCTTCAGCACTCAGGTGCTGAAGAATTCATATAATCCAATGCTCACATCCATAAATAACTTATGGAAAAGCTGTAGCTTGGACTAGACAGACCTTTGTTGGTAAACTAATGTGTCTGCTTTTTAATATGATGTCTAAATTGGTCATAGCTTTTCTTCCAAGGAGTGAGTGTCTTTTACTTTCATGGCTGCAGTCACCATCTGCAGCCCATCTGGAGCCCAAAAAGATTAAGGCTCTCACTGTTACCATTGTTTCCCCATCTATTTGCCATGAAGTGATGGGACCAGATGCCATGATCTTAGTTTTCTGAATGTTAAGCTTTAAGCCAAATTTTTCATTCTCCTCTTTCACTTTCATCAAGAGGCTCTTTAGTTGTTCTTCACTTTCTGCCATAAGGGTGGTATCATCTGCATATCTGAAGTTATTGATATTTCTCCCAGCAATCTTTATCCAGTTTGTTTCATCCAGCCAGGCATTTTGCATGATGTACCCTTATACAAGTTAAATAAGCAGATTGTCAATATACATCTTTGATGTACTCCTTTCCTGATTTGAAACCAGTCATTGTTCCATGTCCAGTTCTAACAGTTGCTTCTTCACTTGCATACAAATTTGTCAGGAGGTAGGTAAGGTGGTCTGGTATTCCCACCTCTAAGAATATTCCACAGTTTGTTGTGATCCACACAGTCAAAGGCTTTGGCGTAGTCAATAAATCAGAAGTAGATGTTTTTTCTGGAATTCTCTTGCTTTTTCAATGATCCAGCAGATGTTGGCAATTTGATATCTGGTTCCTCTGCCTTTTCGAAATCCAGTTTGAACAACTGGAAGTTCTTGGTTCACATATTGCTGAAGCCTGGCTTGGAGAATTTTCACATTGCTTTGCTGGCATGTGAGATGAGTGCAATTGTGCAGTAGTTTGAACATTCTTTGGCATTGCCTTTATTTGAGATTAGAATGAAAACTGACATTTTCCTGTCCTGTGGCCACTGCTGAGTTTTCCAATGCATCTCTGTATTTTTATTAAATAATTTTTCATCCCAAGTAATATACAAAACTGACAATTGAAAATGTAAAACTCTAGAGCCACCCCAAGCAATCTCATAAAATTCTGGAATCAGTAGAGGTTCTTTTACCACCTTAATTTACTAGTCTTTTTTATTTCCTATGCACAATAAATTAGCCACACTATGCTAAACTTGGTATAAGAGGAAATGTATTTTTCAAAATATGGACCAAGTCAGAGAACTGCCATGTAACATTCTTTTTCTAGTGACCTCTAAAAGTGTTTACTACACACATTTAATTTGATATCTAGAATGCTGCTTCCTTCTTCCAGCCTTCTGTCTTAGCTTTGTGACTGTCAAGGGTGGGAATTTACATTGAGTATCTCTAAAAGCTGATTGATTAACATGATGAGACACTCTAGGTCAGAAACCGCCACACAGTATGATGTATTGATCGCACGATCAACTGAAATAACATTATGTAGAAAAACATAGTTAGACTTCTTTTTATCTGAAAACATAATACTGTAAAGCAATGCAGGTGGATGAGGACTTCTCCCTTGAACTAACATATCTTATTTAGTGTGTGCCAAAAGATGGTGCAGTGGTAAAGAATCCTCTTGCCAAAGAAGAGATGGAGGAGACTAGGATTCAATCCCTGGGTTGGGAATTCCCCTAGAGTAGGAAACGGCAACCTGCTCCAGTATTCTTGCATGGAAAATTTCATGGACAGAGGAGCCTGGCAGGCTACAGTCCATCGAGTCACAAAGAGTCAGACATAACTGAGTGACTGAGTACACAGTAGCACATCTAAAAGACATGATACAGCTAAGAAAAGTTTTAATGTGGTTAAGCAATACAGCTGTCTGTAGGAAGCTTACGGGACAAGGTATGGGCAGGAAGTGTATTCGCTCACATAAAGATGGGGTCATTATATGATGTCTTTAAATAATTAGGATGCCCAAAACTAAAAGTCTACTTTGGGAACTATGATTTTGGCACGCTGATTGTTTATAAGTTCTCCTTTCCACACAATTGTAGAATACAATTCAAGGAAGTTTTCTGTCAATACACAAAAAGAATTGACCTTCCTCCAGTAATGTGTTCCTTGTTTCTTTCTTAGTCATCATTACCAACTATCTGTTAACATTCTGTTCATGACAATATATGTGTTCTCTAAGATGATACGAACTTTATCATGCACCTCACTTCCTTCGGAGTCTTCATCAGAATCTCCTTTAATCATCCATGTTTTTACCACAAGTTTCTTCAAATCTAATTAGTCTCTCTTTAAAGCCTTGCTTCCCCAATTTTTTCACTCTCTACTCAAGAGAATGGCCTGAGTTGTGTTGCACAGGTCAAGAGATTTGGAGAGCTATGGGAAACCTTTTTTTTTTTTTTTTTCTAATCTTACTGAATTTATTCTTTTGGGATAAGTTTAGATGTCACATCTCTCACAGTCTTCTATGTTTTTTCCTAGTTGTAATGAAACCAATATCCCCTTTTAATTCTGAAAAAAAGAGTGATCTCTGTCATCTCTAAGATTCTCTGGGTCCAGAAGGAACTAAACTGCACGAGGAAGGATTGTAGTTAGCACTGTTATAAAGTGACACAGGAGACTGTCAGGCAGGGCAAACTCTTATGACAGTTCACAGTATGATTAACACAACTGTTACAGTCATTAAAGTTCACGAAAGTTTATGATTATGACTGACTGTGAAGAAGCATGTTTTGAAGGCATCTCTTCATTTTTCAGTTGAGGATTCCAAAACTCAAGGAGATTTAGGGCTCAGAACAAATCCTATTTAAGTCTGGAACTGAAATTCACATCCAGGGCAGTGAATCCATGTGCCTTTGAAATACTATTCTATGTCTTATCCCAACATGTTTCCCTGTAGCTTGGTTTATGATGTATTAGATGGAACCATATGAAATTCTCATTTTTGTAAGCCCCAAACAGTCAAATTTTAGCCATTTCATATGGTTCAGTTAATAGAACTCGACCTTTAATAAATCATTTATACTTTTCATGTTTGTAGATAATAATTCTTAAAAATTCCAAATTATTTTAGTAAAAAGAGAAATCAAAATTATCAATAACAAAAGAAAAAATCTGGAGGTTAGAATATGATAAAATTGATTTCATCATAATTCAGATTTCTTATATTATTAGTTAGACTTGATAATTCCTCAAACTTGTGATTACTCATCACGTTTATGAAGCTACTGAAGTCTGTGCTAGCTAATACTTAACACATAAAATGTATTACTTACCACTGGTATATTTTATATTTAGGACATCCTTGAAATGGTACTCAAAGCTGATTATCAGAAGAATCTGAAAATCAAATACATAGGAAATACATAAAGTGTTTTACCCAAGTTGAAGAATTTAAAATACACAGAAAATGGTATTTTTTGGAGAAAGTCAATAAATCAAGAACAGCTCCATGTCTTTGAATTCAATAACATTAATATTTACATCTGTGTGTATGTGTGTGTGGGGGGCGGCGCGGATGCCACATTTTGTTAACAAAATTCTCAGGCCATTGTTCCTCAAAGATATGAGGTGACCTTCTTGGGTTAGTAGTTAAGTATAGTTTTATAGAGTCTGAACAAATACCCAGGGAAGCCCCTGAACAAATAAAGTTCAGTTCAGTTCAGTCACTCAGTCGTGTTTAACTCTTTGTGACCCCATGGACTGCAGCACTCCAGGCCTCCCTATCCATCACCAACTCCTGGAGCCTACTCAAACTCATGTCCATCAGGTCAGTGGTGCCATGCAACCGTCTCCTCTTCTGTCATCCCCTTCTCCTCCTGTCCTCAATCTTTCCTAGCATCAGGGTCTTATCCAATGAGGTTCTTCACATCACGTGTCCAAAATATTGGAGTTTCAGCTTCAGTATCAGTCCTTCCAATGAATATTCAGGATTGATTCCTTTAGGATGGACTGGTTGGATCTCCTTGCAGTCCAAAGGACTCTCAAGAGTCTGCTCCAACACTACAGTTCAAAAGCATCAATTCTTTGGTACTCAGCTTTCTTTATAGTCCAGCTCCCACATCCATACATGACTACTGGAAAAACCAAAGCTTTGACTCTGGACATTTGTTGGCAACGTAATGTGTCTGCTTTTTAATATGCTATCTAGTTTGGTCATAGCTTTTCTTCCAAGGAGTGAGCGTCTTTTAATTCCATGGCTGGAATCACCATCTGCAGTGATTTTGGAGTCCCCCAAAATAAAGTCAGCCACTGTGTCCACTGTTTCCCCATATATTTGCCATGAAGTGATGGGACCAGATGTCATGATCTTAGTTTTGTGAATGTTGAGTTTTAAGCCAACTTTTTCATGCTCCTCTTTCACTTTCAACAAGAGGCTCTTTCAGTTCAATTCAGTCACTCAGTCAGGTCCAATTCTTTGCGACCCATGAACTGCAGCACGCCAGGCCTCCCTGTCCATCACCAACTGCTGGAATCTACCCAAACCCATGTCCATTGAGTTGGTGATGCCATCCAACCATCTCATCCTCTGTCATCCCCTTCTCCTCCTGCCCCCAATCCTTCCCAGCATCAGAGTATTTTCCAGTGAGTCAGCTCTTCTCATCAGGTGGTCAAAGTATTGGAGTTTCAGCTTCAACATCAGTCCTTCCAATGAACACCCAGGACTGATCTTTAGGATGGACTGGTTGGATTTCTTTACAGTCCAAGGGACTCTCAAGAGTCTTCTCCAACACCACAGTTCAAAAGCATCAATTCTTAAGCACTCAGCTTTCTTTATAGTCCAACTCTCACATCCATACATGACTACTGGAAAAACCATAGCCTTGACTAGTCAGACCTCTGTTGACAAAGTAATGTGTCTGCTTTTTAATATGTGTCTGCTGTCTAGGTTGATCATAACTTTATTTTCGAGGAGTAAGCATCTTTTAATTTCATGGCTGCAATCACCATCTGCAGTGACGTAAGAGTCCAAAAAATAAAGTAACACTGTTTCCATTGTTTCCCCATCTGTTTGCCATGAAGTGATGGGACCAGATGCCATGATCTTAGTTTTCTGAATGTTGAGCTTTAAGCCAACTTTTTCACTCTCCTCTTTCACTTTCATCAAGAAGCTCTTTACTTATTCTTCACTTTCTGCCATAAGGGTGGTGTGATCTCCATATCTGAGGTTATTGATATTTCTCCTGGCAATCTTGATTCCAGCTTGTGTTTCATCCAGCCCAGCATTTCTCATGATGTACTCTGCATATAAGTTTTAAAAGGCTGTATATTGTCACCCTTGACATACTCCTTTCTGGATTTGGAACCAGTCTGTTGTTCCATGTCCAGTTCTAACTGTTGCTTCTTGACCTGCATACAGATTTCTTAGGAGGTAGGTAAGGTGGTCTGATATTCCCATCTCTTCAAGAATTTTCCAGTTTGTTGTGATCCATGCAGTCAAAAGCTTTGGTGTAGTCAAAGCCTCAGGGAGACCTTTCCTGGGGAGGGAGTCATAAAGGAGGAGAATTTTCCACACAGTAGGAAACCGTCTCACAGGCAGGTCTGTGGGGAGTTTTGGAATCACAGAAAGCAACGTAACAGCCGGGTCGGGGGGGGGGGGCAAACCTACAGAATACACACCTAACCACAACTGTGGAAAAGGGAACTTGCCACCAAAGGCTCTAACCTAACAACCTAATGCTCAGCCAGGCTGACTCACAGAACAAACGATTGAGTGAATACCAAAGGAGAGCTAGCTGGCTGATACTGGCCTCTGGGAGGCAGAGAGGCAGGCTTGAGATGGCCAGAGCTGGAAGACAAGGGGCTGCTAAAATCTCAGTCCAGAGATGGCATCTTCCACAAAACTGTGAGCAGGCTCCCAGCTGCTAACGACGTCTTCCTGCGATCCTGGATGGTTGACGTCCACCAGGAGAGTCGCAGCCTGAGATCAGGTCTCCTGAGAAGACATATGGCACACCTGAGACAGTGCTCTCGTGTTGCACCTGGGAAACCAAGCGGCCAACACCAGGGAGGTGACTAAGACACACGCCCTCCTGGGACAGTGTGCTCGCCAAGCACCTGGTCATCTGAGCTGTTCAGACCTGGAAAGGTCATGAAATGCATGCCCAGCCTACAGAGACTGAGCCAGAACTGTGTCTGTCTCCTGTGGAGGTATGGGTCAGCAGTTGCCTGATGCAGGGGCTTTAGGTGCAGCAGGCCTGGGTATGGCATAAGCCCTCTTGGAGGAGGTTTCCACTTACCCCACCATAGAACCACGAGAACTTACACAGGACTGAGGAAACAGACTCTTGGAGGACACAAACAAAACCTTGTGTGTACCAGGACCCAGGAGAAAGGAGCAGCGACCCCACAAGAAACTGACCCAGACATGCCCATGAAGAAATACAGAGTTTTACAAAACAAAAAGTAAATATGAGTCAATAGACACTATTGAAAACTGATGCAATCAATAAAATGAATTTAAATAACATGAAAGACACTTTTATTATTTCACAGGTCTTCATATTAACCTGTTTTCTTATGTTTACTGAGATCCTCTAACTAATTATGTTATAAGAGCAAACATATAAATTTACTCTTGTGTATACTAAAATGTGTATAGCACTGTAAAATCTAAGTACAAACAATTATTTTTCCCTGCTCAAATTAATTCTATGAATATAAAACATGCATTCATTTTCTCTGATTGATAGCCCCAATTTTGGATACATCTTCGAACTAACAGAATGAAAATTGCAGTATATAAATCTATTACAGCTGTTCTATTGTTTATTTTGTAAGGTGAGAAGACTTTATATATGATTTCATTGTCTATGTGTCATAGTGTCTTAACTGACAATACCACCATTGGTAAATTTGGTTCTAATAAGGAACTTATCTGCATACATACAGCCCTGTCCAATTGCTTGTTTCCTATCTATTGTCATTTATTAAAGAAATGGATCTTTATTAATATCCAAATGTCTTCATGCTTGCATGTGACATAAGACTTTACTGTGGATTGAATAGGATCTTTAACCAATAAAACAATGCTGTATCTTTGTGTTAGTAAATAAATGAATTCAAGCTCTATTCCTAAAACAATATCCCACCCCTCCAAAAAATTTTTTTAAGAACATAAGAAAGCAGTTTTGTTGATTTAATGACCAAAAAAAAAAAAAAAAAGCCTCAAATACTCCATTTCAGCCTGGTCTATATTCAAAGGAACTGCCATATTTTACACACTAATTTTATGGAAACTAAAGTAAATTGACAAAAAATTTTTTTAATGTATCCTGTTGCTCATACCAACTGATATGAATCAGACAGGCCCAAAACTAAGTGTTCCCAGCCAGTTTTCAATTAATGAAATAAGAAAGTCAAGTCCTTGGTCTTTATTTTTCTAAAGAGTCAAAATGCTGCATTAACAAAAGTTTTCTTTTAGTGAGATAAGCAAGGACTGAATATTTTCACCATGAGAATGGTTCTTTGCAGTTTTTCTTTTGCATTCTGAAGTTCTAATATTGTTACTGATAAAAGACAGCTTTAATTATTCATTATTAAACAGACCCGTTACAGAAAACATCTGACACTTTCTGAGTGATAACATTATAGAATTTTTTTAAGTCCCTAGATTTTCTAAACTTATTACTGTGTGTATTCATGTAATAAAAAATTGGATAAATAACAAATTATCTAACCATAAAAAAGAGAATGAAAGTGTGTTGTAAAAGAAAGAAAGAAAAGACAGAATGAAGGAGGGCAAGGGGAAAGGAAAAAGAAAAAGTATTCAAATGTTTGTTGAAGATTTAATTTTTCATGTGTTTATTACTGTTCTCTTAGTGCTTAGCTGGTCAAGGTCAATAGGGGCAGCAGTGAGGACATACCCCTCATCCAAGGTAAAGAGCAGCAGCTGCACTTTGCTGGAACAGCCGTGAAGAGATACCCCATGTCCAAGCTAAGAGAAACCCAAGTAAGATGGTAGGTGCTGCAAGAGGGCATAGAGGTCAGAGACACTGAAACCATAATCACAGAAAACTACTCAATCTAATCACACTAGGACCACAGCCTTGTCTAACTCAGTGAAACTAAGGCATCCCCATGGGGCCACCCAAGACGGGTGAGTCATGGTGGAGAGGTCTGACAGAATGTGGCCCACTGGAGAGGGAATAGCAAACCACTTCCGTATTCTTGCCTTGAGAGCCCCGTGAAAGTATGAAAAGGCAAAATGATAGGATACTGAAAGAAGAACTCCCAAGGTCAGTAGGTGCCCAATATGCTACTGGAGATCAGTGGAGAAATAACTCCAGAAGGAATGAAGGGATGGAGCCAAAGCAAAAACAATACCCAGCTGTGGATGTGACTGGTGATAGAAGAAAGGCCCGGTGCTATAAAGAGCAATATTGCATAGGAACCTGGAATGTCAGGTCCATGAATCAAGGCAAATTGGAAGTGGTCAAACAGGAGATGGCAAGAGTGAACGTTGCCATTCTAGGAATCAGCAAACTAAAATGGACTGGAATGGGTGAATTTAACTCAGATGACCATTATATCTACTACTGTGGGCAGGAATCCCTCAGAAGAAATGGAGTAGCCATCATGGTGAACGTAAGAGTCCAAAATGCAGTACTTGGATGCAATCTCAAAAATGACAGAATGATCTCTGTTCATTTCCAAGGCAAACAATTCAATATCACAGTAATCCAAGTCTATGCCCCAACCAGTAATGCTGAAGAAGCTGAAGTTGAACGGTTCTATGAAGACCTACAAGACCTTTTAGAACTAACACCCAAAAAAGATGTCCTTTTCATTACAGGGGACTGGAATGCAAAAGTAGGAAGTCAAGAAACACCTGGAGTAACAGGCAAATTTGGCCTTGGAATGTGGAATGAAGCAGGGCAAAAACTAATAGAGTTTTCCCAAGAAAATGCACTGGTCATATCAAACACCCTCTTCCAACAACACAAGAGAAGACTCTACACATGGACATCACTAGATGGTAAACACCAAAATCAGATTGATTTTATTCTTTGCAGCCAAAGACTGAGAAGCTCTATACAGTCAACAAAAACAAGACCAGGAGCTGACTGTGGCTCAGATCATGAATTCCTCATTGCCAAATTCAGACTTAAATTGAAAAAAGTAGGGAAAACCACTAGACCATTCAGGTATGACCTAAATCAAATCCCTCATGATTATACAGTGGAAGTGAAAAATAGATTTATGGGACTAGGTCTGATAGATAGATTGCCTGATGAACTATGGATGGAGGTTCGTGACATTGTACAGGATACAGGGATTAAGACAATCCCCATGGAAAAGAAATGCAAAAAAGCAAAATGGCCATCTGAGGAGGCTTTACAAATAGCTGTGAAAAGAAGAGAAGTGAAAAGCAAAGGAGAGGGGGAAAGATATAAGCATCTGAATACAGAGTTCCAAAGAATAGCAAGAAGAGATAAGAAAGCCTTCCTTAGTGATCAGTGCAAAGAAATAGAGGAAAACAATTGAATGGGAACTAGAGATCTAGTTGACAACTAGAGATCTCTTCAAGAAAATTAGAGATACCAAGGGAACATTTCATGCAAAGATGGGCTCGATAAAGGACAGAAATGGTATGGACCTAACAGAAGTAGAATATATAAAGAAGAGGTGGCAAGAATACACAGAAGAACTGTACAAAAAAGATCTTCAGGACCCAGACAATCACAATGGTATGATCACTCACCTAGAGCCAGACATCCTGGAGTGTGAAGTCAAGTGGGCCTTAGAAAACACCATTACAAACAAAGCTAGTGGAGTTGATGGCATTCCAGTTGAGCTATTTCAAATCCTGGAAGATGATGCTGTGAAAGTGCTGCACTCAACATGCCAGCAAATTTGGAAAAATCAGCAGTGGCCACAGGACTGGAAAAGGTCAGTTTTCATTCCAATCTCAAAGAAAGGCAATGCCAAAGAATGTTCAAACTACTGCACAATTGCACTCATCTCACATGCCAGCAAAGCAATGTGTAAAATTCTCCAAGCCAGGCTTCAGCAATACGTGAACTGTGAACTCCCTGATGTTCAAGCTGGTTTTAGAAAAGGCAGAGGAACCAGAGATCAAATTGCCAACATCCGCTGGATCATGGAAAAAGCAAGAGAGTTCCAGAAAAACATCTATTTCTGCTTTATTAACTATGCCAAAGCCTTTGACTGTGTGGATCACAATAAAATATGGAAAATTCTGAGAGAGATGGGAATACCAGACCACCTGATCTGCCTCTTGAGAAACCTATATGCAGGTCAGGAAGCAACAGTTAGAACTGGCCATGGAACAACAGATTGGTTTCAAATAGGAAAAGGAGTACGTCAAGGCTGTATATTGTGACCCTGCTTTTTAAATTTGTATGCAGAGTACATCATGAGAAACTCTGGGCTGGAAGAAGCACAAGCTGGAATCAAGATTGCCAGGAGAAATATCAATAACCTCAGATATGCAGATGACACCACCCTTATGGCAGAAAGTGAAGAGGAACTGAAAAGCCTCTTGATGAAAGTGAAAGAGGAGAGTGAAAACGTTGGCTTAAAGCTCAACATTCAGAAAATAAAGACCATGGCATCTGGTCCCATCACTTCATGGGAAATAGATGGGGAAACAGTGGAAACAGTGTCAGACTTTATATTTTTGGGCTCCAAAATCACTGCAGATGGTGACTGCAGCCATGAAATTAAAAGACACTTACTCTTTGGAAGAAAAGTTATGACCAACCTAGATAGCATATTCAAAAGCAGAGACATTACTTTGCCAACAAAGGTCTGTCTTGTCATGGCTATTGTTTTTCCAGTGGTCATGTATGTATGTGAGAGTTGGACTATGAAGAAGGCTGAGAGCCAAAGAATTGATGCTTTTGAACTGTGGTGCTGGAGAAGACTCTTGAGAGTCCCTTGGACTGCAAGGAGATCCAACCAGTCCATTCTGAAGGAGATCAGCCCTGGGATTTCTTTGGAAGGAATGATGCTAAAGCTGAAACTCCAGTACTTTGGCCACCTCATGAGAAGAGTTGACTCATTGGAAAAGACTTTGATGCTGGGAGGGATTGGGGGCAGGAGGAGAAGAGGATTACAGATGAGATGGCTGGATGGCATCACTGACTTGATGGACGTGAGTGTGAGTGAACTCCAGGAGTTGGTGATGGACAAGGAGGCCTGGTGTGCTGAGATTCATGGGGTCGCAAAGAGTCGAACACGACTGAGTGACTGAACTGAACTGAACTGAACTAAGTGCTTAGCTGTATGAGTTTATGCCACTTAACTTCCTTGGGGCTCAGTTTCCTCATATTCAAAGTGATGAAATGAGATACGGGGATCTCTGGTATCCCTGAACTTTAACGTTATCTGAGTGCATTGGTTTGACTTTCTGTTATTTCATTAAAGCTGAGTCTTCTAATTTCTTTTTTCATTCTAGTGATTTCTTAGACACTTCAGGTACATAAGTTCTATGTTACTTTCTAAGGATAATAATTGACACTATGAATTGCTATTTGCATAGCATTCTGGACATACATAGAACCATGTGTAATTCCATTAATAACAGTTCACTTTGTGTTACAAAGATAAATATTGGCTGAAAAGTTATTTCAATCTAAGATTCCTATCAGCCAGTGCTTTATCTACAACACTGCACTGCCCTGCTTTCATAAAA
>NW_024070193.1:35761340-35993885 GCF_014754425.2 Oryx dammah
TTGTTCTTGCAAATACTGCTTTTAAAACTGAAGTTAATTTGAAAATATTGTTTTTCTCATTTGAGGCAAAATTTAAGCTACAGTGCAACTTAAAAAATAAAATATTTTTGAGTTTATTGATTTATATTTTGTTTTCTATTATGTAATCACAAAATTCCTTCTAAAAATATCCAAAGCTCCCTTATGTATGGATGCAGTTTATTGCTATGCATAGGCAAAGTCACAATGTTACATATTTTGTCACTTTCTAAATAAGCTACATTGCTGAATTTATATAACCATAATAAGAAAGCTCCATTGGCTACATGTGGTTTTCACAATGCAGTACCTAAAATAAATAGGCAGATCATAACTAGCAAGAATATTTGCCATGTAAATAGAAAATCATGTTTGTTTTTAAATATTAGTGTTCAGCACTAAATACTCATATGGGTCTATAAACCATGACGGACCAACAGTCAGGAAAATATTACATAGATCCCATTTATTTAAAAGTGTCAGTAAGAACAAACAATTGTGATGTATTACAAAATCTCCAGTGTATGGGAAAGCATCAAAACTTCTTCTTCTTCTTTTTTTTTTTTTTTTTAGCATCTCTATGCTCTCCAGCAATCACATAACATGAATTCTTTTAGGCAAATGCAATACATTTGAGAGTTCACCATTGTAGAAATTACTTACAAAAATCTCCTCTGTTAAATCTAATATAAGTCTTCTGTGACTTAAATTCAACTGGGACACCTGGAAATCTAACCAGTTTTTGTTTTGTTTTGTTTTTAATATTTGTTTATCAATTTACTTTTCTAAAGAATAAAGGAACATTAGATTCTAATGGGATGGTAAAAATCTTTTAAAAATATTTTTATTCCATTGAGCATTTTTGTGAGAATCAGTTACATTCAAATGTAAAATTAAAAAATTTTTATATTATATTGGCTGCAGATGGTGACTGCAGCCATGAAATTAAAAGATGCTTGCTCCTTGGAAGGTAAGCTATGACAAACCTAGACAGCATATTAAAAAGCAGAGACATCACTTTGCCAAGAAATGTTTGCTATTGTCAAATCTATGGTTTTACCAGTAGTCATGTTCAGATGTGATATTTGGAACATAAAGAAGGCTGAGTGCTAAAGAATTAATGCATTTGAATTGTGGTGATGGAGAAGATTCTTGAGAGTCCCTTGGACAGCAAGGAGATCCAACCAGTCCATTCTGAAGGAGGTCAGTCCTGGGTGTTCATTGGAAGGAATGATGCTAAAGCTGAAACTCCCATACTTTGGCCACCTCATGTGAAGAGTTGACTCATTGCAATAGCCCCTGATGCTGGAGAAAATTGAAGACAAAAGGAGAAGGGGATGGCAGAGGATACGATGATTAGATACCATCACTGACTCAATAGACATGAATTTGAGCAATCTCTGGGAGATAGTGAAGGACAGAGGAGCCTGTTGTGCTGCAGTGCATGGGCTCACAGAGTCAGACACGACTTCCTGACTGAACAGCAACAATTACATTGACTAATTTATTTATGATATTAAATTAGTATCTGTTTGCAATACAAATCCAGTCATAGGATTCAAAATAATTGTTAATTCAGGCAGTTACTTTCATTCCTTCATTAATCCATTCATTCATTTACTGAATCATTTAACATGTATTTTTGATCATCAGCTATCTGATAGATATTATCACAAGCAATAGGAAGTCAGAAGTGAACAAAAGTCAAAATCCTTATTCCTGTGTAATTTACAATCTAGTAGATGGAGAGACAAAATAAGAGTATTATGAAGTGATACATTTTTCAGTAAAAATAGAGCAGGGTTAGAGCAGAGAGAGTGATGGAGTGGGAATGCCATTTTTCATAGCAACATGAAAGAAGGCTTTTCCAGTAAGATGATATGCATAAAGAACCCTGAATAAAGTGAGGAGGCGAGCTATGGCAAACCTTTGAATAACATCTACAAAATACTGCATTAACTAATAGAAACAAAAAGAATGTGATTTTGTGTCATAATCAGAGAATCAAATTTTGTTACATGAACGAATGAATGAATGACTAGAATTTCAGAGATGAAAAGACCCATCAGCGATCATCTGCAAACTCTTCATCAGCAGTGGTCACTGAATCTTTTCTTTCTTTCTTTCTTTTTAACATATGTAGGAACCAGAAATTCATGTTATCAGATAACAAGTTCAGTTTTCCAACAACTTGGTTAACTAGAAAGATACTCTTCATATTAAACTAAAATTTACCTCTCTAAAGGTGGAATATGTGTCTATGGTTTGGATTCATACAAATATAATTTTGGTGACCTGGCTAAAAATGTTCACCTTTAGGCTCAACAGAGTCCTAAATCCAACACTGCACACTAACTGCTATAGTGAGTGTGAGTATTCATGGACTCCCTGGCAAGTAACATGGATTATATGAGCAGTATGCTGTTTGCCAACTTAAACTGTGTTTCTGATTTGCCTCTGGTTCATATTCCTATTCATCCTCCATAGGTCAGTCCCAACTGTCCTCATTATGTGTCAAATAGCTCTTGATGCCAATGACATCAGGGCTCAAATGTTAGTAGTTCAATCCAGATCATGACAGTACACTTAAAAAGAACATTTTTTTACCTTGTTTTGTCCTACCCTCTTGATCCCAGTTCTGAAAGCTCTAATGCCCTTTTGTCCATTCATAAACATAATGTCTTTTTCATTCACCTTACACAGGCAAGCAGATGTTTTGCAATGATGAGCCCTGGTTTGGCTTTTAAAATCAATGTCATTAGGCTTCATTTTTATCTCATCAATAAGTAAGGAGCTGATGTGTACAGTAAAATTTTCTAGAATACTAATGCTTTGTTCCCAAAATATTATTAAAATTGTCAAATTTTTAATAAATATCATTTTAAATATAGCTCATGAACAAGTCCTTTTCTTCTTAGAGCATAACTATTTCCTTGCAAAGTAACTATTGGGGACACTTTTGGAGCTACTCAGGATTTCCCTGGTGGCTCAGACTGTAAAGCATCTGCCTACAATGCAGAGACCCGGGTTCAATCCCTGGGTTGGGAAGATCTCCCGGAGAAGGAAATAGCAATCCACTCCAGTATTTTTGCTTGGAAAATTCCACGGATGGAGGAACCTGGTAGGCTACAGTTCATGGGGTTGAAAAGAGTCGGATACGACTGAGCAACTTCACTTTGGAGTTACTCTACTTAGGGACTCCTATACTATTTTATCCTGTTGTGCTGTCTTTTCTGTTATGAGTTGCCTGGGAAGATAGTGAACCCTTCCCTGGAGGCATTTTACAATGTTTGGTAAAATCACAATTGAAACACAAGCAACAGATGAAAGATACCAATGACATTTAGTATCACTCATCACTCTAAGATAATGACGACTCCACTGTCAATACATCAATGCTTTTTTTGGAGGGGGGGAAGTAAGAGTTTCCAGATTTTACATGAGCTTTGTAATAACCCTTTGGCCTCTCAAATACCTATTTATTTTTCAGTCTATTTTGTTTCTGTGTCACTGAATTTGTTTCATTAGTTTAATATTATCTCTGTAACTAGAACCATATCTGAACTACTGGGAAACTGACTAAAGGGCTCTCAGGTCTTCAATCTACTTGGCCAAGGCAGCTTCATTATCATAATGTTTTCCTTCATGTTAGGCACATTTAATAAGACAGCCATTGATTTCACTGGCAAATAAATAATCATTCATGTTATTGATTTTGTGGCTCACATGTTCAAACCATTATATTTGGGAAAATGAATGACATTGATAGCTATCTGTCAAACCAAGAACATGAAGGTCTTGATCAATGTCATGGAGGGTTTTGATCAATATCAACATGGAGATTTTGATATTTTAGTGCTAGCTAAAATATCAGCTAACACATCTTAAAATAATTACCTATGCTGGCACACCTTCAGGTAGAAACTCTTAGAAGCTAATTTGAAAAAAAAATGTGTAATGGGATCTTTTTGCATAAACACAAATTGCTCTGTATGTTGCCATCTCAGTGAAATGTAGCAATTTACAGCTTTGTTTTTAAGAAAGATCACAGAAAGCAATGAGCAAGAAACTGCTTCCAAAAATGGTCAGTAAGCATTGTTCCCCCTTTGATTTTCTATGGATAATGAGCAACATAACTTTTAATCATAGATTTTCTAGCCAGTCATATTGACAAGTGTATCCTCATTTTGTTCAGTTCTGCAAAACAGAATATAAGCTCTCTCTACTAACAAGGGAGGGAAAGCAATGTGAACAAGATCAAAATATGAAAAGAAAGAGATTTACACAAACTCTGGAGTAAATGTGATGAATTCACGGTATAAATCTTCTTTTAAAGGAGGACCTATAAGCAGAAGCAGGATAATGTGGGAAAACAAAGAGAATGGTCTATGGCATGTATGCTTTAAAGTATGCTGAGAAAGAGGTAGGTAAGACTATTCACCTGTTCAGTAAACCTCTAACCTCCTTGAGATTAGAATTATCTTTGCCAAGTGATGAAAACTCTCAATAATGTCTCTCCATAAGCAATAGGATCATGCAACACAGAAGTTAGTTTATCCCTAGGGAACCACTGGAAGACAGTTAATGACACTGGGTGCCAATGCCAATGCTTTGACAATTATTTAAGCTAAGGTCTGCTAAAATGTTTTCTCTCTCTGAAGACAGCAAAAATAAGGCCCATCTGAGAGTGACCTGAGCTTCCCTGGTAACTCAGATGATAAAGCGTCTGCCTGCAATGCGGGAGATCTGGATTTGATCCCTGGGTCGGGAAGATCCCCTGGAGAAGGAAATGGCAACCCACTCCAGTACTCTTACCTGGAAAATCCCATGGACCGAGGAGCCTGGTAGGCTACAGTCCATGGGGTGGCAAAGAGTTGGACATGACTGAGCGACTTCACTTCACTTAAGAGTGATCAAATAACGCATGTCAAAGTTTAAGAGCCTTCTCTTCTAGATTACATGGGAAAGTATAAGGAGAAGTTACTGTGAAGAGTTTACCAGAGATTGCACTTTTTTAGAGCTCAAGACAGCTTTTGTATTGAACCTCAAGAAGAACCTTAAGATGAGAGCATGACAGTTTGAGAACATAAACTAAGTGACACTCTCTCAGCTTAGGGCAAATTTATTTAGAGGTGGTGTGATAGGAATGAAAAAGTTGGCTTAAAACTCAACATTCAGAAAACTAAGATCATGGCATCTGGTCCCATCACTTCATGGCAAATAGATGGCAAACAATGGAAATAGTGACAGACTATTTTTCAGGGCTCCAAAATCACTGTAGATGGTGACTGCAACCACGAAATTAAAAGACACTTGCTTCTTAGAAGAAAAGCTATGACCAACCTAGACAGTATATTAAAAAGCAGAGACAGTACTTTGCCAACAAAGGTCCATCTAGTCAAGGCTATGGTTTTTCCAGTAGTCATGTGTGGATGTGAGAGTTGGACTATAAAAAAAGCTGAGTGCTGAAGAATTGATGCTTTTGAACTGTTTGTTGGAGAAGACTCTTGAGAGTCCCTTGGACTGTGAGGAGATCCAACCAGTCCATCCTAAAGGAAATCAATCCTAAATATTTACTTGAAAGACTGATGTTGAAGCTACAACTCTAATACTTTGGCCACCTGATTCAAAGAGCTGACTCATTTGAAAAAGCTCCTGATGCTGGGAAAGATTGAAGGTGGGAAAAGGGGATAACAGATGGTGAGATGGCATCACCGACTAGATGGACATGAGTTTGAGTAGGCTCTGGGAGTTGGTGATGGACAGGGAGGCCTGATGTGCTGCAGTCCATAGGGTCATAAAGAGTCAGATATGACAGCAACTGAACTGAACTGAACTAACAGGAACAAACAGAAAGACTTGCAAAAAAAAAAATTTTTCCAGTTATTTTTCTTCTTTTCATGAATCTTGTATTGCTTTCTCTTCTTATCTCTATTGTTATTCTATATCCATTGATCTAGTCATGTGAGTGTAAAATCTGTTCTAAAACAAAATATTCTCTTGACTTTTAGTTATGGCATTCTTGGTGTATATACCTTCAATGTAAGAGAGCGTGAAAGGAGAGAAATATAGGAAGATGAGATACAAGAGCACAGTCCATAGTGAATACAATTAATACATTGTGATGTCACTGATGACATTACTCTTTTCTAAACCTTCCTTGGAACTACCTAATTTTGTTATGGAGAAATAATTCATTGAAAACAGTAACTCTTACCAATAGATATAGAGTTAAAAGCTACAGAAAGGCAGAAGTTACCGTGTACCATCTCTGAAGTCCCACAGCTTCAAGCTGAATATTGGATGCATCGTTATATGTGTGTATAGACAAGCGATCGAAATTCTCTGAGGCTCACCTTCCCCATTTCTACAGTGGAGATAATAATCACATTTTGCAAAGATAAAGTGAGATAAGAGATTTCAAGCATTTCATAAAGTGTTTGCACTTCTTAGATTCAGGATCAGTGATAGCTGCCAGGAGGTATAGTAGTACTGATGGTGGTAACAGTAGTTGAAGGAGAAAGAGGAGGAAAACCTGGGAGTCTTTTCTTACAGGTTTTGGTAAAAGAGCTTTGGTGTTACATTTTCTAAGATTCAGAATTAAAGGTGAAATAACTCACATAAGACATATACATTTGAGGACTGTCAAATCACCCTAATCCAGGGAAAGAAAAGCCACATAAAGCCAGCCAGAAATCCAGGAAAGCCAGAGCACTCAATGCCTTCCACCACAAGCAAACCAACTCACCAGGGGCCAAACCCTGCTCCTTTGTCATCACTATCTCGTGAATGATAGGAACAAGGACTATAATATTGTTGACAGACTGGACCCAAAGCACACAAAATGCGTTTCAATTAAAGATGGTATTTAATTGGAGAATCATTGCTCTACCATGGTGTGTGGTTTCTGCCTCACAACAATGCAAATACATCATAACTATATATACATATCCCCTCTCTATTTGGCCTCCCTCTCACACCCTCCATCCCACCCTTCTAGATGATCACAAGGTGCCAGTCTACGCTCCCTGTGTTATACAGCAGCTTCCCAATGTGTATATATGTCAATGATGCTTTCTCAGTCGGTCCCACTGTCTCCTTCCCCTGCTGTGTCCACAAGTTCGTTCTCCATGCCTGTGTCTCTATTCCTTCCTTGCAGATAGGTCCCTCAGTACCATATTTTCTACATTCCATATATATGTGTTAATATATGATATTTATTTTTCTTAAATATGGTAAGTTAATACTTTATATTGGCTATCCAACATTGTTTTAATGCTAGACTGTTTCTATCTAACCAAAAGGTTGATTTTCAAATACCACTGAACTATTTTCAATAAGCAACAAAATATTGATTTAGTTGGCTTTCCTTGGGTTTGTTTTTTTTTTTTTTTTGCAGAGCTCATATTCTTGTTTTATTTTTATTTTTTCCTTTAACAAATGTGCATACCATTTTTGATGGCCTCTGCCTCATCAAGTGTATCATGTGTGTTTTTTTTTCTTCACATCTGTTATGAATCACAAATACACTTACCAGCAAAATCTGCTTAGCTTTAACTTTAAATATCTGTCTCATAACAATGAATAGAGATAGTGTTGTTGTTAACTGGGTTAGATGCTTCCACACTAAATCAAAACTTACATGCTTCCTCTTTAAAGAAATATACATGACATCCGTTATTTGAAGAAAAGAACTTGGTAAAGCAGAAAGATGAGATAAAATTGTACTTGTTGGCTTAGATACTTATTCAGGAAACATATGGGAATGGCCTCATAGGTGAGCATTTTTATGCTTCGTATTGCTGCATAAAAGACAGATTTAGAAACCAAGGTAATAGGAGAAAAACAGGAACGAGGAGAGATTTTAATCTGTCACTGAAAGTTAAATCCTCCATCTTGAAAGGAATGTATTTATCTGTATTCAAATCCCCCCCCCAATGGTGGTTTTATTTATTTATATTTGCTTGTATACATTTTTTTTTTAGTTTTTCCTGTTACCTCCAACTTTTATTTTATTTTCTACTTTACAATATTGTATTGGTTTTGCCATACATCAACATGAATCCGTCATGGGTATACACGTGTTCCCTATCCTGAACTCCCCTCCTGCATCCCTCCACGTACCATCCCTCTGGGTCATCCCAGTGCACCAGCCCCAAGCATCCTGTATTGTGCATCAAACCTGGACTGGCAATTTGTTTCATATATGATATTATACATGTTTCAATGCCATTCTCCCAAGTCATCCCACCCTCTCCCTCTCCCACAGAGTCCAAAAGACTGTTCTATACATCTGTGTCTCTTTTGCTGTCTCGCATACAGGGTTATGATTACCATCTTTCTAAATTCCATATATATGTGTTAAAGTACTGTATTGGTGTTTTGCTTTCTGTCTTACTTCACTCTGTATAATAGGCTCCAGTTTCATCCACCTCATTAGAACTGATTCAAATGTATTGTTTTTAATGGCTGAGTAATACTCCATTGTGTATATGTACCAAAGCTTTCTTATCCATTTGTCTGCTGATAGACATCTAGGTTGCTTCCATGTCCTGGCTGTTATAAACAGTGCTGCAATGAACATTGGGGTATACATGTCTCTTTCAATTCTGGTTTCCTTGGTGTGTATGCCCAGCAGTGGGGTTGCTGGGTCATAAGTCAGTTTATTTCCAGAGGGTTCCCTTTTCTCCACACCCTCTCCAGCGTTTATTGCTTGTAGACTTTTGGATAGCAGCCATTCTGACTAGCATGAAATGGTACATCATTGTGGTTTTGATTTGCATTTCTGCATTTAATGAGTGATGTTGAGCATCTTTTCATGTGTTTGCTAGCCATCTGCATGTCTTCTTTGGAGAAATGTCTGTTTAGTTCTTTGGCCCATTTTTTGATTGAGTCATTTATTTTTCTGGAATTGAGCTACAGGAGTTGCTTGTATATTTTTGAGATTAGTTGTTTGTCAGTTGCTTCATTTACTATTCTTTTCTCCCATTCTGAAGGCTGTCTTTTCACCTTGCTTATAGTTTCCTTTGTTGTGCAGAAGTTTTTAATTGTGGATATGCTGAATATTTGTATGTCCATGATACATTACATATCAACAGGAAGTGCTTCATTTGAATTAACAAAAAATATTTAAAATAGCAGCTAAATTCATATATTAAAGAATGAATCACTACCAGGGCAAAATGCTAGTGAAGTTATGAAGAAATAGGAACTTTCATTCATTGCCTGTAGGAATGAAAAGTGGCATAACCACTTTGAAAGACAGTTTCTTGAAGAAATAAACATACTCTTAGTACACAATCTAGCAATTGCATTCCTTGGTGTTTTCTCAAAGGATTTGAAAATGTATGTATATTTATATGAAAACATCCAGCTTTATTAATAACAGCAGTTTTATTACTAATTGCAAAAACTTTGATGCAACCAAGATGTCCTTCAGATAGTGAATGGATAAACTGTGGTATCTTCAGATAATGTAGTATTATTCAGTGATAAGAAGATATGAGCTATCAAGCCTAGAAAAGACAAGGAAGAACTACAAATGTGTATTTCTAACTAAAAGAAGTCAGTCCAAAATGGCCATATACTGAATTATCCCACCAACATGATACCTTGGTGAGGCAAAACTACTGAGACAATTAAAAATCATTGGTTATTAGATATTAAGGACAAGGAAGCACTCTATTTCACTGTGAACCTAAAACTGCTCTAAAAAATGCAATTCATTTTTAAAATATTTTATAAAGTTTAATCAACTGCTATAGATTTTAACATATTTATATATCAGTCAGGATGCATCATTTGTAGTGTTCAAATAACGAAAATAAGAAATTGGTTAAGAAGTAGAATGTGAAAATACTGGTTTTGGGTCTGAACAAAAAATATTTCAATTATATGATAACATTAACTCATATAGATCTCTCTCTCTCTCTTTTTTTAGCTTACAAAAGTAATCTCATTTACTTTACCTTAATTCATGAACACCATCTGTGAAGCTAATGGATAACCTTTATTTTTTTTTTTTTTTCTTATTCCAGGAAAGGAATAAGAGGCTCAGTGATTTGCCCAAAGTTGCAAAAATAATAAATAGTGAAATTTTTTTTAACCTACAGTATGTTCATCATTCTTTTGCCTACAAGACAGCAGACAGAAGATGTGATCTAAAAGTAAAAGACTGCTATTATTCCTAAGACATTGTTGACCCTATAAGGAATGATTTGTATAAAATAATCCATTATTTTTAAAAACCTTCCACTTATTTACTAGAGAGGATAATTACCAACTATAATCTGTAATGCAAAACAGTTATTTCACAGTTCTTGGTGAGAAAAAAAATAATCAATCATGTTATAAAATCAAGCTTTATTTTAATTTTAAAGCATTATAATAGGAGCAAAGCTCAAAGAGAATTAACAGTGAGCTAAGAACATACAATTCGCAGTCTGACTGACTCATTATTTCACGGTCTGGCATTCATCATATGCCTCAGTTTCTACTATAAAATGACAAGGTTGAGATTAAATGATCTCAAGCTCAAAAATTCTCTGATTCTGTGCACATACGGCACTATATTTTAAAGCACATATGCCTCCTGTAAAGGGAAATAAAGTGAATAAGCACACATAAATTGCACGATGATTAAATTTACTGAGAGCTAAAAGTCATAGCATATTAGCCTTACATATGAAAAATTCTCTTAATGAATCAAACTTGAAGGATCTGTCAGTGTGTCATTGTTTGACAGAGAACAAGAACTGTGAAATTGCTGCTTTATCCTAGTGATTCTTGTTCTATGGGTCACACACAGAAAAAAGAAGGGGTCAGTAAGTTTCTCATTAATACATATCAGCTTTGGAAAGAAAATAAAAAGTGTCATTTGACACTGCAACGAACCATAGTGATCTTAATGAATATTACTGCTAAAGAATTCATACAAATTAGCATTTCTTTATATGTCTTAGCTAAAAAGAAATTAAATTTGGTCTAAATGAGTTAAAACATTGGACCTAAGAGACATCTGATCATTTCTACCTCCCAATTATTTTACTTTTGCTCAGGTTTTCTTGGAAACAGTTATTTGCTTTGAAACAATGCTATTGTGGTTGGATATTTCTATACTGTGTTTATGCAGCTCAAGAAGTTGTAGACTGTAGATTCCAGGTTCAATGCCCATTATGAAACACTATATGTTCATAGGCAGATATCCTGAAAGCAGATAATCCAAACCATCACTACTAAGTGTTGCAGTTCTTTTCAATATGATGAGTAGTGTTTAAGTGAACCTAGGAGTCAGTGGAAAACAAAAAGTTTGTGGGAGATTTCCAAAGACAATACACTACAAAGCAAGTTTTGTTTAAGTATCGATAACCTGGTTAAAATTAAGGCAAAAAGTGAAATCATATACTTCATATGTGTATGTTGCAAAACACACGCCCTTCATATGTTGTGACATCATGTACACAATAGGATACTAGCTAAACAAATATCAGTGTTCATTATTATGGTGAACATTTGGTTACCCAGGACAAAGGTTGCCAAGTAAATGAGCAAACACATGCAAAAGAGGCTAATGTAAACCACTGTTTCTCAGTCTTGGTGGCATTGATATTTTGGGCCCGGTAATTCGTTTTTCGGAGCTCACCTGTGCAATGTGGAATATTCATATGACCTCTGATCCTTATCCAGTAGATGACAGTAGCACTATCATGTCCAAGTTGTAGAAACTAAAACTGTCTCAAGACATTGCCAAATGTCCCAAGAACAATAAATTCTCTCCACAGGTGAAAGTCACTGGCATAAACATTGACTTCAGAGATACTCACCATAAGAAGACATTTCTTGCATTTTATATTTCAATAAATCCAGTGAGGCAGGGCTAGTCTGACACTGGTGGTGTCACTAACATGACTAAGAAAAAGTGCACTGAAATGTACTGGTGTATCTGTGCTCGTTGTTGCTTGTCTTAAGCCCTAACCTTATAAATGAGAGTGATGGTTTTATTTATTTTGAATTTGCCTTTGTTTTGACACCATCCATAAAAAAAGCACTGTGGAAAGATTTAGAATTTCAGACCAGTAACTCTTTCTTACATGCCTAACAGATTGGTGCAATATATAAAGCAGAGTGGTTCATTGCACACTTAAGGAAGCATAACCTGTACAGGAGGGGGAATGGGTAAAAGACATGTCACATTGTTACTCTAAGGATAAATAGTACAGAGCCTTCCTTACCAGAGTGCTCCAATAGGGAAAATAAATGTATAGACAAAATGGAAAGGAATAGCTGTCAATTATTGAGTTTAGTAAGCCTTTGACAATCTATTAAACTGTGTTACATATTTACCAAACACTATTTCCCTCCATTCTGGAACTGAATGTTAGAAGGCAGGTATTTTGCTAAATATACCTACATAATGCTAAGAGAGAAAACAAAGAAATGGGATAGCTTATCAATTTTATGGGTGGAGAATTATTTGAAGTAGGGTACCTGGGAGTAAACACTATCTAGATTTTTTTCACATTTTGGTAAATTTCAGATTCTCACATAAAAATTAATCTAAAAGAAAGAATGCAGAAAAGGAATATGGGAGTTTGCAGATGACGCTAAGCTCATGTGAGTGGCTATAAGCTGATGAAGGTAAACTGGAAAGAACTAACAAGGATTTCAGAAAGACCTCAGAAAGAGAATGTAAACCTCTGTTACTGCAGTTGTTGAGGGGTACATCTAAGAAGAAATCTAAACGATATTTGGATTAATATTTAGATCTCTGGAAGATGATAAAGGACAGGGAAGCCTGGTGTACTGCAGTCCATGGAGTCACAAAGAGTTGGACGTGACTGAACGACTAAACAACAAACAACAAACTAATATTTATGAAATAATGGATGCTAAACTGTCGGTCTTAACACTGAAGAAAACTAGAAGTGACTTTTTAAAATTGAAATTATGGAACCAATGATTTCCAAAGATAGAAAACATTAAAAGATATAAGTTTAATAGAACAAAATATAGATAAAAATAACAGTACCAAAGAGCAAAGACAATGTTCTCCTAACGTCCAAATAAATTATGGTAAATCTAAACATATAAGCTTGTGTTGTTGTAACTGCACCCTCAACAAAGATATAATAAACGTTAGAACAGTTTTGCATCAAGCAATAAATATTCTCAGTAAATTTAAGACTCATTTATGTAAGAATTGACTAAAAGTAAGAATTCTTTCTACCTGCACAGAAGATATACTCATCATTTATAAAGTCAAGGAAAATGTGATTAAGATAGACATGGATTTTTTTCAACAAAACCTAGAATAAAATAACTATCAGATATCCTTTATGCTTGGAAGAGGTAGCAAAGAATAAAAACATCAGGTTTTATATTGTAGCTAACACTTCACTACCTTGGAGAATTTCCTAATATAATGTGTATCAAAACTTTACTTATACATTTATTTGTGTGACTGTTTCACTGTCAACATAGAAGTTATCTTTGGACTAGCAATAAACATATTGAATTTTATATCAGAAAGGACATTATGCCTTCCTACATATTAAACATGAGGTACTCATGAAAAACAAATGAGGTAATAGATATAATAGGCATTATAAGTTATAAAAGTAATGCAAATAAGAGCTACCTTGTGAATATATATGGCTCAGACCTTGACTGTGGGCATGGTAGATCGTTCAACCACCACAAATTCTTCCTCTCCTTATATCTGCATTCTCTAGGAGTCACTGTCTTCAACTGACTCTGAACTTAAGCTTACGACTTGCTTTGACTGATGAGACCAATAGCAAACATAGAGCAAGCAGAGATTTGAAAAATGTTCTTTGTTAGGACCTGCTTTCTCTTGTTTTCCTTGGAATCTTTCCACTACCATGAGAAGCAAACTGAGATAGCTTGTTGTAAGAAGATATGTGACCTCATATTTCCATCCATCATACCAGCCAACATCCAACAACTATAGGACACGTCAGTGAGGCTTTTAAGATCTTTCTGACCTAAAGAAAGACCACAGATACATTAGTCAATCCAGTAGAGATGAGCCAACTTGGCCCAAATAGTTCAGTTCAGTTCAGTCAGTTGTGTCCGACTCTTTGCGAATCTATGGACTGCAGCACGCCAGGCCTCCCTGTCCATCACCAACTCCCAGAATTTTCTCAAACTCATGTACATTGAGTCAGTGATGCCATCCAATCATCTCATCCTCTGTTGTCCCCTTCTCCTCCTGCCTTCAATCTTTCCCAGCATCAGGGTCTTTTCCAATGAGTCAGTTCTTCTCATCAGGTGGCCAAAGTATTGGAGTTTCAGCTTTAGCATCAGTCCTTCCAATGAGTATTCAGGACTGATTCCTTTTAGGATGGACTGGTTGGATCTCCTTGCAGTCCAAGAGACTCTCAAGGGTCTGCTCCAACACCACAGTTCAAAAACATCAATTCTTTGGTGCTCAGCTTTCTTTATAGTTCAACTCTCACATCCATACATATATGACTATTGGAAAAACCATAGCCTTGACTAGATGGATCTTTGTTGGCAAATTAATGTCTTTGCTTTTTAATATGCTGTCTAGCTTGGCCATAACTTTTCTTCCAAGGAGCAAGCATCTTTTAAATTTCATGGCTGCAGTCACCGTCTGCAGTGATTTTGGAGCCCAAATAGGTATAGTCCAATTCACCCACAGAATCATGAGCTAAATAGTTGGTCTTTTAAATAGTAAGTTTCATGGTGTTCTGCTTTATAGCAGAAGCTTATTTTGATAAATTTTTGCTACCTAGACGTTAGATACATTTACACTTCATCCAAACCTTTTGAATTCTACCTCATAGAGTCACACTTTCACAAGGGCAAGCCCCACAGAGCCTTGGGAAGGAACAAGTGAAATGATAGACATAGAGTGTATTTCTCATTGCAAAAAGTAATTCAGGTAGCAGGTTGGCATAGATTCAGTTTTCTGTGCTTCTCCCCTCTGAATTTGACTATATACTCTGGAAATAATTTCACAGAAAACAATTTTTAAAAAGCTTAAAATGGAAATAAGAAGTTGAACAATCAAGGAACCTTAAAACTTGAAATATGATACACAGAAAATTTGTCATACATCTTAGACTGGGCAGCAGAGAGGGCTACAATCTATAACTGCCAACAGGCATAGGAAACAAACAAATACAAGTAAAGTCTGCTCTCTGTGGGCAAAGGATTAAGAAAAGGGAAGACTAGACACCCTGCTCCAGAGGCACCAGTAAAGACAGTATAGAATACCCACTGGCACTGATGGCTAGAGAATAGGTCAGGGGAAGCACTTTTCATATCAGGAGTCTAGTGAACACCACCCAATGGGCCATGGAAATACCACCCATCCCCAAAGTTATTCCTGAAAGAATTCAATGGAAATGCCAAGTAGAACTTGAAAGAAAGAAAAAGAAAAGCAGAACAGGTTAGCATTATAAGAGATCAGAAAACTAAAATTCTCATTGGATTGTAGCCCATATAAAGTAGGCCATAATCTACATGCTAAACTTAAATAGATATTTCCTACTAGAATAAAAGATTTAATAATACCAATAGACTCCTAACATAACATGTAAAATGTCCAAAACACAACTCAAAATGACTCATTATACCAAGATCAGAAAAACACAACTTGAATGAGAAAAGACTATCAGATGATGCCACTATTGAGATGAATCAGATGTAACCATCTAACATAAACTTTAACAGTCATCATAAAATAGTTTCAATAAGTTTCAATAAATAATAATAAAATAATAGAATAGAATAATGAAATAATAATAGAAGAGCATATAATAGACTTACCCTGATAAGTCTCTTAATTCATATCTGTTGGTTGAAACAAGAAAAGTAACATCTGTTGTGTTAGTGTATGGAGAGGAAACACTTGGAACAAGTATATAGATATATATATTTGGGAGTGCAAAGGACCTAAATGGAAGCAAGTTTTTAATACCCCACTTGAAGTAAAGGGTAATGATACCAACAGACTGTGATAATTTACATTTGCATATTGTAATACCTAGAGCAATCACAAAAAGCATTCAAGCAATAGACTCAAAAATACTATTAAATAAAGATGAAACCCTAAATATATGTTCAAATAACACATGTAAAGAAATCAGAAACAGAAGTAAAGAAAGATAGAAGAAACAAGCTGAAAACAAATTAGAGTTGTCAATGATGCAAATATAATCAAAAATAATCTGGAAGGCAATATATTATGGGACAGAACATGAATGTGTCCTACTACCCTGAGAACCATGGACTGGATATCTGAATTTGCTTGTACTGTGCTTAAAAATGGCTCTATGTTTTAAATGTTGTTCTGTGACTGTACAAACTGTTATTCACTCTGGAAAGAACATTTCTTCATTTAACCATGGGTGACAGAATCTTGATAGAAATTTCCATTAAAAAACTTAGAACTGTTACAAATATATGAAAACAGTCAATATCTTTGAGATTTCAGAGTATTTCAGAGTGTGTATATATATATATATATATGACTTGTATGTTAATATATATACTTTATTGATTCCTACCCTAGTGATGAATAATTTTAGGTTCAATCTTACCAAAAAAGTGTAAGATATACAAGGAAATGTAATGAAACAGTGAATAGAGAGTAAACAATATAATTTCGCTTCTCACCCAATGAATCGGTCTGCATTTAAAAGGTTGGTAAGGGCTTCCCTGGTGGCTCAGTCAGTAAAGAGTCTGCCTGCAATGCAAGAGAGCAGGGTTTGATCCCTTGGTTGAGAAGATCCCCTGGAGAAGGAAATGGCAACACATTCCAATATTTTTGCCTCGAGAATTCCACGGACAGAGAAGCCTGGTGGGCTCCAGTCCTTGGAGTCACAAAGAGTTGAACACGACTGAGTTAATAACACTAAAAGGTTAATAATACCAATGTTATGAGAGTTTGAAGATATAGATACTCTCTTCCACTGCTAATGAAAATGTCACTTAATATAGTCATTCTGCAGGGAAATTTAACACTATCTATTAAAATGTCAGACAAGCAAGTTCCATGACCCAACATAGCTACTTCTCATCTATCCTAGAGTAACAAACTATTATAATGCTCAGTGATATATATTATAAAACTATTTACAAAACAAACATTTTAAAACAACCTTAATGTTCATGAGTAAGGTGATGACTAAATAAATAATGATATATCTGTAGTAAAGGATATCATATATTTCAAAAGTGATAAACTCCTATACACACTCACATGGAAAAGTACTTGAGTGAATATAGCCAAATAAAGGACAAATTATATAACTGGATACTTTCATATTTTTAAACACATCAAAAAGACCACATTTCCTTATAGATCTATGTAGATAATTGCACAGGGAAAAACGTCTGGAATGCTACACCTTAAACTTTCGACTATTTTAAATATGGTCAAAAGAACCAATATTAAAAATGACAGGAAATGAAAGATTTTTGTCTTAACTGTAATATTTTAATTTATTCAAGGAGAATGTATTAATGTATAACAAATATTTTTAATGTGTTAAAATGCAGCACAAATAGTTTTTAAATGTGTTCAGATACTGTAAATGTTTTAAAGAGCTACAACCCATTATTAAGGGCTAAAATATAAGCTTCAAATATTTTAAAATTTCTTCTAAAATCTCCTTTCTTTGTCAAGACACAATGTCTTGGCAGCAGACTGCCAGGAGGCTGCAAGCAGAGACTAGGTCATTTTCAGGAAGGCCATGCAATGCCTGTAGAGTTTTCTAGGGCTCAATTTATAAGGCCAGCTCAGAAAAGTATTATCGTGAACTGTAAGTCTTTGCATGAAGAATCTGTTTGGAAGAAGAAAAGACAGAAAATAAGGCATCAAGTCAAAGGTCAAAAGAGAAGATTAAATGAAGCTTAAGTGACAGGTTGCCAGAAAGATGGAACCAACTGTTGTATGAAGCACAGACACAGAGTCCTTCAGAGTTTACAAATATCCCAACCTGGACAACAAATTACATGGAATCCTCACAGAAACAGATTATAAAAATTAATTGTGGTCATCCAGAGAATTTATTTTCTCTGGAAACTATTAGGAATTTTATTCCAATCTTAATGCTCTCAAATTTCTGATATATGCAAACATATTTGGAATCAACTGGCTTGGACTTTTTTTTTACTTTGTTTTGTTTTCTGTTTGATTTGCTTTGTTTTGATTTTGTAAACCCTGGCCAACACTGAGTGTGCCAGTTTTATCTCATATATATACATAAATATATATTTTTTTCTTTTTACGTAGAGAAGAATTTCCATTTTCATTCCTTTAGTTATTGCCTACTTTCTAGTGTATATTATTCTTTTAAGGCTTCATTTAGGTGTTTTTTGTATGACTCTAGTTGGTTCTGGAGAAGGCAATGGCAACCCACTCCAGTACTCTTGCCTGGAAAATCCCATGGACGGAGGAGCCTGGTGGGCTGCAGTCCATGGGGCTGCTAAGAGTTGGACACAACTGAACTACTTCACTTTCACTTTTCACTGTCATGCATTGGAGAAGGAAATGGCAACCCACTCCAGTACTTTTGCCTGGAGAATCCCAGGGACAGAGGAGCCTAGAGGGCTGCCATCTATGGGGTCGCACAGAGTTGGACACAACTGAAGCGACTTAACAGTAGCAGCAGCAGTTGGTTCTTCCTTATATCCACCTTGTCTTACTATTGAATAAAATACAGAATCATTCTTAAAACATAACATTTAAATTTTCAAAATCTTATTCTCTTGACTTTGTTTCCATATGTGTAAGTCTATGCCAATGTTGTTTGCTCTCCTTCTTTAATGATGTAGCTTTCTGCAAGTGTGGAGGAATGCTGTATTCATCCTAGTAGATGAGAATTCCTATTAGACTATCTGTTTTGTTCTTTGAACAACTCACCAGCTCCAGACATGGCCTTAACTTCTACCATTTATCAGTGAGAATGTGTGTGAGGAACTAGACACTGACCAAACAGCTGGTTATTTCGTAATACTCCTTATTCCTCTCAGCCATTCATTACCAGATAACCAGGTACCAGCCTGAGTCTCTGATATAAACTTACTTATTCACTGCTCTTTCCTGGAAACATATACATGGAAATTGGCTGCTTGTTCCAAGAAGCATTTAACCAAAGTTGATCAGTTTGCTCCAATGATCCAGAAATTGCTCCTGGAACTTCTATTTATCCATACAATGGCAATATCCCTTTTAAATAAGTTTATCCCTTTATCTTTGGAGCTACAATTTTCCTTTTCTATCTGCCAATGATTGTTCAAAGTTCCATTGTTCCACTTATCTTTTTAGAGAAGTGACTTTTAAGAATGGGATGCTGTGGACTTGTCACATGTGTGTCCTTTGCCACCTTGAAATGAAAATCTACCATCTAACCTGTATTGACATCTGGAGATCAAAATCTAGGACATAGGGGTCTTAGCTTCTAACAGTGATGTCCTTTATAGGAGCTTTGTTAAAAGTACTCAAAATGATGCATTTGTATGTATTAATATTTCAAATAAACATAACCTTTGACGCTGGACATAGCAGAAGAAGGAGAAGGCAGGACAAATTGAGAGAGTAGCATTGACATTTATACACTACCGTGTATAAAATTGATAGCTAGTGGGAAGCTACTGTGTAACACGGAGAGCTCAGCTCAGTGCTCTGTGATGACCCAGAGGCACGGAATGGTGGGGGACAGTGGTAGGAGGGACTTCAAAAGGAAGGAGATATGTGTATACTTATAGCTGATCCATGTTGTTGTACAGCAGATACTAGCATTATAAAGCAATTATCCTCCAAATTAAAAAAAAATCCTATGATAAACTATAGTGGAAAAGAGTATTTAAAAAGAATATATGTATAAACAAATCACTTTGCTATATAACAGGAGTTATACTACAATGTAAAAACAAATAAGAAAAAAATAATAAACAATAGAATAAATGAAGTCTGGGAATTTGACCAATATTGTTAATGATACCATTAAGTTAAGATGCTTAACTAAGGATGTTTATTGTAGCATTTTTTTGGAAACATAAAACACTGAAAGCTATCTGGATGTCCTTCAAAACAGTAACTAACATTTTTGTCTACTTATTCTATGGTATATTATGCAGCTATTATAAACAAGAAAATGGACTGATTTCAGGTTTGGAAGTTATTTTCCTTTAAATGAAAATATCAAGTTATTCAGTAGCCTAGGATAGACTGAATAAGCAAACAGACAATGGTCAGTACAGATAGAGAGATAGATACTTTAATCTGATCCACAACAACTAATCCAGGAAATTAACTCATTACTAGCCACATACCCAATCTATTTATAAGTCAGACTTATGGTTAGTCAGACTGACATCTCTAGTCACTTATCTAGGAAGCCAAGCATAATCCTTATAATAATTGGCCCCACATGGCCAGGATTTGATTAATAAGTGACAACTTCCCTAATTTTTGTTCCATTCCAACCTAAGACAAAGCAGGGAACCCCAAATAAACACTCCTAAGCAATCAAATAGGATATCCCACTTCTTAGTTAACTTACCTACCTGCAGCTTCCCCATGCCAACCACCTCCAATCAGGGCATACCTGAAGCATCTCTCTCTCTCTCTCTTTTTTTTTTTTTTCATTAGAAAGCTTTTCCTCTCTGCTGCCTACATTTGAGTCAGCCAGAACAAGTAATGATGGTTCACTCCCTTGCTATAGCAAGTTCTGAGTAAAATATTTCTTACTTGTTCTCATGTATTCCTACATATATAAAGTGCAATATTGTTTGTAACCATGAAGTATACATAAACAAGTTTACATGTTTAAATCAACAACAGAAAGAAAAGGCAATGTGTGATTTTATTTAAATTGGAAGATTAGGATTGACATGTACACACTACTATACATAGAATACATAACTAATAGCAACCTATTGTATACATAGGAAAGCCTACTCAATACTCATTAATGGCCTACATAGGAAAAGAATCTTCAAAAGGGTGGCTATACATATATATATAGCTGATTCACTTTGCTGCATACCTGAAACTAACACAACATTGTAAGTCAACTATGCTCCAATAAAAATTTCCAAAAAAAAAAAAAGATAGGAAATAGCATGATAGTTTTCTAATTCAGGCCATTAAAAACAAAGACAAAACTCATTAACTCACTTATTTATGCTTATTTCATATAAAATGACTATGATAGTCATATTGAGTATGATTTTTAATATCTTTATAAATATATTTCTTATATCGGGTACTCCTTGTGGCTATTTGAGGAGACACCTGACTGTCTGTCTTCTATGTGAACGCAAGTTCAGAAGTAGAGAGTCCTTAAAATCACTTGAAAATTATTTTTGAACTACAAATATTTAGTTTAGTGTGAGAAAATGTTTAATGCTTTCCTGCTGTTCTTTTCAACATTCATTCCATGTTTTATTCTCAAGTTAGACTTGAACATTCTAAAATGTACTTGAGTTTTATCTTAAGTACTGCTATATCCAAAGGAACAAAGAATATTCCTTATCAGCCCCTTCCTGCTGGACTTCCTAATACATTTGATTCCCAGCTATTAACCCAGGAGACCTGTGTTCACAATCACTTTGTGCTTCTTAAGACTCTACAGGTTTACTTCTGTAAGACATTCTTGTGAAGATTAATACTTTTTTCAGTACTGAACAATGTTTGCCAATATCCCCTTGGCTTGTGGCTAACAAAATGAATAGATCAACCAGTCAAACCACTGGAGATCTCAACTTTTCTCTGGAAACACTATTTGCTTAGGGAAGAACCACCCTGGGAAAGTGAACTGCTAACAGTATCATGTAGCCTTTTGTTAGGAAAGTAGAAAAAGACCCATCAATTAATTAGTCAACCATCAAGACTTAAATTGCTTCAAAATATTTTCAGCAAGTCTTGACAATTGAAAATATGTAATTATAACAAAATAACTGCCATCAATTAAAACAGATTTCCGTTCTTGGCGAAATATTTAAGGAAATCCATAAGTTAATCAAATTTCCCAAACCTTTCACCACCTACATGAGTAATAGACCCACGTGTTGACAGAATTAAAAGAGGAAGTTATTTTGTTTATACTCAAAGCTATAAAATTTTTCTTCCCTCTTAAGGGACTTCTAAACTATAAATTGCAAGTTTTATAAATGAAAGAAAGCCAGTTTGTAGATCTTTTCAAGCTGTTTTATTTCAAATGTTTTATTTGTTTTTCTAATCATTTTAGGTAGAAAAATTATTATTATTTATGAATATAAATAACTTTTGGTGTGTACTCAACATTCTACTTGTCTCTACAGAAATTTTTTAAAATACAAGCTTCTGTCTCCTAAAAGGACCAGGGGGACTCATTTGCAAATGAAGTTTTTAATGGCTAATCAAGCAACAAAAGCCAAATGGACAAGAAAATATACTAAGGCTTTGAGTTATACATACAAAAGAGTTTTTCATAATAAGCAAACATTCTTGAAAAATATACATTGCCTGTTATAAGGTATACTAAGGTAAAATTGTGAGTGAAGGCAAAAGTAGTAACTATATGCCAAATGAACTATATATAGATAGATATAGATATTTAGATATAAATATATCCCATTATGAAGAAAACATTTCTAATCATATTAATTATTTAACCATTTGAATTTAACTCAGTGTGCATGCATATGTGCTAAGTTGCTTCAGTCGTGTTCAACTCTTTGTGACCCTATGGACTGTAGCCCACCAGGCTCCTCTGTCCATGGGAATCCTCCAGGCAAGAATTCTGGAATGGGTTGCCATGCCCACCTCCAGGGGATCTTCCTGACCCAGGGATCGAACCATTGTCTCTCTCCCAAATTGACAGGCAGGTTCTTTACCACTAGCACTACCTAGGAAGCCCTTAATTCAGTGTACAATTACTCAAATTTTCACTTGTTTTTGCCAGAAAAGACAAAGGATTAGTTGTTTGTGGCCTTGGAATTCTGATAACTACTTATCCATTTGTCAAAAAAAAAAAAATCCATGATTAAAAATACATCAAATGTCACTGTAACTTTTTGCAGTGACTATGTTGGATTCAAATCACCAGAAATGCATATTTTAGGAGCATAACTTTTTTAGGACAGATTGTTTGGATTGACTACCATTTATGAAGATGGTGGAGAGAGAAAAAGTACTTGTTTGAAATGAAAGTGTTGCAAGGATTCTGAATTTATCTAGTATTTGATTCCATTCCAATTTAATCTATGCATTCTTATGTCATATATTTCCATGGTAACTGGATACTCATTTTAAAAATCACACCAAACTGTGAGAGGGAAAAGATGCAAAGTTTTAAGTGGATGTAAACTCAACATGATGTGAAACATTTTAATGATAAATGAATATTTAAGCAGAACCATAACTGCTATAATAAAACTAATAGATTTAAATCAGCGATTGCTAATTTATGCCCACTTTCACAGAATATACACATTGCTCTAGCGTTTTTCATGTAACATTAATTATTTTATTCTGATTTTTAAAAGTAATATATGCCAGTTACAGAAACAGCTTACCCAGGGAAAGGCACATGAGGATGAGGTGTTTTTATGGGTTTCAGTCACAACTTAAAGAGAACCTTTTGCAACGTCCAGAGTACCTTATGTCCTGAAAACTAAGGAAGAGTATGTCTTCAAATCATCCTCAAATTCCTTGCAGCAAGAACACACTTAAGTAGCACCAGCCTTGACTTCTAAATGGAACAGTACCTCTACGGGAAATAAAATGATGACATTTACATCGTAAAGCTAAAGAAAACCTGGGGAAGTCTTTGCTGGCAGCCTTCACCCTTATTTCCACTGAAAACTTGACTAATCTCAGTGTCATACGTCACGTCCAACTTTTTGTGACCCATGGACTGTAGCCCCCCGGGCTCCTCTGTCCATGGTATTTTCCTGGCAAGAATACTGAGCAGTTTGCCACTTCCTACTCCAGGGGATCTTCCCAACTCAGGGATCAAACCCACGTGTCTTGTGTCTCCTGAACTGGCAGGCGGATTCTTTACCACTGAGCCACCTGCAAAGCCCGTCAGTGTCATATCCTCCAGGAATTCTCCCAGGAAACTCTGCTGAAGTTTCCTGATGGACCTGCAACTACTGCTGTTGCTCGGTGCTTCACTTTGGGAAACTTCACTAATCAGATCCAGGCAGCCTCGGAGAGCTGTATCTTCCAGTGCTTGCGGGTTCCAGAAATGACCGCTAGCCTCTCCTAGAAGCGACTTGGTTAACCTGCCACCATCACTCTGTGAAACACATACTTCAGTTCAGTTCAGTTGCTCAGTCGTGTCCGACTCTTTGCGACCCCATGAATCGCAGCACGCCAGGCCTCCCTGTCCATCACCAACTCCCGGAGTTCACTCAGACTCACGTCCATTGAGTCAGTGATGCCATCAAGCCATCTCATCCTCGGTCGTCCCATTCTGCTCCTGCCCCCAATCCCTCCCAGCATCAGAGTCTTTTCCAATGAGTCAACTCTTCGCATGAGGTGGCCAAAGTACTGGAGTTTCAGCTTTGGCATCATTCCCTCCAAAGAAATCCCAGGGCTGATCTCCTTCAGAATGGACTGGTTGGATCTCCTTGCAATCCAAGGGACTCTCAAGAGTCTTCTCCAACAGCACAGTTCAAACGCATCAATTCTTCGGCGCTCAGCCTTCTTCACAGTCCAACTCTCACATCCATACATGACCACTGGAAAAACCATAGCCTTGACTAGATGGACCTTAGTCGGCAAAGTAATGTCTCTGCTTTTGAATATACTATCTAGATTGGTCATAACTTTTCTTCCAAGGAGTAAGCGCCTTTTAATTTCACGGCTGCAGTCACCATTTGCAGTGATTTTGAAGCCCAAAAAACTAAAGTCTGACCCTGTTTCCACTGTTTCCCCATCTATTTCCCATGAAGTGATGGGACCGGATGCCATGATCTTCGTTTTTCAATGTTGAGCTTTAGCCAACTTTTCCGCTCTCCTCTTTCACTTTCATCAAGTGGCTTTTTAGCTCCTCTTCACTTTCTGCCATAAGGGTGGTGTCATCTGTATATCTGAGGTTAATGATATTTCTCCTGGCAATCTTGATTCCAGCTTGTGTTTCTTCCAGTCCAGTGTTTCTCATGATGTACTCTGCATATAAGTTAAATAAGCAAGGTGACAATATACAGCCTTGACGTACTCCTTTTCCTATTTGGAACCAGTCTGTTGTTCCATGTCCAGTTCTAACTGTTGCTGCCTGACCTGCATACAGATTTCTCAAGAGGCAGGTCAGGTGGTCTGGTATTCCCATCTCTCTCAGAATTGTCCACAGTTTATTGTGATCCACACAGTCAAAGGCTTTGGCATAGTCAATAAAGCAGAAATAGATGTTTTTCTGGAACTCTCTTGCTTTTTCCATGATCCAGCGGATGTTGGCAATTTGATCTCTGGTTCCTCTGCCTTTCTAAAACCAGCTTGAACATCTGGGAGTTCACAGTTCACGTATTGCTGAAGCCTGGCTTGGAGAATTTTGAGCATTACTTTACTAGCATGTGAGATGAGTGCAATTGTGTGGTAGTTTGAGCATTCTTTGGCATCGCCTTTCTTTGGGATTGGAATGAAAACTGACCTTTTCCAGTCCTGTGTCCACTGCTGAGTTTTCCCAATTTGCTGGCATATTGAGTGCAGCACTTTCACAGCATCATCTTTCAGGATTTGAAACAGCTCCACTGGAATTCCATCACCTCCACTAGCTTTGTTCATAGTGATGCTTTCTAAGGCCCACTTGACTTCACATTCCAAGATATCTGGCTCTAGATTAGTGATCACGTCATCATGATTATCTGGGTCATGAAGATCTTTTTTGTACAGTTCTTCTATGTGTTTTTGGCACCTCTTCTTAATATCTTCTGCTTCTGTTAGGTCCATACCATTTCTGTCCTTTATCAAGCCCATCTTTGCATGAAATGTTCCCTTGGTATCTCTAATTTTCTTGAAGAGATCTCTAGTCTTTCCCATTCCATTGTTTTCCTCTATTTCTTTGCATTGATCGCTGGAGAAGGCTTTCTTATCTCTTCTTGCTATTCTTTGGAACTCTGCATTCAGATGCTTATATCTTTCCTTTTCTCCTTTGCTTTTCGCCTCTCTTCTTTTCACAGCTATTTGTAAGGCCTCCCCAGACAGCAATTTTGCTTTTTTGCATTTCTTTTCCATGAGGATGGTCTTTGTACGATGTCACGAACCTCAGGCACTCTATCTATCAGATCTAGGCCCTTAAATCTATTTATCACTTCCACTGTATAATCATAAGGGATTTGATTTAGGTCATACCTGAATGGTCTAGCGGTTTTCCCTACTTTCTTCAATTTGAGTCTGAATTTGGTAATAAGGAGTTTATGGTCTGAGCCACAGTCAGCTCCTGGTCTTGTTTTTGTTGACTGTATAGAGCTTCTCCGTTTTTGGCTGCAAAGAATATAGTCAATCTGATTTCGGTGTTGACCATCTGGTAATGTCCATGTGTAGAGTCTTCTCTTGTGTTGTTGGAAGAGGGCGTTTGCTATGACCAGTGCATTTTCTTGGCAAAACTCTATTAGTCTTTGCCCTGCTTCATTCCACATTCCAAGGCCAAATTTGCCTGTTACTCCAGGTGTTTCCTGACTTCCTACTTTTGCATTCCAGTCCCCTATAATGAGAAGGACATCTTTTTTGGGTGTTAGTTCTAAAAGGTCTTGTAGGTCTTCATAAAACCATTCAACTTCAACTTCTTCAGCATTACTCGTTGGGGCATAGACTTGGATTACTCTGATACTGAATGGTTTGCCTTGGAAATGAACAGAGATCATTCTGTCATTTTTGAGATTGCATCCAAGTACTGCATTTTGGACTCTTACGTTCACCATGATGGCTACTCCATTTCTTCTGAGGGATTCCTGCCCACAGTAGTAGATATAATGGTCATCTGAGTTAAATTCACCCATTCCAGTCCATTTTAGTTTGCTGATTCCTAGAATGGCAACGTTCACCCTTGCCATCTCTTGTTTGACCACTTCCAATTTGCCTTGATTCATGGACCTGACATTCCAGGTTCCTATGCAATATTGCTCTTTACAGCATCGGACCTTGCTTCTATCACCAGTCACATCCACAGCTGGGTATTGTTTTTGCTTTGCTCCATCCGTTCATTCTTTCTGGAGTTATTTCTCCACTGATCTCCAGTAGCATATTGGGCACCTAATGACCTGGGGAGTTCCTCTTTTGGTATCCTAATGTTTTGCCTTTTCATTCTGTTCATGGGTTTCTCAAGGCAAGAATACTGAAGTGGTTTGCCATTCCCTTCTCCAATGGACGAAATTCTGTCAGACGTCTCCACCATGACCCGCCCATCTTGGGTTGCCCCGCAGGCATGGCTTGGTTTCATTGAGTTAGACAAGGCTGTGGTCCTACTGTGATTAGATTGACTAGTTTTCTGTGAGTATGGTTTCAGTGTGTCTGCCCTCTGATGCCCTCTTGCAACACCTACCATCTTACTTGGGTTTCTCTTGCCTTGGGCGTGGGGTATCTCTTCACGGCTATTCCAGCAAAGCACAGTGGCTGCTGCTTACCTTGGATGAGGGGTATCTCCTTACCGCTGCCGTTCCTGACCTTCAATGTGGGATAGCTCCTCAAGGCCCTCCTGCGCCTCGCCTTTGTAGCCACAGCTCCTCGGGTTGCTCCTCCCGGCTGCCAGCCCTGGCCTTTGGCGTGGGTGGCTCCACCCAGCTGCCACCCCTGGCCTTGGGCTCGGAGTGGCTCCTCAGGGTCACCGCCCCTGGCCTCGGGTGCAAAGTGGCTTCTCCTGGCCACCCCTGACCTTGGATGCGGGGTGTCTCCTCCCGGCCACCACTGGCCTCGGACGCAGGGTAGCTCCTCCCGGCCTATCACCTCACTATGTGGACACCACCATCCAGTGCAACAACAAGGGAACTCACTCAGCGGTTCTAATGTAATGGATGCTGTCCCAGAAATTCTGTGCCTATGTGGCACCAATTCCTGTGAACACTCGTGGCAAGTCATGCCCAATTTCTATTTCTATAGAGATTCTAATGAAATTGAGAAGAAAGAACATGTTCCCACTGAAAAATGCCACAACCAAGGAGGAATTTCAGGGTGAATGCATTGCTCTAGGTTCTGAGATTATTGTTACTCAATCCATAGTTGCAGACTGGTCTGAAACTAGGCGGGTTCCTCAGGGCCAGTCCAGCAATTCCTTGCCGAAGACTAAGCCACTGGAGACATGTCTTCAGCTCCCACTGCTCAAGCCACTGAGTGTCTTAAGCTGTACTTCCACAGGCTCTTAAACAGAAAATGGAAATAAGGTCTATGGAAAATAATTTTACTTGGGGAAAAAAAACCCAACTTGGAGCATACGAAATACATAAGGAAAGAAAAGTAACCATACTTTCCGTATGCAAGGATATCTTTTGACATTTTGAGGTTATTTAATTCCAGCTTTAATAAGTAGATTGTTATTCTTTGTATTTGCTTCTTATTTGTGAAGAACCTTCTGAAGGAATGATGAAATATGATGAAAGTATGGTTGAGTAAAAAGAATAAAATAAAAGAAGATCTGTATTTATTTCAGTGGAAAAAGACTCTAACAGGGTTTATCAGGAGAACATTAATTACAGCTAACCTAAACCCAACTAACAGTGCTTTTTATATTATGAATTAATATTTGCCATATCAAGGACACTCAGAGTCAAAATTCATCCAACTATACAGTCATATTATTATCAAGTTCATTTGTGTATTATCATTCCAGTATCCTTGGTTTACCTGCTTCTCACCTCATGATACCAAAGTCCTTGACCATTTGTTTAGTTCAGGGTAAGATTAGAACAGAATGGACAGAGGCTAGTGACATGTGTTCTTTTTATCAAGATAGATAACGTTTTCAATAAAGCTCTCCCAAAAGGCTTTCCATTTAATTTTGCTGAACAAGTATTTTGCAAATATACATATAAATTTATATTTATAACTTTTTAGTAGAACTTAGACATTATTGATCAATGAAAGAGGCCTAGAACAGATCCTTCCTTTGCTCACAGCCTATCAGAAGGAATCAAACACTCTGGATAAATCAGTTTTGACTTCTGGCCTTCAGAATTGTGAGACAATGAATTTCTACTGTTTGAGCTGCTCAGTTTTAGGTATGTTAATTTGGCAGCACTAGCAAACTAACATAATTTCAACCCGTTGTCTCCTTTGTCCACTTTCCCCAGAGAGACGGGGTTGAAACTGTAAGTATAAATATTCATTTTCTTAGTCTCCATTATGGTAGAGGAAACAACATTGGTCTCTTTACCTACTGTCAGGGCATACATGGTGATGGACAGTTTGGGACAAAGGACTGAGTTGGCCACAGCCCATAATTTAAAGTTGAATCTGCCCCGTAGGTTTCTACCTCAGAATGACATCCAATCTCAGTATGTACTAGCTCCTGTAGGTCTTCCTGGGATATCTTGGTACAGCTGATAGGATTGCTTCTTTAATGATCCAAAGAATATGTAATTAGAAGAATTCAACAATTAATTATAAATGCCTCATTTGAATAATTACTGATCAAGAAAATCATGTTGAATAGCCTATGTACCTATTAAGAGTGTTCAATATTGTTCAAAAGGGAATACTGTGGTTACTGGAGGTTGAGATAAGAAATTAAATTGGTGAATCTCTCTGTAGGACTGTAAACCATCTCTCAGCCTAAAAGAGGAAAGAACATTCTCACTCTCTAAAGACATGTACAGAATGAAGCATGGCAAAGGCTAATAGAGTTCTGCCAAGACAACACACTGGTCATAATAAACATCCTCTTCCAAAAACACAAGAGAAGAGTCTACACATGGACATCACCAGATGGTCAAAACCGAAATAAGGTTGATTATATTCTTTACAGCCAAAGATGGAGAAGCTCTATACAGTCAGCAAAAACAAGACTAGGAGCTGACTGTGGCTCAGATCATGAAATCCTTATTGCAAAATTCAGACTGATTTTGAAGAAAGTGGGGAAAACCACTAGACCATTCAGGTATGACCTAAATCAAATCCCTTATGACTATACAGTAGAAGGGAGAAATAGATTTAAGGGACTAGATCTGATAGACAGAGTACCTGATGAACTATGGACAATGTTCATGACATTGTACAGGAGACAGGGATCAAGACCATCCCCGTGGGAAAGAAATGCAAAAAAGCAAAATGGCTGTCTGGGAAGGCCTTACAAATAGCTGTGAAAAGAAGAGAGGCGAAAAGCAAAGGAGAAAAGGAAAGATATACCCATTTGAATGCAGAGTTCCAAAAATAGCAAGGAGAGATAAGAAAGCCTTCCTCAGTGATCAATGCAAAGAAATAGAGGAAAACGTTAGAATGAGAAAGACTAGCGATCTCTTCAAGAAATTAGAGACACCAAGGGAACATTTCATGCAAAGATGGGCTTGATAAAGGACAGAAATTGTAGGGACTTAACAGAAGTATAATATATTAAGAAGAGGTGGCAAGAATACAAAGAAGAAATATACAAAAAAGATCTTCATGACCCAGATATGCATGATGGTGTCATCACCGATGAGAGCCAGACATCCTGGAATGTGAAGTCAAGTGGGTCTCAGAAAGCATCACTATGAACAAAGCTAGTGGAGGTGATGGAATTCCAGTGGAGCTGTTTCAAATCCTGAAAGATGATGCTGTGAAAGTGCTGCACTCAACATGCCAGCAAATTGGGAAAACTCAGCAGTGGCCACAGGACTGGAAAAGGTCAGTTTTCATTCCAATCTCAAAGAAAGGCAATGCCAAAGAATGCTCAAACTACCACACAATTGCACTCATCTCATACGCTGGTAAAGTAATGCTTCAGCCAGGCCTCAGCAATACGTAACCATGAACTTTCAGATGTTCAAGCTGATTTTAGAAAAGGCAGTGGAACCAGGGATCAAATTGCCAACATCCACTGGATCATCAAAAAAGCAAGAGAGTTCCAGAAAAACATCTATTTCTGTTTATTGACTATGCCAAAGCCTTTGACTGTGTGGATTATAATAAACCATGGAAAATTCTGAAGTAGATGGGAATACCAGACCACCTGACCTGCCTCTTGAGAAACCTATATGCAGGTCAGGAGGCAACAGGTCAAACTGGACATGGAACAACAGACTGGTTCCAAATAGGAAAAGGAGTACGTCAAGGCTGTATATTCTCACCCTGCTTATTTAACTTCTATGCAGAGTACATCATGAGAAACGCTGGGCTGGAGGAAGCACAAGCTGGAATCAAGGTTGCCGGGAGAAGTATCAATAACCTCAGATATGCAGATGACACCACCCTTATGACAGAAAGTGAAGAGGAACTAAAGGGCCTCTTGATGAAAGTGAGAGAGGAGAGTAAAAACGTTGGCTTAAAGCCCACATTCAGAAAACGAAGATCATGGCATCTGGTCCCATCACTTCATGGGAAATAGATGGGAAACAATGGAAATAGTGTCAGACTTTATCATTTTGGGCTCCAAAATCACTGCAGACAGTGACTGCAGCCATGAAACTAAGACACTTTCTCCTTGAAAGAAAAGTTATGACCAACCTAGACAGCATATTGAAAAGCAGAGACATTACTTTGTCAACGAAGTTCTGTCTAGTCAAGGCTATGGTATTTCCAGTGGTCATGTATGGATGTGAGAGTTGGACTGTGAAGAAAGCTGAGCACTGAAGAATTGATGCTTTTTAATGGTGGTGTTGGAGAAGACTCTTGAGAGTCCCTTGGACTACAAGGAGATCCAACCAGTCCATCCTAGAGATCAGTCCTGGATGTTCATTGGAAGGACTGATGTTGAAGCTGAAACTCCAATACTTTGGCCACCTGATGAGAAGAGCTGACTCATTTGAAAAGACCCTGATGCTGGGAAAGATTGAGGGCAGGAGGAGAGGGGACGATGGAGGATGAAATGGTTGGATGGCATCACCGACACACTGGACATGGGTTTGGGTAATCTCCGGGATGTATGCTCATGAAGGCATTAGTAGTTTTTATCTTGCTTGAATGGATATGATCTTCATTAATTAAATAAAATATATACTATTGTTTCTTTGAAAACACACTTTTCATCAAAATGAAATAAAAATAAAAAGATATAACTCCTTTTCTGAGGTGCAGAATAACATGAAATACAAGCTTGTTTGATTATTCAGTAATCAAACATGTTTTTAGTTCCTCTAATATGCTATTTTAGACAATGGAGATAAACTAATAAAAAGACAACTTCTTGCCCTCATAGAGCCTCCATTCTAGTGTATAAATGTAAATAAGTAAATAAATTCAAATAGTAACAAATACTATGAAAGAAAAACAGACTAATGAGTTAACAGCAACACTATTTTAATTAAAGCAATCAGGGAGAGCTATTGAAGATCTGACAACTGAACTGAGACCTGGATTAAAATTACAGTGTCATGCAAGGAAGAATGCATTTCAAGCTAAGGAAATCACAAATGCAAGACTCTGAAGTGTAAATGAGCACTGAATGTGCCAGGGATTGAAAACAGGCCACCACGGGTCATGGAGAACATGAGGTTTACCTTGCAGTGAGGCCATGCTAGACATGATATGTATTAATACAAAGCAAATTGTTGAAAGCCCATTATTGCTCACTTTATTCAATAACCATACATTGGACTTGAGGCTGATCATTAGACACTATGATACTTATCCAAGCATGAGAAAAAATGAGAGATGGGGGTACGGATCAGAGAAGGGAAGTGTAAAAATAGAAAAGATACAAACTTATGCCCGTGAAATTATAGTCTAGCAACTAAACCACCACTACCACAGGGGAATTATAAAAACACAGCTAAACATAGTACAAGGCAAAAGGGAGTTCAACTAATTACAAAGGGTTGAGTCAGGAAAGCTTAATCTTGTATTTGAAGCATATGTACTGTTTCTATAGATGTTAGGAAAATTTTAAGTTGGGGGGAAAGTTAGAGGCATGAATGAGTAAGGAATGTTTGGGGTATAGAATACTGTATTATAGATCAGAAAGTATGCTAAGAAATAGGAAGATATAGAGAAAAAGGCATCAAATCTGAAACCAACATGCATCTGGCTCTTTTACACTAGAACCAAGTATTTCAAGAAGGATGGAGGAAAGTTCATCACCCTTCTAATTTCATTCGGAACCTTAGCAGAAACCACATGTGCTCTGTAAATATAAAGAGGAAATTGATGAAAATAAATTTGTTACGACCATTTCATTTGAAATTTCTTGTAAAATATTCTTAAGCAACAGTGAGAAAATAAATACACATGCTAAGTATTAAGGGGCTGAATTGATTTCTCTCCCAAATTCCTGGATTAAAATCATGACCCTTTAGTTCAGTTCAATTGCTCCGTCATGTCAGACTCTTTGAGACCCCATGGACTGCAGCTCACCAGGATTCCCTGTCCATCACCAACTCCCAGAGCTCACTCAAACTCATATCCATCAAGTCGGTGATGCCATCCAACCATCTCATCTTCTGTCATCCCCTTCTCTATGGTGACCCAAGGACGAAAAAGCAGATAAAACCAAGGAGGGTCTTAGAATGCAGGAACAGAAAAACCAGACCCTTATCATCTTTCCCTCCCCCATGTTGTAGCTATTAATGGAACAGTATAACCTGTCTCCCCTCCTTCTCCATAGGGAGAAGGTATTTGCCCTATCTTCCCCCACCCACTGTACATGCCTCATCCAACCAGCAAATGACCTGCAAGACCCCACCCCACTCCTTGGGTGTAAAAGTGGACTAAGGACCCCAGTTCAACGTCAGTTCTCCCTTGAGCTGGCCTGCTGTTGTAACAATCTCTCCCACTCTAATAAACTTTATTTTCTCTCTCATTCTGTCTCATGTCTGGAAATTCTTTACCAACCCACGCCCAGACCATGACATTCTCCTCCTACCTTCAATCTTTCATAGCATCAGGGTGTTTTCTAATGAGTAAGCTCTTCACTTCAGCTTCAGCATCAGTCCTTCCAATGAATATTCAGAGGTAATTTCCTTAAGATGGACTGGTTGGATCTCCTTGCAGTCCAACAGACTCTCAAGAGTCTTCTCCAACACCACAGTTCAAAAGCATCAATTCTTTGGCACTCAGACTTCTATGGCCCAACTCTCACATCCATATGTGACTACTGAAAAAAAAAATCATATCTTTAACTAGACGGACCCTCGTCAGCAAAGTTTTGTCTCTGCTTTATAATATGCTGCCTAGGTTGGTCACAGCTTTACTTCCAAGGAGTGAGCGTCTCTTAGTTTCATGGCTGCAATCACCATCTGCAGTAATTTGAAGCCCCCCAAAATAAAGTCTGTCACTGTTTCCACTGTTTCCCCATCTATTTGCCATGAAGTGATGGGACCGGATGCCATGATCTTATTTTTCTGAATGATGAGCTTCAAGTCAGCTTCTTCACTCTCCTCTTTCACTTTCAAGAGGCTCTTTAGTTCTTCTTCACTTTCTGCCATAAGGGTGGTGTCATCTGCATGTCTGAGGTTATTGATATTTCTCCCAGCAATCTTGATTCCAGCCTGTGCTTCATCTAGCCCTGCATTTTGCATGACGTACTCTATATATAAGTTAAATAAGCAGGGTGACAATATACAGCCTTGACATACTCCTTTCCCAATTTGGAACCAGTCCATTTTTCCCTGTCCAGTTCTAACTGTTGCTTCTCTACCTGCATACAGATTTCTCAGGAGGTAGGTCAGGTGGTCTGGTATTCCCATCTCTTTAACAATTTTCCAGTTTGTAGTGATCCACATGGTCAAAGGCTTTGTTGCAGTCAATAAATCAGGAGTAGATTTTTTTTGCAATTTTCTTGAAAACAAAGTCTTTAAAGAGGTAATTAAGCACAGTGAAGCTATATGGGTAGGACTATGACCCATCCTAATGATGTCTGTAAAAGAAGACATTAGGCCATTGATATGCACAGAGGAGAAGACTCTGGAGAGGCTCTTGGACTGTAAAGAGGTCAATCCTAAAGGAAATCAACCCTGAATATTCTTCAGAAGGACAGATTCTGAAGCTGACAGTCCAACAATTTGGCCACTGATGCAAAGAACTGATTCATTGCAAAAGAACCTGATGCTGGAAAGATTGAAGTCAAAAGGAGAAGGGGGCAGCAGAGGATGAGATGATTAGATAGCATCACTGACTCAATGGGCATGAATTTGAGCAAACTCAAGAAGACAGCAGAGGACCCAGGAGCCTGGCATGCTGCAGTCCATGGGGTCACAGAGTTGGACATGACTCAGTGACCGAGCAACAACAAATTCACAGAGAAGAGAACATGTGAGACCCAAGGAGAAGGCAGCCATGTACATGCTAAAGAGAGAGGCCTCCAAAGACGCCAAGTCTGCCTAACATCGAAGTCAAGCTTCTGGCCTCCAGAATTGTGAGAAAATTAATTTCTGTCATTTAAGCTACCCATCCGTGGCAGTTTGTAAAGACAGTTTAAAAAAATACACTGGAAAGCATGTTTAACTGACAATATTATCTCTCATTGCTATTTGATGTGAGGAATTCAAAGTCTCAGAAAGTTAAGTAACTCGGTCTTTGTCACATGTATCTTGCCATGAAGAACACTCACGTTTTAACTAGAGTATGCCCATAATCTATTATCCTAACTGGGACATTTTTGAGAGTGCATTTGGTGCTATGAATAATTATAGTGAGACAATAGGTGAAAACCAGGTCACACATCTGAAAAATAGTATCTTAAGCTCCCTGGTTAAGCAAGCAATTCTCTTTTCAATGGATTTTCTTGATCTATTTTAGCTGAAATTGAAGATGTTTAATAAGTTATTAATAGGATGTTACCAAGTCATACATTGCCTCTTTTATAAGTATTCACAGAAGATATTTCTAATTTTACTACCAAGAATAATTGTGTTTCATCTCAGCTTAATTGGGTTGGTTTAACTTTTGGAGACTATGAACTACATGACTGACTGTGTCTCCCTTCTCCAGTTAGGCTGCTGGAAAACTTAGCCCAAATTTGAATCCCGATTCAAGTGTAAAGATGAGCATACCAAGCTGTTTTCTTGGTCTCATCTCACTATTCTGTACTCATCTACGTTTTCTTATTACCCTTCCACCTTTGCCTTTTTAAATATCTTGTTATACTTTATGTATCCTTGTGAGCGACATTGAATCTTCTCTGGGAATGTGGTTCTATAAATCAATCTGTCACTCAAAAGATGGACTCCTTCTTTGCCACTGTTCCAGACTTTCTTTTGCTATTCAGTGCCAGTTGAAAAATTTGCATCCAGATTCACTCTTATTAGATCATCCTGTTTGTACCCTAGATGTTTATAACTTGTGGGATTCCAAGCCTGTGTGCCGTCATGTGGCGATTCCAAGGTTGGATAAAAATGTGAAAACATAGGGACCATCTGGAAGAAATTCACATTAGGCTGTGATACCTGCACATGTTCTTTAGTTGTGGTAGAGGAAAAGTAATTTTCCTTCTCTACCATAAAAACTACCATTATATGATTTTTAAAAAGAACACATTTTCTAAACTTTAGCAACACTACAGGTTGTCTATAATTATAATGTGACGCTTTACTCAAATTACCCTAGAACAAAAGAATACTTCTAAGTTTATTACATTGCACTCTGTGTACCATTACTAAGTATAGAATTTCACATTGGTCTACTCCAAATATGCAATTGTTGAAACACGGGAAAAAGAAGAACAGTTCACTGGCACGGATTCAACAGAATTCTTGCTCTGTTATTCTTTCTGGGTATATTTTTTTCCCCAGCCATTTAATTGTAACACACCTGCCTTATTTCTCAAAGATACATAGAAATAACGTGTCCTAGTATGCTTTGCTCTGAGTGAGATTAAATGAGCAGCTGAATCTCCAATGGAAGACAAAGGAAGAGAAATAAAACTTGGTATACACTTTGCCTCCATTCAGCAATACCTAAGTTTTGAGATACTCTTATAGTCAGTGTGTGGGGGAAATATGTGATGCTTATATGCTTGAATATAGAGTACACGCTGAACAAGACGAATAGCAAAGAGGGTGTTTACGATTGAACAAAGAATACGTTTAGGAACTGAACTGTGCCCCTCCTGCAACCTCCAAGCCATATGCTGAATCCCTAACCCCTCAATGTGGCTATTTTGGAAATGGGCCTTGAAAGAGACAGTTAATGGTAGAGATCATAAGGCCGATGCCCTAATCCAGTAACACTGATGTCCTTATCAGGAAAGGTCACGTGAGGGTGCAGACAGAAATTCAACATCTGCAAGCCAAAGAGGGAAGCCTCAGAAGGAGCCAACCTGCTGACATTTTGACCTTGGACCTCCAGTCTCCACAACTAAGAAATGTTTGAGCCACCCCCTTTGTGGTGTTTTATTATGGCAACCCAACAGAGGGGATTGAGAACTAATATATTTATACATACATATATTTCATTAAATGCTTTTGTCTAATCCTATGCAAGTTATATTATATTTCAACTGTACTACAGACCAAAGAGTTGGGCTTCCCAGGTGGTTCAGTGGTAAAGAATCTGCCTGCAGTACAGGAGATTCAGGTTGGATCCCTGGGTCGGAAAGATGCCCGGGAGGCAACCTACTCGTGTTCTTGCCTGGAGAGCCCCACGGACAGAGGAGCCTGGTGGGCTGCAGTCCATAGGGTCACAAAGAGTCGTACACAACTGAAGTGACTGAGAGCACACAGACAAAAGAGTAGTCGGGCTATATGTTCTTTTTTTTTTTTAATTGGCTGTACTGGCGCTTAGTCCTGGAATGCAGGATCTTTGATCATCATTGCAGCAAGCAGAGTCTTCAGTTGCAGCATGTAAACTCTTAACTGTGGCATGTGAGATCTAGTTCCCAGACCAAGGACCAGACCCAGGCTTCCTACACTGGGAGCATAGATTCTCAGCCACTGAACTAGCAAGGAAGTCCCCAGGCTATATGTTCTCATATCCATTCTGTAGATAAGAACCTAAGAAAAGGGTTTAACCTCATACAAGTTAGTTATTGACTGGGAGCTATAATTGTAAGAGAAAAAAATTGAAATCATCTTTGTGTATATTCTCATCTTCTAACACTTTCCTTTCCTACTCATTTTGAACATACCTTCAGCAAATACATATGCTTTATATACACAGAATATGATAGCTTTTATTGGGGCCCTTTGTAGTTTTCCAGATTGCTTTTCTATCCAGATGCAACATAAAAGAATTGACACTGAAAAGATGTATTAGCTCCTGTGCTGCTCTGATAAAGCAGATTCAAACTAATGCCAACTACCTGGAGTATCTCAATTGTATAACAGGGCCTCACTTGAAAGACTTCAGAGTATTCTAACAGAATTATAAAGCATTTTTTTTAATTCCCATAGATAGATTATAAGTAAAAGATAAATTTTCATGGTGGAATTAAAACAGGAAAGTAAAAAAAAAATTTGAAAACAGTGTAACAGTAAAAATATCATAAGATATATATGAACGTACCATATAAATGGTTGCTAATTTACTTCCAGCATTGTAGATAAAATTTTTGCAATTTAAATGCTGTTTTGGATGACCAGCCACTTGCAAAGGATTCAATAAGCTTTAACAATTTCCAGTATTTAAAAGATGCTTGTGGAGCAGTTTTTAATTGTACTGTAAAAAGATAATTTGGCTCAGATAGCAATAGAAACACCACTTTCTGAGTAGACAGAATTTCCTGCTCAGTTTTTATATCTTATTTATTTCTGACAGTAGCTTGTCAACAGAGACAGCCTGTTTATACAAGAGTCAATGTTAGAGGTAACCACATATACATTGTCAGGCACATCTGTGTTCAGTGATGTGAAGAAGTATGACTTTTTTTTTAAACCAGGAAGGCTATTTTTCTTTGATAATTTGGGGGGTAAAGGGGGGAAATATATGTATTTGAAAACATCTGTGTTTTCTGTTTAAGTTTTATAAACAAACTGGAAAGATTGGATCAATTTGAATATAATCCCAATAAGAAATGAGTTTATAAGCTGGATCTTAATGGTAGAATAGGAAGATGTTAAAAGTAGATTGATCTTGAAACTGAATTTTTATTTTCTTTGACAACAGGTATTTTTAGAATCAAGTAAGAAACCTGAATTTCTTAAGGCATATTACATCGATTATCTGTGTTTCCAGGAAAGGGAGATTTAAAAACTAGAAAACAGGAAGCCACGTGTGACACCTCCTGACCTCCCAGCCCACATCTAATCCATCAATAAATCTAGCTGGTTTACATTTTCTTTGCCAAGATACCATTATTTTTTTGTTTTCTTTCTTTCTTTCTTTTTTAACCTTTACTACAGTAATAGACATATTGGTCCCCTTATTTCTTCTCCTGTTTTTACCTCAACCTACTACTGGACTGAATCCAGATTAAAATGGAAATCTGTCCATCCCCTAATAAACCTTTCCAGGGATCCCCAATGTCTTAGGAAAAACACTAAAATCCTTAACATAACTACCTGACCTTGGATGATCTCTCACTTTCCTGCACACAAAACTTCTTCCCCATCTCTGTGATCCAGCCACATGCAACTTTTTCAGTTCTTGCAATTAACCTTGCCCCCTTCTGGTGAAAACTTACCATATTCAATTCCTGCTCTTAAAACACCATTTATCAGCCTCTTTCTGCTAATTCACTTGAACTCTTCATATCTCCATTCAGTTATTTCCTCAGGGAAGACTTCTACAATCTAACTAGGTCAATTTCTTCCTCTCATGTGCTTTCAAAAACCTTGCCCTTCTTTGTCATACCACTTTTCAGTGCAGGAGTTTTACTTTTGTATGTATGACTATGCCATGTCTGTTCATCCACTCCATTATAAAATTCCATGTGGCCTGGAAAATGGCTGTGTTTACACATTTTCCTTTATCAGGACCTTAGCTTAGTAACTAAAACATAGTTTGTTCTTGGTCATGCCATTAAAAGCTAATAAATTTTATCTTTGTTAAAATTTTTATCTTTGTTCCCTCTACAGTTCAGTTCAGTTCAGTTCAGTCGCTCAGTTGTCCGACTCTTTGTGACCCCATGAATAGCAGCATGCCAGGCCTCCCTGCCCATCACCAACTCCCAGAGTTCACTCAGACTCACGTCCATTGAGTCAGTGATGCCATCCAGCCATCTCATCCTCTGTCGTCCCCTTCTCCTCCTGCCCCCAATCCCTCCCAGCATCAGAGTCTTTAACAATGAGTCAACTCTTCGCATGAGGTGGCCAAAGTACTGGAGTTTCAGCTTCAGCATCATTCCTTCCAAAAAAATCCCAGGGTTGATCTCCTTCAGAATGGACTGGTTGGATCTCCTTGCAGTCCAAGGGACTCTCAGGAGTCTTCTCCAACACCACAGTTCAAAAGCATCAATTCTTTAGTGCTCAGCTTTCTTCACAGTCCAACTCTCACATCCATACATGACTACTGGAAAAACTATAGCCTTGACTAGATGGAACATTGTTGGCAAAGTAATGTCTCTGATTTTCAATATGTTATCTAGGTTGGTCATAACTTTTCTTCCAAGGAGTAAGCATCTTTTAATTTCATGGCTGCAGTCACCATCTGCAGTGATTTTGGAGCCCAAAAAATAAAGTGTGACATTGTTTCCACTGTTCCCCCATCTATTTCCCATGAAGTGATGGGACCAGATGCCATGATCTTCGTTTTCTGAATGTTGAGCTTTAAGCCAACTTTTTCACTCTCCTCTTTCACTTTCATCAAGAGGCTTTTTAGCTCTTCACTTTCTGCCTTAAGGGTGGTGTCATCTGCATATCTGAGGTTATTGATATTTCTCCCAGCAATCTTGATTCCAGCTTGTGTTTCCTCCAGCCCAGCGTTTCTCATGATGTACTCTGCATAGAAGTTAAATAAACAGGGTGACAATATACAGCCTTGATATACTCCTTTTCCTATTGTCACTCAAATTTTTACATAGAGTAAACAGCCATTATTTTTTTTAATTTTAATGTACCAAAGAAATATGGTAAGACTCTATGTCTGGAAAGCATCAGTGGTATGATGTAGTGTGGTACTTAGAAATATCATATGGTATTTAGAAATATGTGTATTTAAGTATTATTTGTCTTTCTTATTGATTCTCCACTTTGAAGTTTAAATGTTCATATAGCAATATTAATTAAAAGATTATTTTTTCAAGAAAAAGATCAAAGTTTAAATTTTGTCAGCAATATATTATATCTTAATTATTCATGAAACCCCAATGACCAATTCAGCCTAATTTTAATGTTAGCAAATATTACATATAGATGAGTTGTTTGTTTTTTTAATGATAGCCTTACCCATCTGGAAATATATACTCTTATAGATGAAAAACAAAAAAATACACTTAATAATATAGAGAATGCTAAAAAGTAAATGAGTTTGAGTTTGCAATATATATTTTACTTGAGTTATATTTATTTGAACATGATGGAGCCACTGAGATTAGATCACAGTATAATTACTTCTATTGGTTAAAAATGAACAGCACAAAGGAGGTGTTGAACAGATTTAGGTTTGCAGAAAGTAAATCACAGCGGATGAGATGGTTGGATGGCATCACCGACGGATGTCCATCATCATGTCCATCATTAATGGACATCAGTTTGAGTGAACTCTGGGAGTTGGTGATGGACAGGGAGGCCTGGAGTGCTGCAGTCCATGGGGTCACAAAGAGTCAGACATGACTGAGTGACTGAACTGAACTGAACTGAAATCACATGGACCAATTCTGTTTCAAAATTCATTTTGTATAAGCTAGGTGCCTTTTGTGGTTGTTTGATTTGTTTTGTTATCGTACACATCTTATACCTTGCTCTCTTGCCTTAAGCCTTCTAAAGGCTTGTGTGTTATTCTTCCCTATGTGTTATTTCCTTTTTTAGAAATTTTTACTTACTATTTTTAGTTTCTGGCTACTCTGGGTCTTTGTTGCCACTCATAGGCTTTCTCTAGTTGTGGCGAGAAAGGGCTAACCTTTGTTGTGGTGCACAGGCTTCTCACTGCGGTAGCTTCTCTTGTTAAAGAGAACAGACTCTAGAATGTGTGGGCTTGGTAGTTGCAGCATGAGGACTCAGTTACTCTGTGACATGTGGAATTCTCCTTGACCAGGGATTGAATCTGTGTCCCTTGCATCAGCAGGTGAATTCTGAATCAGTGGACCATCAGGGAAGTCCCTTATGTGTTAATTCTATAATCCATTTGTCATAATCATTTCTAAATCAACTCACATATTATGTGCTCATTTTGATTATCTGACACGTGAGACACTGTATTTTTCACCCCTAATTACAGTGTTCATAAAATAATGTTTTTTTTCATGGTGGTGGTGGTGGTTTAGTCTCTAAGTTGTGTCCAACTCTTGTGACCCCCATGGACAGTAGCCTGCCAGGCTCCTCTGTCCATGGGATTCTCCAGGCAAGAATACTGGAGTGAGTTGCCATTTATTGTGGCAAATAGAATAAATTATAGTAGTCCACCTTACTAGAATTTCACAAGGTGTTAAAACTTCCATACAAAACTTCATAATAATCAAAATTCTAATTTGTGTTTGAAATCAGGACCTGAATTTCACTTGTTTTCATTAGTGAAATAGTCATTTCTCCATGTCCAGGGGAAAAAGACATTTTTCTCTTCAATGTAGAGCTCACGCTACTGCATTTAGGAATTCCAGATAATTCAGAGAGTTCATTATAGCAAGCTCACTTTGGGCTGAGTTGGGTTAACTTAATTGTGGCTGTCTTTCCTCATGTTAACAGCAGCACTGAAAATAATTTAATATAGTCTGGGCCACTTTACCAATTCAGTGAACTCCAGAGTTCCAGATGAGCTACAGAAAGGAAGCAATATATGATCAGGCAGGGGGGTTGCACTTATTAGCACCAAGTGCTAAGCTGCCACTGGTAGCAAAATCCAGGCTGCATAAACAATCCCTTCTCTCACTCACTTCCAGGCTGTCTGAATGTGCCTGTAGCTTCAATGCATATGTAACAACCTCTTGTGTGACCAAAAAGACCCCCATTACTATGAATTCCTAAAGTTAAAAACATTTGATGTCTTTCTGTTTATTAGCATTTGTCTACTCAAGAGGCTGGCACTACTATTATTACTTTATGAATAATCAAAATGGGTTCATTATGACATGATAAATGTTAGTTGTAGAATTCTTAACCTTGGAATTATTAAACATCTACGTGTTAAGAAACCCCCAAGCTGAAAATCCAGAGACTTGAGTTCTTCCTGCTTGGTAAGGGAGAGTAGATCTGAGATAGGCTGGGACCTGGGACCTTGGAATAACTGCATAAATGTACAGTTGGGGGAAATTCTGGACAAAAAGATTTTTTAAAAGACCAGAAAAACCCATCTGCCACTTCTGAAGAGCAGGAAGCAAAAACAGTTTGGGGAGCAAAAGCAGGGTATAGCACATGCTCTCTGCACTCAACACCACCTGAAGGATGGGCAAAACACCTAAGCCACACCTCCGGCCTGACCCTTGAGCATTCCCATACCCTCACCCATTACCCGACTTGGAGAGTGAGCAAAGGAGCCTCTTATTTATTTTTACTCCCTCCTGTGCCTGCAGGGGTTCCAGTAAAGCCTGACCTGAATTTCTTGTCTGGCTTCTAGTCAATTTCTATTGATTGGAAAAGGTCAAGAATTCTGGTTGTTGTTAGATCCTTCAACTCTCAGGATTCATTCACTCTTCTCAGATTATTCTCAGTGGTCCCAAAGACCCCTGCATTTCTAAACCTCCCTATTTCCATTAGGCAGATTGAGATCTTTAAAAATATCATAGATGTTGTGCAATATTTTTTAGGTCTGTAGGCTATTTCTGTTCTGTCTAAGCCTTTGTTTAGATGTTTCTCCTTTAATTTGACCTCCTTTCAGAAAATAATCAATGTACTCAGTTCAGTTCAGTCGCTCAGTCATGTCCGATTCTTTGTGACCCCATGAATCGCAGCACGCCAGGCCTCCCTGTCTATCACCATCTCCCGGAGTTCACTCAGACTCACGTCCATCGAGTCGGTGATGCCATCCAGCCATCTCACCCTCTGTCATCCCCTTTTCCTCCTGCCCCCAATCCCTCCCAGCATCAGAGTCTTTTCCAATGAGTTAACTCTTCTCATGAGGTGGCCAAAGTACTGGAGCTTCAGCCTCAGCATCATTCCCTCCAAAGAACACCCAGGGCTGATCTTCAGAATGGACTGGTTGGATCTCCTTGCAGTCCAAGGGACTCTCAGGAGTCTTCTCCAACACTACAGTTCAAAAGCATCAGTTCTTTGTTGCTCAGCTTTCTTCAGAGTCCAACTATTATTTACTTCTCATTGCTCCATTTGCTCTATTAAAGTTACAAATAATGCAACAATCTAGAAATTTAGCTTTCTCCTCATTTTTTTCTACTATTACTATTAGTGATAGTTGTCCCAAAGGTAAAGTTAACTACTAATTTAGTTTGGCAAATGTTGTATCTATAGGTCATTTTTTATAAAGCACCAATGTCTCCACCTGAAGAACAGAATTGGGTCAGCAAGTACATTAGCACATCACAGACAGTTATTCTTTCACAAGCTGGAAAAGAAGAGAGCAAGAAGCAAGAGAAATGCAAAATCTGCCATGATTAGTTTGCGTTCAGAAAAGGAAAACGTGCCTCTCTGAAGTGATTCGTTTGTGAAACATTAGCTTTAAAATTTCTGTAAATCATGTCAAATTTTGCAGAAGCTCCTTGGTTCTGCTACCTCAGAATAGTCATAGATGTTATGGATTTTACAGTACCTGAGCATTCACATGGAATCAATTTTCAAAGTTCACAATTGAGTGCCTTCCATGCAGGCACGTGTGTGTCAGAGCCCTGAGTACCTTCCCTACTCAAGGAAAAAGAACCAGAAATTCCTAAATCCCATTCACTGCTTATTTTAAACTGATCAAAATTTCAATAAGAATGAATTCAATAAAATAAGCAAATGAAAAAAGCTTATACCCTTAATAGGTAGATTCCAGTTTGGGGAGTTGCACAATATTTTCAGGCATTTGTTTTCTTTTCTGCCTAATAAATTTTGTGTGTTTATTGTTGTTATCAGTGAGGAGCATTAGCCTGCTGGAAAAAGTGCCATCCTTTTTTGCACTTAGAGGAATGAAATGTCCAGTTTAAAAATCTTTTGGATTTCACTCTATTAATAAGACAATTAAAAAAATTGACTGAGATATAGCAAGAACAGCTTAAGAATAGCTGAAACTTAGGAAGGTAATACATAAATACCTAAAATCCTCCCAAAAAATGAAGCAGAATCCATAGGTACTCCCAACTTAATGGAAAATATGGCCAGAAAATGTAAAAGGAGTGTGTGTGTGTGTGTGTGTATAATACATATACAATATGTAGTTATATATGATGTAATTTTAATGTAATATATGTTAAAAAATTGCCAGTTACCAAATATAATGGCATTTAAACAAAGTAATAAATAGGAAAGCAGAAGCAAAACTATTATTTTGAAATAAGGACCAAAATAAGATTTTAAAGGAAAAGTTGTTTTTTTTATATTTATATTAACTAGTTCAGTGTATAGCAACATAGTAAGAGCTCAGTTAACACAAGAATTGATGAATGATTGAATAAATGAGTGAATGTTTGTGACCTAAGCTAAAGAGATACTTTGTCTAAAATCTTAGGCAGTTCTATGCTTTAAGACCAAAAAGGAAGCACCCGCCTATATATTTTTAGAAAATGTATTCTGTTGCTTCTATAGTTCTCTACAATACACAAACCAAGGGTGTTGATATTTGTAGCAGGAGCTCTGTGTGTATTTGTTAACTATATAAGAAGAGTAGGAAGAAGTGAAGTAGAAAGTAGTAAAGACCACAGTGAGATCATGAAGGTAGATGCTAGGAAGTTCCCAATTTGACTTTAAGCTCCTTAAATTCAGTGATCGACTAAGCACACACACACAGGTGTTGGGCAAGGCTTCTACTGCTTATTTCTCCCAGAATGTGCCACAGTTTCCCTTCATAACACCCATGACAACTGGTGATCAGAGTTAGTTAAATCAAAGTAAGATCAAACCAAAACAAGTTAACAATTCAGCTTGTTATGGTAAGAACATTCTCTTCTATGAAAATCTGATTATACACTCTAGCCCTTCCTTTTGTAAGGCACAAAACTACTCACAAAACTAAGTTTCTCGGAGAAGTTCCTTTCTGCGCTTGATAAAATCTATATTGTCAGTTGAATCATCTTCATGCACAGATGAAGTGGGATGGTGGCTGGTTGGCAGTATTGACCCTAAAGCCAGATTGCCTGCGGTCAAGTTCCTGCGAGGATTAAATGAGTGAATAGCTGGAGGCATGTAGAGAAATGCACTACACTCAGGAAATATGCAATAAATGGTAGAGTTTATCATCGTTATATTAATTCAGTCTTCATGCACAATATTTGCTGATTAGGTATATATGTCACTTTAGATTCTGGTGGTGCTCTTACTTTAAAGAGTACTTTTATTAATATATGTATTGTTGCATTTTGAAATCTGGAATGCATGTGACTAGATCAGGGCATCCAGCCCAATTACTTCATGGCAAATAGATAGGGAAATAGTGGAAACAGTGGCTGACTTTATTTTGGGGGGCTCTGAAGACTCTGATGCTGGGAAGGATTGGGAGCAGGAGGAGAAGGGGACAACAGAGGATGAGATGGCTGGATGGCATCACTGACTCGATGGACATGAGTGTGAGTGACTCCGGGAGTTGGTGATGGACAGGGAGGCCTGGTGTGCTGCGATTCATGGGGTTGCAAAGAGTCGGACACGACTGAACGACTGAACTGAACTAAACTGAAAATCACTGCAGATGATGATTGCAACCATGAAATTAAAAGACGCTTACTCCTTGGAAGGAAAGTTATGACCAACCTAGACAGCCTATTCAAAAGCAGAGACATTACTTTGCCAACAAAGGTCCTTCTAGTCAAGGCTATGGTTTTCCAGTGGTCATGTATGGATGTGAGAATTGGACTAGAAAGAAAGCTGGGCACCGAAGAACTGATTCTTTTGAACTGTGGTGTTGGAGAAGACTCTTGAGAGTCCCTTGGACTGCAAGGAGATCCAACCAGTCCACCCTAAAGGAAATCAGTCCTGAATGTTCATTGGAAGGACTGATGTTGAAGCCAAAACTCCAGTACTTTGGCCACCTGATGCAAAGAGCTGACTCATTTGAAAAGAGCCTGATGCTGGAAACGATTGAGGGCAGGAGGAGAAAGGGATGACATAGGATGAGATGGTTGGATGGCATCACCAACTCAATGAGCATGAGGTTGGGTAGGCTCTGGGAGTTGATGATGGACAGAGAGGCCTGGCATACTGCGGTTCATGGGGTCACAAAGAGTCAGACAAGACTGAATGACTGAACTGAACTGAACTGAAGTAGTCTAGCACCAGACAGCCCTGGTTTGAACCTTAATTCAATTTATCTGCATGACCAAGGTCACTGTTTTCAAACCTCAGCTTTCTTATAAGTAAAATTGGGGTTACAAACATTTTCTTTCCTTAAGCAGTAGCTAAGTTAATGAAGAAAATACATAGCATAATACCTGTCTGTATATATTGTTATGGGTGCTAAATAAAGTGTGATTGTATTATTACATTAAATCTTACAATCTTCATAGTCTCCACTCCTAAAATGAGGTCTCTTCTTGGATACATCAGCTCTTTTGTAATGCAATGAATCTACATTAAATTTATCAGTCTTCCCCCATAAGCTAACCTTCCTCCTAAATCTGTATTTCTATTATCTTTCCAAATGCCTATACTCAGTAGGACTCTATAACCATGACTGTCAGGTTGGATTTTTATATAGATAAGAACATCACACCAGTTACATGGCTTGCCTGTGGATACACAGCAGGTAAGAGACAGAGAATGTCACAGGTTTGCATGCCGAGCTTTTGGTCTCCTCTGCTGAGATTTTGAAACTATTACTTTTTAAAGTTGCATAATTCAAAGTAAGTCATCCACCAAAGACATTCTTTAACTGTTAGTGAATGTCTATGAGATTTACACATATTTTTCATCTCCTTTGCACTGACAAAGTGTCCAATCTAACAAAATCTATCCTGTGGCCTTGTGGTAAAACATGCTTTAAAATAAGTACCACATAACCATTCATTTTAAAGGGTATGGAGCAAATATACTGCTGGTACCTGCGGAGCAAATTGATGTTTTTCTTAATGCTATGCTTTTGTTACTTTTCTCTGGTAAACCCAAAGGTTGAGCTTTCAGGCAATGATGCTAACCAAAATGTGTATACATCTAAGTGGTACATATAAAATGTCTTAAACTAGAATGCAATTACCTTTCCCAAAAGTCTGAGCATTTCCCACACAAATTTATCTTCTATTCAAAGAGATTTGTTGCACTGATGTCTGAAGTTCATCAGTCATCTGACACATAGACAAAAAGCTATGACTTACAGAAACTCTACCTTCCAGACACACACACAGGTTCAAACACACACACACACACACACACACAAGCCCCATAATTTAACGTATCGTAAACTAACTGAAAATAATTAACTCTATATATCATTCATGGTGACTGTTTGTTTTTCTTTGCAGAATCAATATTTAAGCATTTGGGACAAAGCCCACTTTATCCAAAGACTGAATTAGTATTTTAAATTGTATGTTGACCTGATGTTGTATTCCTAGGATTTAATTAATTATCAGTTCTTTCTTTGTTTGCTTTTCAGTAAAGCACAAAGCTCCAAAGGTGATAGTCTTTTGGGAAAAAAAAAGAAAATAAAATATTGTCATAATGATACATAGCCCATATCCTGGATATTATACACAGAGAAAGTTCTGGTTTGAAAAGATCGAAGAAATGCTCAGACTATGAGAGTGTAAACAATAGAATGATTTACCAAGTGATCTTATTCCTTATTCTCATTTCTTATGAATCTGGTCTCTCAAAGATCAGAAATGACCTCCTGAATGCAAAATACACTTTCTTCTACAGAACTCATTTTCTCTTCCACCTATACATATTCCACATTCTTCACGAATCTCTTTTGCTTTAAGCTCTCTTTTTTATACATTAATCAGTTAAACATTTTTTATCAAGACACTGTATAAGTCAGGCACAATTTCAGGTATGGGGAATGTAGCAGTACCAAAAAAAAAAAAAAAAAAACCAGGAAAATATTCCTCCATTTCCATCACTGTTTACCCCCTCAAATTTCTTTAATAGATTTAATCTTGTAACTTTCTGCCTTTGATCTCCTCTTTGATCAAGTTCAGATCATTCTCTCAGTCATGTCCAACTCTTTCTGACCCCATGGATTGCAGCATGCCAGGGCTCCCAGTCCATCACCAACTCCCGGAGTCCACCTGAATCCATGTCCATTGAATCAGTATTGCCATCCACCCATCTCACCCTCTGTTATCCCCTTCTCCTTCCACCTTCAATCTTCCCCAGCATCAAGGTCTCTTCAAATGATCTAGTTTTTTGCATCAGGTGGCCAAAGTGTTGCCATTTCAGCTTCAATATCAGTCCTTCCAATGAATATACAGGACTGATTTCCTTTAAGATGAACTGGTTGGATTTTCTTGCAGTCAATCCAAGGGATTCTCAAGAGTCTTCTCCAACACCGCAGCTCAAAAGAATCAGTTCTTTGGTGACCAGCTTTCTTTCTAGTCCAACTCTCACATCCATACATGACCACTGGAAAAACTATAGCCTTGGCTAGACAGAATTGTTGGCAAAGTAATGTCTCTGCTTTTTAATATGCTGTCTAGGTTGGTCATAACTTTTATTTCAAGGAGTATGTGTCTTTTAATTTCATGGATTCGGGCACAGTCTGCAGTGATTTTGGAGCCCCCCAAAATAAGTCTGAAAAAATAAATAAATAATAAATAAAACTGTCACTGTCTACCTATCTATTTGCCATGAAGTGATAGGACCAGATGTCATTATCTTAGTTTTCTGAATGATGAGCTTAATGCTAACTTTTTCACTCTCTTCTTTAACTTTCATCAAGAGGCTTTTTAGTTCTTCTTCACTTTCTGCCATAAGGGTGGTGTCACCTGAATATCTAAGGTTATTGATATTTCTCCTAGCAATCTTGATTCCAGCTTGTGTTCATCCAGCCCAGCATTTCTCTTGATGTACACTGCATATAAGTTAAATAAGCAGGGTGATAATATACAGCCTTGCTGTACTCCTTTTCCTATTTGGAACCAGTCTGTTTTTCCATGTCCAGTTCTAACTGTTGCTTCCTGACCTGCATACAGATTTCTCAGGAGGCAGGTCCAATGGTCTGGTATTTCAGTTTGTTGTGATCCACACAGTCAAAGGATTTGGTATAGTCAATAAAGCAGAAATAGATGCTTTTCAGGAACTCTCTTGCTTTTTTCAATAATCCAACAGATGTTGACAATTTGATCTCTGGTTCTTCTGCCTTTTCTAAAATCAGCTTGAACATCTGAAAGTTCATAGTTTATGTACTGTTAAAGCCTGGCTTGGAGAATTTTGAGCATTACTTTACTAGCATGTGAGATGAGTGCAATTGTGCAGTAGTTTGAGCATTCTTTGGCATTGCCTTTCTTTGGGATTGGAATGAAAATGGACCTTTTCCAGTCCTGTGGCCACTGCTGATTTTTCCAAGTTTCCTGGCATGTTGAGTGCAGCCTTTTCACAGCATCATCTTCCAGGATTTGAAATAGCTCAACTAAATTCCATCACCTCCACTTTGTTCATAATGATGCTTCCTGAGGCCCACTTGACTTCACATTCCAGGATGTCTGGCTCTAGGTGAGTGATCATACCATTGTGATTATCTGGGTCATGAAGATCTTTTTTCTACAGTTCTTCTGTGTATTCTTGCCACCTCTTCCTAATATCTTCTGCTCCGTTAGGTCCATAACATTTCTGTCCTTTATCGAGCCATCTTTGCCTGAAATACTCCCTTGGTATCTCTAATTTTCTTGAAGGGATCTCTAGCCTTTCCCATTCTGTTGTTTTCCTCTATTTCTTTGCATTGATTGCTGAGGAAGGCTTTCTTATCTCTCCTTGCTGTTCTTTGGAACTCTACATTTAGATGCTTATATCTTTCCTTTTCTCCTTTGCTTTTTGCTTCTCTTCTTTTCACAACTATTTGTAAGGCCTTCCCAGACAGCCATTTTGCTTTTTTGGATTTCCTTTCCATGGGGATGGTCTTGATCCCTGTCTCCAGGCACTCTGTCTATCAGATCTAGTCCCATAAATCTATTTCTCACTTCCACTTTATAACCATAAGGAATTTGATTTAGTTCATACCTGAATTGTCTAGTGGTTTTCCCTACTTCTTCAATTTAAGTCTGAATTTTGCAATAAGGAGTTCATGTTCTGAGCCACAGTCAGCTCCCAGTCTTGTTTTTGTGGACTCTATAGAGCTTCTCCATCTTTGGCTGCAAAGAATATAATCAATCCGATTTCAGTGTTGACTCTGGTAGCTACTCCATTTATTCTCAGGGATTATTGCCCACAGTAGTAGATAATGGTCATCTGAGTTAAATTCACCCATTTCAGTCCATTTTATTTTGTTGATTCCTAAAATGTCAGTGTTCACTCTTGCCATCTCCTGTTTGACCACTTCCAATTTGCCTTGATTCATGGACCTGACATTCCAGGTTCCTATACAATATCGCTCTTTACAGCATTAGACCATGCTTCTAACATCAGTCACATCCACAACTGGGTTTTGTTTTTGTTTTGGCTCCATCTCTTCATTCTTTCTGGAGTTATTTCTCCGCTGATCTGCAGTAGCATATTGGGAACCTACCAGTCTGGGGAGTTCATCTTTCAGTGTCCTATCTTTTTGCCTTTTCATACTGTTCATGGGGTTCTCAAGGCAAGAGTACTGAAGTGGTTTACCATTCCCTTCTCCAGTGGACCATATTTTGTCAGAGGACCACATTTTTGATCAAATTATCAACCAATTTTACTGCATCCTTCCCTCTTTTCATGCTTCAGTATTGCCAGTTTACTAAAGACACCCAGAATATATCCCTATGCTCATCATCTCTCCATAGTCTATCCCTCCAAAGTGATGCCACTTCTGAGATACATGAACAATGCTGTAACTCAGCAAATCTAGACCAAACTTTTCCTCCTAAGCTAATCTTACAGAGTTTTCATTTCCATGATCTTTCCAAATGCTCCTATTTGAGAAGACTCTGTCTCTTGTCTACCATACTCAGTCAACTGTCATAGCTTTGGTCCTACAGCTGTAACAATCCAGAATTCAATTTCACTCTTTAACCTTGATTTCATTCTTCAGCCCCAATTAATCTTTTTTTTAATGCAATGATTTCCTTAGTAGCTTTTCTGTCTGTTTCTTTTCCAGTCCCATCCATGCTTTTTGCTCACTAAATTACAACTGTGATGATTTTTGTAGGCTTTATAAAAATGTTGATCACTTCTCACAATAATTATTAAACTATTAATAATTATTAAATAAATGTTTTGCCTTCCAATTAAGACTTTCTCTGATGAACTCTCTGCTAGTGTTTCCTCACAAACCCCATAGCCCACAGTCTAGGAATAGGTGGCTCTTTTCCTGTGGTCTATGTAGGGGTCATATGTAACCTCTCTTGGCAACCCACTCCAGTGTTCTTGCCTGGAGAATCCCAGGGACGGGGGAGCCTGGTGGGCTGCCGTCTATGGGGTCACACAGAGTCAGACACGACTGAAGCGAGTTAGCAGCAGCAGCAGTAGCAGCATATACCTACATTTAAAATATGATATGTTTGGTGGATTAGATGACTAAATGAAGAAAACATTGCAAATATGAGAGAGTGGAACCAGAAATCAGAATCCTGTTGCTAAGATTACTGTAAGAATTTCTTATTTTTGCCCTTATCTTTCTTTGGTTTCAATGCCACCTTTCTCATGTAGCAAATAACTGTAAATCATGGTAAGATGTTCCATTATATCTAGGACAAAATTAATTTGGTTTTCCAGTCAAACATCCTATGGTGAAACAACCATATCCTATGACCTGCTTATAGAGCTTCTAAATAAATGGTTTCAGCAACATGGCAATGAAATGTAGGTATGACTAGGAGGCAAATGCCCTCCCAAAGTTCCACTGAAGAGTGATATTATTTCCTGTTACAGCATTCTCAACTGTGGAAATATTCTTACTATTTTACATTGTAAAGCTCTTCTCTATTTATTGTAAAAATATGAAAATGAAAATTATCTGTAATCCTACCTGGCTGCTAAAATTCCTCTGAATGTTTGATATATTTTTCTAGGATTTTTACCCTGTATGTAGAGTTAAGGTTATATTTTTTAAATTAATTCTTTATTATTGAAATATAATTGATTTACAATGGTATGTTAGTTTCAGGTGCACAGCAAAAGGATTCATATGTGTATATATATATATTTTTTCAGATTCTTTTCCATTATAGATTATTACAAGATATTGAATATAATTTCCTGTACTGTACAGTAGATCCATGTTGTTCATCTATTTCATATATAGTGTGTATCAGTTCATCCTAATTTGGCAACAGTTAAGTTCATTTTCTATGTCTGTCTGTCTGTTTCTGTTTTGTAAATAAGTTAATTTCTATCATTTTTGCAAATTCCACATGCAAGTTATATCATATGATATTTGTCTTTCTCTGAATTAACTTCACTAGGATAATCACTAGTCTATACACAATAGTCTACACACTGCCTCTCTCTCTCTCTATATATATATATATATATATATACATTTTTCATTCATCTATCAGTCATTCATTCATCTTTTTTCATTCATCTTCCAATGGACACTTAGGTTGTTTTCCATGTCTTGGCTATTGTAAATACTGTTGTATGAACTTTGGGGTACTTGTATCTTTTCAAATTAGAGTCTTCATCTTTTCCAGATACATACCCAGGCATGCCAGGAATGGGATTGATGGATCTAAAAACCAAGGTTTTAAATGATAAAGAAACCTAATAATGCATGCCTTTTTACTTAATTTAAATTAGAAGCATGCTTTTATATCAGTATATATAAATCTATGGGCTTCCCAGGTGGCTCAGTGGATAAAGACCCTGTCTGCAATGTGGAGAGACACAGGAGATGTGTTCTATTCCTTTGTCAGAAAGATCCCCTGGAGGAGGGCACAGCAACTCACTTAAGTATTCTTGCCAGGATAATCCCACAGACAAAGGAGCCTGGCAGGCTACAGTCCACAGGTGGCAAGAGTTGGACACAAGTGAAGCAACTAAGCATGCCCCCATATAAATCTACACCTTCATATGATACCTTTATTGTGTAAAAAAAAACCCTACATTTTAATTATTCAAATTGCATTGTTTTTAATTTCTTTAGTTTTTTTTTCAAATTCACCTATTAAAAAATATTTCATTAAACATCCTAGAAGTGGAGTTTAATATTTGATAGGACAAGTTTCTTCACTTTAAACATTTTAAGTTTTTTTTTTTTTCCCCAGTGAACTTGGTAGCCATTTTGTTCCAGGATCAAACATCAGCTTTTCAGACTGAGAACTGCTTGCTTCATCATGAGTAGATCTATTTTGCATGATACCACATCAGCAAAGACTATGATACTGACCAAATACCATTGTGATAATTTTCAGTAAAAATTTACTGTCAGAGATACAGGAATATCCAACATTCTTTGATCATCAGAATCTCTTCCTATTATAAATCATTTGTTTTTAAAGATAAATTTCACTTAATTACTCAAACTTCATTAACCTCATTCTCTCTTCCTAAATATCCAACATGAGAAGATTAATTATAATAGAAAAATTTCCGAGTGATCAGAGAATCAGGTGATAAAATAAATAACCAAAATGTGTAACTGAATCAGAGTTACCCCGATGCAATCTTTACACAATATAGATGGTCTTGGCAATGGAACCAGAGTGTGTGGGGTGTGTGGAACAGAATCCACTGGGCAGTAATGTTGTAAGGTGTTCTGTCATTCAGTTGTATCTGACTCTTCACAAACCATGGACTGTAGCCTGGAAGGCTCCTCTGTCTATAGGATATCCCCGGAAAGAATAGTGGAGGGTATTGCCATCTCCTGTTCCAGGGATCTTCCCAATCCAGGGATCAAACCCGCATCTCTTGCATCTCCTACGTTGGCATGCAGATTCTTTACCACTGCACCCACTTGGGAAGACTAGACAGGACTTGAATGGGCATTAATGATAGGAACTGCAATAAGTCACTCTTTTTAATTCACAATTACTTGCCTAATGAGTCCCTTGCTGATGGACTTATTCACCACACAGCACAGTCTTGCTATTCCAGGGGGATTTTTCTCTCTGCATAACTCTGGTCACATAAGATTTACTTCCTTTCTACTCAAGGATGAATAGTAGCATCAGCATTACTTAGAAGCTTGTTATGAACACCAGGTCCCACTCCCCATCCTGATAATATTGAACTCAAATATGCATCCCATCAGGTGACTTGTGTACACGTTAAAATTTGAGAAACTCTGATTAGTCTGTAGTGAATGTATCATATAGTTTGACATTCATAACAATAATCACACGACCTACTTGCAGCTTCATAGGAATGCCTCACAGTGGTTTCCATGTTATGACAGTTCTAAGTACTATATTATGTGCATTTTAATGACTATAAATAGCAGTACCTCTTATTACAGAGTCAAAATGCAAACGAGCTATCTGTACCCAACAGTGAGTCTTAACTCCAGTTACCCATGCAATTAATGGTATAAGGACACCGTCTATAGTCCCTGCTGAAAAATATGAGGAAAATTCACTCACACTTGTTCCATGATTGTAAATATCTTTTTTTCTTATTTCTGCTAAAAATAATTTAAGATGGATCTTTCATTTTGCATTTCTTGTCAAGCTTCTGAAGTTGTCATATTCCATCATACAGCTTCCCTAAACTTGGCGTGACTAATCCAACATGTGTCACAACACTGACTTCAATTTTAATAAGTTCTTAAGTTTAAAAAAAGAGAGAAAAGAATGGCTAAAGAAAGCAAGCCTTCCAGGAGGAAGAAATGACATGATTCTTAAACAAGGTCTTGCTACAATAAACTCTGTGTTATTTAGTGGATCAGAGAGTCTGAAATTCTCCCAAATAATTCCACGTATCTCTAATTCACTTGGTTGACTTTCAGAAATGCTAACAACTATTAACTAGACTTTCACAGTATGTCAATCTTTTCAAGTGAGGAAAATGGAGGGAAAGTGTTCTGAATGTGTTCTTTCCCTAGGGATGACTATAGAATGTTTATTGACCATTTGTGTCATTAATCACTTTTTATTCCAAGTGAGTAACTTCTTCTATGATGTATGAATTAAAAGTCAAGATTGTTTAAGAATATTCAGGGAGGGAAAAAAAGAAAATAAATGCCTAGCAGTGGTCTTTAATTGCAAAGCAAAACACATGTTTCAAAATGTTCAAGGAATATAGACACCATAGATTATTTGCAGAAACATAGGTCCATAAATCAAACATCTTCCCAAACCTTACACTTTGAATTGCCAAAATAAAAATAGCCAGACAAACACTTACTTGTTTTTTGTTTGTTTTACTATTTTCAAAATTCAGCTTTAAATGGAAACCTCTATGTAATTCCAAGGACTTAACTGTAATATCATGACAGGGCTTTGGAATAGAAAGTAGACAGTGTCCTGGCAGGAAAAAAGATTCTTACATAACCTAACTCTACACCTAAAACAACTAGAAAAGGAAGAAATGGAGAACCCCAGAGTTAGTAGAAGGAAAGAAATCTTAAAAATTAGGGCAGAAATAAATGCAAAAGAAACCATAGCAAAAATCAACAAAGCAAAAAGTTGGTTCTTTGAGAGGATAAATAAAATTGACAAACCATTAGCTAGACTCATCAAGAAACAAAGGGAGAAGAATAAAATCAATAAAATTAGAAATGAAAATGGAAAGATCACAACAGACAACACAGAAATACAAAGGATCATAAGAGACTACTATCAGCAACTATATGCCAATAAAATGGACAACGTGGAAGAAATGGACAAATTCTTAGAAAAGTTCAACTTTCCAAAACTGAACCAGGAAGAAAGAAAAAATCTTAACAGACCCATCACAAGCATGGAAATTGAAACTGTAATCAGAAATCTTCCAGCAAACAAAAGCCCAGGTCCAGAGGGCTTCACAGCTGAATTCTACCAAAAATTTAGAGAAGAGCTAACACCTATCCTACTCAAACTCTTCCAGAAAATTGCAGAGGAAGGTAAACTTCCAAACTCATTCTATGAGGCCACCATCACCCTAATACCAAAACCTGACAAAGACGCCACAAAAAAAGAAAACTACAGGCCAATATCACTGGTAACATAGATGCAAAAATCCTCAACAAAATTCTAGCAATCAGAATCCAACAACACATTAAAAAGATCTTACACCATGACCAAGTGGGCTTTATCCCAGGGATGCAAGGATTCTTCAATATCCACAAATCAATCAATGTAATTCACCACATTAACAAATTGAAAAATAAAAGCCATATGATTATCTCAATAGATGCAGAGAAAGTCTTTGACAAAATTCAACATTCATTTATGATAAAAACTCTTCAGAAAGCAGGAATAGAAGGAACATACCTCAACATAATAAAAGCTATATATGACAAACCCATAGCAAACATTATCCTCAATGGTGAAAAATTGAAAGCATTTCCCCTAAAGTCAGGAACAAGACAAGAGTGCCCACTTTCACTGCTACTATTCAACATAGTTCTGGAAGTTTTGGCCACAGCAATCAGAGCAGAAAAAGAAATAAAAGGAATCCAAATTGGAAAAGAAGAAGTAAAACTCTCACTGTTTGCAGATGACATGCTCCTCTACATAGAAAATCCTAAAGACTCCACCAGAAAATTACTAGAGCTAATCAATGAATATAGTAAAGTTGCAGGATATAAAATCAACACTCAGAATGCATTCCTGTACACTAATAATGAGAAAGTAGAAAAAGAAATTAAGGAAACAATTCCATTCACCATTGCAACAAAAAGAATAAAATACTTAGGAATATATCTACCTAAAGAAACTAAAGACCTATATATAGAAAACTATAAAACACTGATGAAAGAAATCAAAGAGGACACTAATAGATGGAGAAATATACCGTGTTCATGGGTCAGAAGAATCAATATAGTGAAAATGAGTATACTACCCAAAGCAATCTACAGATTCAATGCAATCCCTATCAAGCTACCAGCGGTATTTTTCACAGAACTAGAACAAATAATTTCAAGATTTGTATGGAAATAGAAAAAACCTCGAATAGCCAAAGAAATCTTGAGAAAGAAGAATGGAACTGGAAGAATCAACTTGCCTGACTTCAGGCTCTACTACAAAGCCACAGTCATTAAGACAGTATGGTACTGGCACAAAGACATAAATATAGATCAAGGGAACAAAATAGAAAGCCCAGAGATAAATCCACACACCTATGGACACCTTATCTTCGACAAAGGAGGCAAGAATATACAACGGAGTAAAGACAATCTCTTTAACAAGTGGTGCTGGGAAAACTGGTCAACCACTTGTAAAAGAATGAAACTAGATCACTTTCTAACACCACACACAAAAATAAACTCAAAATGGATTAAAGATCTAAACGTAAGACCAGAAACTATAAAACTCCTAGAGGAGAACATAGGCAAAACACTCTCCGACATAAATCATAGCACAATCCTCTATGATCCACCTCCCAGAATACTGGAAATAAAAGCAAAAATAAACAAATGGGATCTAATTAAAATTAAAAGCTTCTGCACAACAAAAGAAACTATAAGGTGAAAAGACAGCCTTCTGAATGGGAGAAAACAAAAGCAAATGAAGCAACTGACAAAGAACTAATCTCAAAAATATACAAGCAACTCCTGCAGCTCAACTCCAGAAAAATAAACTGGGCCAGAGAACTAAATAGGCATTTCTCCAAAGAAGACATACGGATGGCTAACAAATACATGAAAAGATGCTCAACATCACTCATTATCAGAGAAATGCAAATCAAGACCACAATGAGGTACCATTTCACACCAGTCAGAATGGCTGCGATCCAAAAGTCTACAAGCAATAAATGCTGGAGAGGATGTGGAGAAAAGGGAACTCTCCTACACTGTTGGTGGGAATGCAAACTAGTACAGCCACTATGGAAAACAGTGTGGAGATTCCTTAAAAATTGCAAATAGAGCTGCCTTATGACCCAGCAATCCCACTGCTGGGCATACACACAGAGGAAACCAGAATTGAAAGAGACACATGTACCCCAATGTTCATCACAGCACTGTTTATAATAGCCAGGACATGGAAACAACCTAGATGTCCATCAGCAGATGAATGGATAAGAAAGCTGTGGTACATATACACAATGGAGTATTACTCAGCCATTAAAAAGAATACATTTGAATCAGTTCTGATGAGATGGATGAAACTGGAGCCGATTATACAGAGTGAAGTAAGCCAGAAAGAAAAATACCAATACAGTATACTGACACATATATACGGAACTTAGAAAGATGGTAATGATGACCCTTTGTGCAAGACAGCAAAAGAGACACAAACGTATAGGACGGACTTTTGGACTCTGAGGGAGCGGGAGAGGGTGGGATGATTTGGGAGAATGGCTTTGAAACATGTATACTATCATGTAAGAAACGAAGTGCCAGTCTATGTTTGATACAGAATACAGAAGGCTTGGGGCTGGTGCATGGGGATGATCCAGAGAGATGATATGGGAGTGGGAGGTGGGAGGGGGATTCAGGATTGGGAGCTTGTATACACCCATGGTGGATTCATGTCGATGTATGGCAAAACCAATACAGTATTGTAAAGTAAAATAAAGTAAAAATAAAATATTAAAAAAATAAATTCCTTCATATCAGGGAGCTTATCTAAACCATTTTTGTCAAATTCCATTGCATCTAGCATAGGGATTTGTACACAATAAATTTTTAAGTAATAATTTGTTGCAGGAAGGGGAAAAAGAGGAAAGATATGAAGGAATGAGGGGAAACGGCAGTTAAAGTGTCTTATTGAATAAATGTGAGTGCTCCTGTAAAGTTAGCCACTCCTACTTCTCATATCCATCCTATGTTACAGATGCCATAGACTTTCTCAGTTGTTTGCAGACAATACAAACTCTCTACAGAGACCAGACTGGCTTGCAGGATTATGGGAAAGTTTGTTGACATCATGAGACTCATTGACCTTATTTTACAGAACAACAAATGAAAAAAAAATCTCCAATCCACTCAAAGGAGCTAAGTTATAAGAAGATTTACATAGAGATGAAGATCATGCTGTCACCACACTACACAAACCTTCAAGTTCTACAGTGTGACCTTTCATTTCCTCCCTCTCCCATCAGTCAGGACATGATCACTGGATACAGAATGGACCTGGCTACAAATGTGATCTTTGCTCTGATTGCAAGTATGTTTGTTCTGAAGGTCTCACCTGATATTTCATCTTCTTTTGATGTGTTCTTAGCTTTTTTATTTCACGGAACATTGCTATTAAGGCTGTGAATATCTTCAGAAAGTTTTGGGAATTTCATCCCATTAGAACTTAGAAGAATTATACCAGCTTCTCCTCTATACCCAGGATGAATAGGTGAATGAACGATAAAACAACAGAAGTGAATACCACATTTTAAATAATTAAGAAAAAAGGGTATAGCTCTATGTAACTTATGTAATCATGGAAGAAAACAGTTCAAATGTTTTGAGAATAAAGGAATTTATCATTACCAAATAACCTAATCAACAAAATATTTTAATCCAAAGTTAATAAAAGTAAAAAGAAAAGGCATTTCTTGCCCTATGGATACTGACAATACCTAACATTCTTTTTGCAGGAGTGTCTTTACTAAGCATACTGCATACAACTAAGTGGATCAACATTTTCTCAACAGTATACCCATGACCAAAGTCACTATAACTCCATTTCTCCTTCTTCATCTCCCCAGAATTGGTAAGATTTAAATTGTACAAGAATAAATAACGTCTATACAAAGAGTCGGACACGACTGAGCGACTGAACTGAACTGATACAACCAGCAATTGGTAAATTATGTTTCAGCTCTGAGTACCTATCCTACAGAATAGCCATCACATCCTTATATCTGTTCTTCATGGACTAACAGTCACACACAGGTGCCATCACCTTCACACACTCCAGCTGTTTTACCTACCTGTATGTGGTAGACAACAATACTTCTCGCCAATATTTTCAATTCTGTTACATTGAAAGTATATTCCCCAGCTGCCTTACAATGCCTAGTTCTGGAAAAAGTGCTGGAAATTGGCCAAAATTCATAAATGGTCAACATATGTACATGCCAATATCTGTCTCTGCAGAGTTTCCTCTCCTGCCACAGCAGGTTATAAAAGATTTATGCAAAGCAGTAGTGCTGCTAGACTGGAAATCTTAGTACCACATGAGAAAGAGCTGCCCTGGAGTCATTCAGACCCAAAGCATACTTTGAAAGAGACTTTGATTGTGTTAAGCCACCAAGATTTTGGTATTTGTTACCCCAGTTCAACCTAGGGTAACAAACACCAAGCTGACTAAGACATAGTAGTATTATTATTTTTATTTACTATGCTGTGTTCTCATATCTACCCATAATGACAGAATTCTGCAAAGTAACTAGACAGGATTTTGAGAATAGTCTGTTTTGATAGAAAATAAATTCCTTCTTATAGTAGGCAATTTTTTTCATTCTTGACCCATTTCCTTGACTCTCAGCAACTGAGTTAACCTGCCAAAGTTGGAAGAATATCACATTTGGAGGTGGGAAAAATATTTATCTGAATCTGATTTACAGCATGTGAATATGTAGCTGATATTAGCATATTTCAATTAATATACTTTCATGAGGTTGTTTTTGCTTGTGCAAGTAGGTTTTTTGGATTCAAAACTTCATGATATTGTTCTAACATATTTTGTGCTGCCCACTTGTGCTTTGATGTAAAAATGGTTAACTCCCTAGATATCCTAAGGTGGACCTGTTTACAGCTTTTGATATTAGCAGTCAGCTCTTCCCCACTCCTGTGACAATGTGACAGATTGATTCAGGGATGATAGATTGAGTACATTCGTTCGGATTTCACACATAAATCCTCTAAATGTAAAGCTTAGCAATTCATTTTTTGAATAGAGGATGGTTTGTGCACTTTTAATGTGTTTGTGCATTTTTAAGGGTTTCTAGTACTTTTGATTCCCTCAGAGGATGTCCTGAACTGGACATCAGTGTTTACTAGGTGAAGTCTTTGACTTTTCATTGTTGTTGTTTCTATTCTTTTTAAACATAACTTAAAAGAAGTGGGATGTGAGGTAGATCATGTTAGCAGTTGCAAGTCACAATTGCTTTCTACTTCCTTTCTTTATAAGGCAAAATATATATTTTTAAGTAAATATATATTTATATATATATTTTAAAATATTGGTATACAAGAGGAGTAAATACTGGAAATGGTGTTCTTTAAAGAAGAATATGATTCTCATTATTGATCTGAGCTAGGTAAATTTATCCATAGAATCTTACTCTCTCCAAACTCTGAAAGGCCATTTATTCCTAAGAAAGATCGGCTGTCAGAGACTTTTATCCCTCCAAGAGAAGCTGGATTCACAGCCTGAAGGGAGAACTATGCAAGATCTGGAAAAATGAGACCCATGGTGTCTTTGTGTCTCTCTGTTCCCGCTTCTAACATTGCTGGCAACTTATGGAAGAATAGAAAAGCGGACTTGATCAGGCTCTAGGAATGGAGAAAATATTCATAGCTGTAAGATGAGAAAGATAGAATTCAAAACACAACTCTTTGAAATTTAAAAAATTATCTTACTCTGGCATTGGTCTTTACAGCATTTCCTCTTTGTTATCTCATCTTGTACTTGATCTCAGTCTGTGTTTATCAGGTTCTAAGCCTTATACACTGAGAAAGGCAGAAAAATGGCTCCACATAGGCATCTATGTCTTAATGCCAGAAGCTGTGAATATCCTTTTGCTACATGGCAAAAGGGTTTCAAATGTGATTAAATTAAGAACTTTGTTTTGGGGAGACTAGCTGGGATTATGAACCTGGGCCCAGTATAATCACATGAGTCCTCAAAATCACAGAACCTTTCCTGGCTGTGATCAGAGGGAGATGTCACCATGGGAAAATGGTCAGAGACATGCAGCTTTGCTAGCTTTAAATATGGAGATTAAGAATCATGAGTCAAAGAAAGTGCAAAAGGTAGATTCTCTTCTAAAGGCTCCAGAAAGGAACCAGCCTTGTGAAATCTTGATTCTAACCCAGAGATCTGTATCAGATATCTAACCTACAGAACTATCATATAAGATTTTTCTATTTCAGCCATACTTACTTCATACTTTGTTACATTAGCAGTAGCAAACTAATGCAATGCCCCAAAGTGTGGCAAGCTTTAAGACTTCAGGCTACTCTACCAGAAAGCATCATGCTTTGCTTTATATGTTCTGGTCAGTTTCCTTTTATATGAGTTGAGATTCCAGGTTCTTAGATTTCCAAAAAGCTTGTTTGTTTAATTCTTCTTTATTGTTTTGTTTTCCCTACTTCACCCTACTGCATCTAATGTGGTATATACAATTAAGCATGAATTGGTTCCAAGAACTTATGTGTCATCATTCAGATACTATACATTTGTTCAATGTATACGAATGCTCCTGCTAAGAAAAAGAGGGTTTTGTTTTGTTTTAATTTTTTTATCTCCTGTGAGAACTCCAAAATTACAACTGGCTGCTGAACAATCATCAACAGGAGAATGTTGGATCCCACCAAAAAAGATACCCACATCCAAGGGCAAAGGCGAAGTCCCAGCAAGACAGTAGGAGGGGCAAAATCTCATTTAGAATCAAACCCCATACCTGCCAGAGATGCTTGGAGGGCTCAAACCAAACCTTGTGTGTTCCAGGACCCAGAGACCCCACAGAGATTGAGCCCAGCCTGTGTTTGACTCTTCGGTGGAGGTATGGATCAACAGTGGCCTGCAATAGGGACAGGAGCTCTGGGTACAACCACCTGGGTCACACAACCTGTTGCATAAGACCTCTTGGAGGAGGTCGCCATTAACCCCACCATAGAGCTGCTGAGCAGATGACCCACAAACTGCAGAACAATTATACCAAATAAATTCTTGCACTGTTAAGAAAGTTCTAGGACCCACAACAGATTTCTCAACCTGGGGATCTGGCAAAGGGACTGAGAACTCCCAGAGAATCTGACTTTGGAGGCCAGTGGGATTTGATTACAGAACTTACATAGAACTGGGAAAACAGACTCTTGGAGGATACAAACAAAACATTGTGCACACCAGGCCCAGAAGAAAGGAACAGTGATCCCACAAGAGACAGACCCAGACTTGCCCGTGAGTGTCCAGGAGTCTCCAGCAGAGGCGTGGGTTGGCAGTGGCCTGCTGCAGAGTCAGGGCACTCTGTGCTGCAGTGTGTGCACGGGATCGTTTGAAGGAGGTCAGTAGCCACTGTCTTCATTACCTCCACCATAATTTGCTCTTACGTCAATCAATAGGGCAGGAACACAGCCCCACCCATCAACAGAAAATTAGATTAAAGATTTACCCATCAGAACAAAACCCAGTTCCCCACACAGTCAGTCTCTCCCATCAGGAAGCCTCCATAAGCCTCTTATCCTTATCCCTCAGAGGGCAGACAGAATGAAAACCACAATCACAGAAAACTAATCCAACTGATCACATGGACCACAGCCTTGTATAACTCAATGAAACTATGAGCTATGCCCTGTAGGGCCACCCAAAATGGATGGGTCATGGTGGAGAGTTCTGACAAAATGTGGTCCACCAGAGAAAGGAATGACAAACCACTTCAGTATTCTTGCCTTGAGAACGCGATGAACAGTATGAAAAGGCAAAAAGATATGACCCCGAAAGATAGACTCCCCAAGTTGGTAGGTGCCCAATATGCTACTGAAGAAGAATGGAGAAATAATTCCAGAAAGAATGAAGAGATGGAGCCAAAGTGAAAACAAAACCAAGATGTGCATGTGACTGGTGATGGAAGTAAAGTCTGATGCTGTAAAGAGTAATATTGCATATGAACCTGGAACGTTAGGTCCATGAATGAAGGTAAATTAGAAGTGGTCAAACAGGAGATGGCAGGAGTAAACACTGACATTTTAGGAATCAGTAAACTAAAATGGACTGGAATGGGTGAATTTAATTCAGGTGACCATTATATCTACTGCTGTGGACAAGAATTTCTTAGAAGAAATGAATTAACCCTCATAGTCAACAAAAGAGTCCAAAATGCAGTACTTGGGTGCAATATCAAAAATGACAGAATGATCTCTGTTCATTTCCAAGGCAAACCATTCAACATCACAGTAATCCAAGTCTATACCCCAACCAGTAATGGTGAAGAAGCTGAAACTGAATGGTTCTACAAAGACCTACAAGACCTTGCAGAACTAACACCAAAAAAAAAAAAAAAAAGATGTCCTTTTCATCATAGGGGACTGGAATGCAAAAGGAGGAAGTCAAGAGATACCTAAAGTAACAGGAAACTGGTCTTGGAATACAAAATGAAGCAGGGCAAAGGCTAGAAGAGTCTTGCCAAGAGAATGCACTGGTCATAGAAAATACCCTCTTCCAACAACACAAGAGAACACCCTACACGTGGTCGTCACCAGATGGTCAATACTGAAATCAGATTGATTATATTCTTTGCAGCCAAAGATGGAGAAGCTCTATACAGTCAGCAAAAATAAGACTGGAAGCTGACTGTGGCTCAGATCATCAACTCTTTATTGGCAAATTCAGACTTAAATTGAAGAAAGTAGGGAAAACCACCAAACCATTTAGGTGTGACCTAAATCAAATCCCTTACAATTATACAGTGGAAGTGAGAAATAGATTCAAGGGATTAGACCCAATAGACAGAGTGCCTGAAGAACTATGGATGGAGGTTCATGACACTGTACAGGAGGCAGTGATCAAGACTACACCCAAGAAAAAGAAATGCAAAAAGGCAAAATGGCTGTCTGAGGAGGGCTTACAAATAGCTGTAAAAAGAAAAAAAGCTGAAGGCAAAAGAGTAAAGGGAAGATATACCCATCTGAATGCAGCGTTCCAAAGAATAGCAAGGAGAGATAACAGAGCCTTCCTCAGTGATCAGTGCAAAGAAACAGAGGAAAACAATAGAATGGGAAACACTAGAGGTCTCTTCAAGAAAATTAGAGATACCAAAGGAATATTTCATGAAAAAATGCATATTTTATGGGCACAATAAATGAAAGAAACAATATGCACCTAACAGAAGCAGAAGATATTAAGAAGAACTGGCAAGAAGACATGGAAGAACTATACAAAAAAGATCTTCATGACCAAGATAACAACGATGGTGTGATAACTCACCTAGATTCATACATCTTGTAATGCAGAGTCAAGTGGGCCTTAGGAAGCATCACTATGATCAAAGCTAGAGGAAGTGATGGAATTCCAGTAGAACTATTTCAAATCCTAAATGCTGTGAAAGTGCTGCACTCAATGTGCCAGCAAATTTGGAAAACTCAGCAGTGGCCACAGGACTGGAAAAGGACACCAAAAAAGGGTAATACCACAGAGTGTTCAAACTACCACACAATTGCACTCATCTCACATGATAGCAAAGTAATGCTCAAAATTCTCCAAGCAGGCTTCAACTGTGAACTGGGAACTTCCAGATATTCAAGCTGGATTTAGAAAAGGCAAAGGATCAGAAATCAAATTGCCAACTTCCATTGGATCATAGAAAAAGCAAGAGAATTCCAGAAAAACATCTACTTCTGTTTTATTGATTACACCAAAGCCTTTGACTGTGTAGATCTCAACAAACTGTGGAAAATTCTTCAAGAGATGGGAATACTAGACCACCTTACCTGCCTCCTGAGAAGCCTATGTGCAGGTCAAGAAGCAACAGAACCGGACATGGAACAACAGGCTGGTTCCAAACTGGGAAAGGAGTACGTCAAGGCTGTATATTGTCACCGTGCTTATTTAAGTTATATGCAGAGTATATCATGTGAAATGTCGGCTGGATGAAGCACAAGCTGGAATCAAGATCAGTTCAGTTCAGTCACTCAGTCGTGTCTGACTCTTTGCCACCCCATGAATCGCAGTATGCCAGGACTCCCTGTCCATCACCAATTCCCGGAGTTCACTCAGACTCACATCCATCAAGTCAGTGATGCCATCCAGCCATCTCATCCTCTGTCGTCCCCTTCTCCTCCTGTCCCCAATCCCTCCCAGCATCAGAGTCTTTTCCACTGAGTCAACTCTTCGCATGAGGTGGCCAAAGTACTGGAGTTTCAGCTTTAGCATCATTCCTTCCAAAGAACACCTCCTTTAGAATGGACTGGTTGGATCTCCTTGCAGTCCAAGGGACTCTCAAAAGTCTTCTCCAACATCACAGTTCAAAAGCATCCATTCTTCGGCGCTCAGCTTTCTTCACAGTCCAACTCTCACATCCATACATGACCACAGGAAAAACGATAGCCTTGACTAGACAGACCTTAGTTGGCAAAGTAATGTCTCTGCTTTTGAATATACTATCTAGGTTGGTCATAACTTTTCTTACAAGGAGTAAGCATCTTTTAATTTCATGGCTGCAGTCACCATCTGCAGTGATTTTGGAGCCCAGAAAAATAAAGTCTGACACTGTTTCCACTGTTTCCCCATCTGTTTCCCATGAAGTGATGGGACCGGATGCCATGATCTTCGTTTTCTGAATGTTGAGATTTAAGCAACTTTTTCACTCTCCTCTTTCACTTTCATCAAGAGGCTTTTTAGTTCCTCTTCACTTTCTGCCATAAGGGTGGTGTCATCTGCGTATCTGAGGTTATTGATATTTCTCCCGGCAATCTTGATAGCTGGGAGAAATATCAACAACCTAAGATACACAGATGACACCACCCTCTGGCAGAAAGTGAAGAGGAACTAAAGAGTCTCTTGATGAAAGTGAAAGAGAAGAGTGAAAAAGTTGACTTAAAAACAACATTCAAAAAATTAAAATCATGGCATCCGGTTCCATCACTTCATGCCAAATAGATATGGAAACAGTGAGAGACTTTATTTTGGGGGGCTCCAAAATCACTGCAGACCATGACTGCAGACATGAAATTAAAAGACACTTGCTCCTTGGAAGAAAAGCTATGACCATCCTAGACAGCACATTAAAAAGCAGAGACATTACTTTGCCAACAAAGGTCCATCTAGTCAAAGCTATTGTTTTTCCAGTAGTCATGTACAGATGAGAGCTGGACTATAAAGAAATCTGAGTGTGGAAAATTGATGCTTTTGAACTATGGTGTTGGAGTAGACTCTAGAGAGTCCCTTGGGCTGCAAGGAGTTCCAACCAGTAAATCCTAAAGGGAATCAGTCCTGAATATTCAATGGAAGGACTGATACTGAAACTCCAATACTTTGGCCACCTGATGCAAAGAACCGACTCATTGGGAAAAAAAAAAAAACCCTGATTCTGGGAAAGACTGAAGGCAAGAGGAGAAGGGGATGACAGAGGATGAGTGTTTGGATGGCATCACCAACTCAACGGACATGAGTTTGAGCAACCTCTGGGATTTGTTGATGGACAGGGAAGCCAGGCATGCTTGGGATCAGGAAAAGTTGAACACGACTAAGCGACTGAACTGAACTGAATAGTCAGTTCACAATATTATGTTAGTTTCAGGTATACAACATAGTGATTAAACATTTTTATAGATTACACTCTATTTAATGTTTTCACAAAACAATGGCTGTATTTCCCTATGCTTTACAATATATCCTTGTTTTTTTATTATCTATTTTATATATAATAGTTTGTATCTCTTTATTCCACACCCCTATCTTATCCTTCCCCAAGTGGCAAGAGTTTTTCAATGAGGGAAATCGCCCTGGAATCCTAACTCTGCCAATTACTATCTGAATGTCATTTAACTAGTCAATCAATCTCTTTAATTTTAGTTTCTTCATTTCTACCATGAGGACAGTATTAGTAATTCTCTCATAGGGTCAGTGTTCAAGCTAATGCAGCACGCCAGGCCTCCTTGTCCATCACCAACTCCTGGAGTTTACCCAAACTCAGGTCCATTGAGTTGGTGACGCCATCCAACCATCTCATCCTCTGTCGTCCCCTTCTCCTCCCGCCTTCAATCTTTTCCAGAATCAGGGTCTTTTCCAGTGAGTCAGCTCTTCACATGAGGTGGCCAACGTATTGCAGTTTCAGCTTCATCATCAGTCCTTGCAATGAATGTTCAGGACTGATTTCCTGTAGGATTGACTTGTTGGATCTTCTTCCAGTCCAGGAGACTTTCAAGAGTCACTGTTCAAAAACATCAATTCTTTGGTGTTCAGGTTTCTTTATAGTCCAACTCTCACATCCATACGTGACTACTGGAAAAACCATAGTGTTGACTAGATGGACTTTTGTTGGCAAAGTAATGTCTCTGCTTTTTAATATGCTGTCTAGGTTATTCATAACTTTTCTTCCAAGGAGTAAGTGTCTTTTACTTTCAAGGCTTCAGTCACCATCTGCAGTGATTTTGGAGCCACCCCCCCCCCCCAAAATAAGGTCTGCCACTGTTTCTCCATCTATTTGCCTTGAAGTGATGGGACCATATGCCATGATCTTTGTTTTCTGAATGTTGAGCTTTAAGCTCCCATCCTCTTATCCTTCTTCATCAGAGGGCAGACAGACTGAGAACCACAATCACAGAAAACTAGCCAATCTAATCACATGGACCACAGCCTTGTCTAACTCAATGAAACTATGAGCCATGCTGTGTAGGGCCATTCAAGACAGATGGGTCATGGCAGAGAACTGTGACAAAATGTGGTCCACTGGAGAAGGGAATGACAAATGACTTCAGTATTCTTGCCATGAGACTCCCATGAACAGTATGAAAAGGCAAAAAGATAGGACACTGAAAAATGATAGTGGTTATCGTCATATGATTCTAGTCATGGGTGGTCATCTCCCCCAGATGAGCAGATGAAGGGAAAATCTGTCATTGATCCCATCTTAGGGCCTCAATATGGGCTTTTGTTTTGGAGAATAGCTTGTCCTTACATATTATCTGACCTCTGTTTCATGAACATACAGATCCCACTTATTTTATGTTCACCCTTCTCCTTTCTCATCACATACCTCCACAGCCCAATATCTGAAAAATGTTCCATGCTTCACCCTACACAACATGACAAATGTTTTGCCAAGAACTGCTACTTCTTGGTGAATCTCCACCTATACAGGCAAACCCAGAATCCCTCATCAACAGAAAATTTCTAATATCTTCTAATTTTTTGCAAGTATCTGAACCTCAACCAATAATGATAGCTCTTGAAACATTGCAAGTATACTCATCTGCAAACCTGTGGGGAAAGTGCCTACACTTCTAAGGGACAGATAAATACCAGAATCAGAACAAATCTGTTTAGCTTGATGAAGTTGAGGTGGGTGTCATGGAAAAGTCAAACATCATTTCCGTGAGGAATTAGAAACTCTTTAGACCTGACGTCTGTTTTGAAATTATGTTAGAAAACACTTTTGACAAACAGCCTCAGGGTGTGATCCATATACTATAAATCTGCTATCACTGTGGAGTTAAATGTTTAGAAAAGCTCTTTGTAACTAAAAGGACATAAAGATATCCATGTGATAGTAAATGCAGAGGACTGTGAGCTCATTATTCCTTGAGCAGGGTACAGAAAGTCTTACTCTTCACCCTTGATATTTAGTTATATGTATCCAATACCCATTCTGTAATTTGGGCTTGCAGACAGTTATACTTTTCCTGCTTAGGTAATGTTGCATTTTATAAAAATAAAATGTAATAATGTGATTCACATTTACAGGAGAAAGCTGAACTTTTGTAAGTACAGTGTATAAAAGAAAGAACAGGTAGGATTTTGATCTCTCTTTTATACAACAGAGCTATTGAGAACTTTCTTTCTAGTTTGCCATTTGTGCATAGAATGGTCTCCAGGAGAATATGGTCTTTTGGAGAATGGCTTTGGAAAGTGAATTTACTTATTAATACAATAAGCCTATGGTCTTATAAAGCTTAAATATTTGGCATGTGTGTGTTAAGTCACTTCAGTCATGGCTGACTCTTTGTGACTGTATGGAGTGTACCTTGCCAGGCTCCTGTGTCCATGGAATTCTCCAGGCAAGAACACTGGAGTGGGTTGCCATGCCCCACTCCAGGGGACCTTCCCAACCCAGGGGTTGAAGCTGTGTCTCTTGCATCTGTCTCCTGCACTGACAGGTGGTTTTTTTTGTTTTTTTTTTTTTACCACTAGTGCCATCCAGGAAACCCTGAAATGTTTGGTATGTTGGCCCAGAGATCTTGAGTTTGAATCCTAACAACAACATTTAGAAACTGTGATCTTGGAAAGCTTAATTTTTATGAACTTTGGTAACTTTATCTATAAATAATGAAACTAGTACTTGCTTTACTCAACAAGGAGTAGCTGGGAGGATATAATAATACAATGGCCATGACTTTTATGAAATTTAATCATTAATTTGAGGTTTTGTTATTATATGTAGGAATGGCTGTTATATTTCTGGAACTGAAATAGACGCTTCTAAACATACCTTTTAATTCTACAGTAGAGAAGTAGATCTAGAGATGATGCAAGTCAACCAGATTTGGAGAGCAAGTCAGCAGCAGGATTATATAAGTACATTTTTATGTGTAGCAAAAAGACAGTCTCTGCCACATATTAGATATAGAAGCAACACTTATGAAAATGTTACAAGAAAACTACAGACTATTACCTTTACTGAGCAGAAATATGTTAAGTAGTTAGAATAGAAAAAAGGAGTCCAAAATGGCCGTGGCTAAAAGACAAAGAAAAGGAATAGCCTACAGAAACAGAACCAAAGAAAATCCACAGACCGGAGTGAGAACTTCAGGTAAAACAAACACAGGAAGCCAAGATGGATTGAGGCCGTGCCTTTGGGGTGGCCCACCATCACGCCTCGAGGGTATACTTTCCTTTGCTAGCCAAATAAAACTGCGCTTTAACAGAGCTGTAACCCTCATCCGCCATTTCAAATCTTTGCTGCAGGGAAACAACTAAGGAAATTACACACTCCCCCAACATCAGAAAATCCTGGACAGAATGCTTTCACATCAAACTCAGTGTAACATAAAAAGATAATAACAAGTGGAGTTCGTCCCAGCAATGTTAGATTGGCACAATTTATAAAGCACTCAATGTAATTCATCATATTAATTGACTGAGTGATTATGAGTAGGGAGAGGAAAGAAGAGAGGGTCAAGGTATAAGTCAGGGATTAAGAGCTAAAAGCTACTAAGTATAAAAGAAATCAAAAGAATATACTGTATAACAGAGGTAATATAGCCAATATTTTATAATAAATTTAAATGGAATATCAGTTCAGTTCAGTTGCTCAGATGTATCTACTCTTTGCAACCCCATGGAGTGCAGCATACCAGGCTTCCTTGTCCATCACCAAATCCCAGAGCTTACTCAAACTCATGTCCATTGAGTCGGTGATGCCATCCAACCAGCTCATCCTCTGTCATCCCCTTCTCCTCCTGCCTTCAATCTTTCCCAGCATCAGGGTCTTTTCAAAAAAGTCAGTTCTTTGAATTAGGTGGCCAAAGTACTGGAGTTTGAGCTTCAGCATCAGTCCTTCCAATGAATATTCAGTACTGATTTCCTTTAGGATTGACTGGTTGGATCTCCTTGCAGTCCAAGGGACTCACAAGAGTTCTTCTCCAATACCACAGTTCAAAAGCATCAATTCTTTGGTGCTCAGCTTTCTTTATAGTCCAACTCTCACATCCATACATGACTACAGGAAAAACCATAGCCTTGACTAGATGGACCTTTGCTGACAAAGTAATATCTCTGCTTCTTAATATGCTGTCTAGATTGGTCATAACTTCCCTTTCAAGAAGCAAGAGTCTTTTACTTTCATGGCTTCAGTCACAATCTGCAGTGATCTTTGAGCCCAAGAAAATAAAGCCTGTCACTGATTCCATTGTTTCCCCATCTATTTGCCATGAAATGATGGGACTGGATACCATGATCTTAGCTTTCTGAATGTTGTTTTAAGCCAACTTTTTCACTGTCCTCTTTCACTTTCATCAAGAGGCTCTTTAGTTCTTCACTTTCTGTCACAAGGGTGGTGTCATCTGCATATCTGAGGTTATTGATATCTCTCCCAGCAATCTTGATTCCAGCTTATGCTTCATCCAACCCAGCATTTCACATGATGTACTCTGAATATAAGTTAAATAAGCAGGGTGACAATATACAGCCTTGACCTACTCCTTTCCCAATTTGGAACCAGTCTGTTGTTCCATATCCAGTTGTAACTGTTGCTTCTTGACCTGCATACAGATTTCTCAGGAGGCAGGTCAGGTGGTCTGGAGTATAATCTCTAAAATAGAGTAGAATCTCTAAAAATTATGAACTACTGTACACCTGTAATATATAATAGTGTGCATCAAATTTACTTTATATTTAAAAAAATCTAGACAATGGATAAAACAGTATGGTTCTCACAAAGATTAAATAACATAATGTGTTATATTGTACACCTGAAACTAATGTAATGTAAATCAACTATATTTTGATTAAAAGAATGGACTGAAGGACATATGATCATACTAATACATGCAGTAAGAACATTTGACACAATTCAAACCCATTTCTGACAAAAACTCTCAAAAAAAATAGGTCTGATCATTTATTGTATGTATATATCTGACTAGGCCATGTTGTCCAGATATTTCATCAAATATTATTCTAAGTGTTTCTTTGAGGGTGTTTCTTTGAAAAGCATGCATGCATGCTCACTCTCTCAGTCTTGTTTGACTCTTTGTAAGCCCATGGACTGTAGCCTGCCAGGCTTCTCTGTTCATGGGATTTTTCCTGGCAAGAATACTGGAGTGGGTTGATATTTCCTCCTCCAGGCGATCTTCCCAACCCAGAGATTGAACCTGTGGCTCCTGCACTGGCAGGCAGATTCTTTATGACTGAGCCAAGAGTAACAATTAATGCAATTTAAATTGTCCTTCACAGTCTGGGTGGGCTTCATATCATCAGCTGAAGTTCTTAATAAAACAAAGATTGACCTCCTCGGGACAAGAAGAAATTCTGCCAACAAGAGGACTTCAGACTTGAATTGCAATATCAGCTCCTCCCTGGGTCTCTAGCCTGAACTCTACTTGATAAAACTTTTTCCTGTAGACCATAGATGGCAATTCTGAAACCACTATGCATGTATCCTGAAATAGAAAAATTAGGTAAACTGGTGGCAGATGATGGAAGCCATTTTATCATTGTTATTGTGGATTCATGGATCATTTATTTCCAGCTTGCTAGTCTGTAATGTCCCAGTCCAACAGAAAAACACCTGTCTCCTACTATTAACAGTCTGAGACATCAGTATAAACTCATATTAACTTACTATGTTTCTACAGATGGAAACACATAGAAATATTTATAAATACATATATATAAAGAGAGAAATTCATGTGTGAGCATAGAGCATTATTTATAGATCTTATGTATACATATAAAGAGAGGGGGAGAGAGAGACATTAATATATACACATAACATTTCCCTGCTCTGCCAGCTAAGTCCTAGAAGCCACCTCATCCTAGGAGCAACAGTGGAAATGGAAACCTGGTGTCCAGACCTTGGTTTCCAATACCTTTCTCCAATTAAATGTACTAGGACTCTTCAGAAAAATGTCTGATTCCAGGGCCAGAACAAGGGATATACAATGCTCCTTAAAACTAAAGATGATGAAAAAGGAAAATCTCAGAAACTGTCACAGACAAGAGAAACCTAAGGATATATAACAATTTCATGTAATGTGTCATCTTTGAAGGGATCCTGGAAAAGAAAAGGAACATTATGTAAAAATTAAGAAAATATTAATAAAATACAGACTTTAGATATTAATAATAATAATAGTGTATGAATATTGGTTCATTACTTGTGATAGAAGTGCCATATTAACATAAGATATTAATAGTTGGGGAACCTGGGTATAGGTTATATGAGAATTCTCTGTCCTTTCCACAATTTTTCTATAAATCTAGTACTATTTTAAAATTAATGCTTATTTTAAAACTATGCATACTCTCTACCACTTACTGAGTGGTATCAATCATGGTACTGCAAGTACCATGAAAATCATTTTCTTATTTGTAAATGAGATAATAATCTCAAATCTGCTGCTGAAGATTATATGTGTAAATTTCCTGTCACAGTTCTTGGCACATTGTAGATGCTAATATTAGGTGCTCTTTTTTTCCTTCTCCTTTTCAAAATGCATTTGTTTCATATTTTTTAAATTTATGTACTTATTTATTTATCTTTGGTTGTGCTCAGTCTTCATTGCTGTGCACGAGTTTTCTCTCATTGTGGCAAGTAGGAGCTGCTCTCTAGCTGTGGTGCACAGACTTCTCATTTCAGGGGCTTCTCGTGTTGTAGAGCACAGGTTCTAGGGCAAACGAGCTTCAGTAGTTTCAGCTCCTGGGCTCTGGAGCACTGGCTTAATAGTTGTGGTGCCCAGGCTTAGCTGCTCTGCGGCATGTGGGATCTTCCCAAATCAGGGATCAAACCTGTCTCCTGCGTTGGCAGGCAGATTCTTTAACACTGAGCCACCAGGGAAGCCCTGTTTCATCTTTTCAAAGGAGTGGCTTTTCTTCCTTATTTTAAAGAAAATCAATTTTCTCAACAAGAATATTGAATATTGTGGATTAATTTAAAAACAGCTTTGGGAGATCTTTATGACATTACAATAACACCAGTAATTGCAGGGATCAAGTTTCAGGGGTCTACCTTATGAGAACTTTTATATATTATAATATACACTGTTCACTGAATAACTCTTGTTACAGTTTATCAAATTACTTTATCAATATAAAGTCTATTATCAGTTCTCTTTATTTAGAGACTGAAACAGTAATATTTAGAGACTTATTTAGAGTTGACTGAAGTTAAAAAAGAAAATGAGTAGGAATTACATAGGGGCTCAACCCTTAGAGAAAAATTCAATCAGAGAAAAACATAAAATATGCAAAGATGCAATTTGAAGCATTATCTGGAGAATTCCATGGTACACAACCACAGAACATTGTTTCAGCAAAGGGAGCAGTAATATGATACAGTTAAATAATAGAATACTTTAATTATCCTGAAATAATTTCAAACTGCCTAAGGTGATACTGCCAGAAGTTCACAATAATGTGGAAGTAATTCCATTTTAAAAAATAACCACCAAATTTGCAAGAGGAAAATCCAAGATTGAAAAATATCACCTGGTTTTAGTATTATTTTTTGTTCTAACACCTACTATAACTAATCCTCTCCAAGTGAAGAATGAGTGTATTTTATTTATGGCTTCTATAAGTAATGAAAAAGGAGAAATATTTTTAAAGTGACAAATATAAGAGTAGCCTTTTTAAGAATATATTCACATGCATAATCTCATTTTATTCCCAACAACCCTATTTTCATTTATGTATTTGGCCCTATTCTCATTTTACAGATAAATACATGAACCCTCAAAAAAGTTAGGACTCACTAAATCTCTTTCCAGAAATACTTATCTTGAAACTGCTATTTGTCAGTCACTGTGCTAGGAGTCAGGTATGTGCATTCTAAGTTGCTTCAGTGGTGTCTGACTCTTTGCAACCCCATGGACTCTAGCCGCCCAGGCTCCTCTGTCCATGGCATTCTCCAGGTAAGAGTACTGAAGAGAGTTCCCATTTCCTCCTCCAGGGGATCTTCTCAACCCAGAGATCAAACCCATGTCTCCTGCATCCCCTGCACTGGAAAGTGGCTCTTTACTACTAGCACCACCTGGGAAGCCCCTCATGTATGTGAAATGCATTGCCAAATAATCCTGATATTGTCCGCACCACCAGGGAGATTGTAGACCATTGGAGTTCAAGATGAGGATTACACAGAGGGTTAGTGGCTTCTCTGAGAAGGAAAACTCACTCTAGGGGTCTTTCGTGTTATAATTTTGCAGATCACCCTGGCAGATCACTACTTGCCAGGTTAGTGGCAGCTGCCCAGCTATCTGACGTGGTTTCCAGGAGAGAAATCTTCTTACAAAGACTTCGACATGTCAGAATTTACCCTTCTCTTGGGTGTCTAGCATACTGACAACTATATCCAAAAAAAATGGTATGTCACACATTTGCTTTTCTTTTTCTAATCAAGCAACTGTGTTTTACATTAATCAGCCATGTAACAAGTATAAAAATGGACTATATACAATGTTACAAAGTAAACCTCTGTGAAGTCAAAGTGAAAGTCGCTCAGCCATGTCTGACGCTTTGCAACCCCATGGACTGTACAGTCCATGGAATTCTCCAGGCTAGAATACTGGAATGGATAGCCTTTCCCTTCTCCAGGGATCTTCCCAACCCAGGGGTCGAACCCAGGTCTCCCACATTGCAGGCAGATTCTTTACCAACTGAACCACAAGGGAAGCCCAAACCTCTAGAACATATGAAGTAAAATTTTTTATACCTCATGTGTTATATTAATACATTTGTATTCCCTCACATTTTCCTCCATAGTATAAATATTTCCTGGTTCTTTCTGCCTAACTAAGTCTTTGTGACCTCATGGACTGTAACCCATTAAGCTCATCTCTCCATGGGATTTTCAGGCAAGAATACTGGAGAATTTGCCATTTCTTCCTCCAGGGGATTTTCCTGACCCAGGGACTGAATCTGTTTGTCCTAAGTTTCCTGCCTTGGTAGGCAGATTCTTTCCACTGAACCACCTGGAAAGCCCCAGTTAAGACTTAGGAACTGCAAAATCTCAGACCTCTTAATCTTAATCTTTTTTTCTTAATCTTTCTTCTCTCCACCATGGCATCCTGGTAGTGAGGTCAATGGTTTAGGTTTATTTTTTGAAAAGCACTAACTTGGCCAATTTTTCAAAATTGGCAAGTTGCAAGTGGTACTGCAATCATTCTCATACGTTCTAAAATAAGAAATAGTAAATGTATTTATTTACAAAAACACATTTTTATAATGGTGTTTTGAATCTCATATGTTTTCATTTTAAGCATGTATTTAAATTACAGCAATTCCTTTGATCTTTAAAATATAACATTTCAGGACAATAGATTTTGCACTTGCTGAAGAGTTGACCTTTTGTAACCCATGTCTATATTCACAAAATAATAGAAATATATTGACAAACTGCAGGTATTTTAATCATTTAGCCTATCCATTATTCCAAATAACTGGTTTGGTTTATTTCATTTATATTTGGCTGGTCAACTCAATCAAAATTGTTGAATTGTTCCCAGTATGCAAGCAAGAAATGGTGTCATTGACTTATCCAGGTTCATGAGTGTATGGTAAACAACTGAAAATGGGCTTCATGGACCTTTCACACACCAGAGTATTAAGCGTCCACGTGGGAGAAGTGGTTTGAAAATCAAAGTACAGCCAAGCAAAAAATGTGTTTTGATTTTTAAGTGCAAAGTCCAAATGTGTTTTTAGTTTGCCTCTAAACCTCTTTCAGAGTTTTCCTCCTAAAACCCTCCTTCCCCTGTGGGATCATACAAAACAATGTTTTGACATCTTAGTCATTTCCATAACAACAGATCACACAAACAAGACAAGCAGTCAAACAAGTAAAATGGTTTCGATTTAGAAACTGTTCTGGATTATTGTAAAGAGTGACATGGAATTTTATCCTGCTATGGAAAGAAAAACTATAATTCTTTTTGTTGTTGATAATCTGTTGCAGAAGAAAATCACTACAACTTCTGAGTGTACTCTCACCATGCTTCCTTTTCTTTTTTTTTAAAGGTTATGTTGTTCTTTATATCTTGATACATCTTAAAATTCTTTTCCCACCTATCCTTTCTTCCTGCCATTCCATCTCCTTGTGGTTCCTGCTAAATTTTTCAGTTGGGAGGTGAATGTTAAAATAGCCTGTCAAAATATTGACAGGCTAAGAGAAAAGGTACCAATATGTCATCCTAATAGTCATCACCCCCATAAAAACACACTAAATTGGAAAAAAAATTGTTCTATTATGCAAAAGCTCACTAAGATAACTGGCTATTTGCATCTTAAAAAATTAAGTATAACCGAAACATTAGGGAAAGTAAACATTTGATAGAATTTATGAAAGAATAGTCAATTTATTCACAATGGCTGACTCTAAGTCTGTAAGCAGCCTCAACAACGTAGAGCCTGGTGTGATATGGACTAGGAGTCAAACTCCTATCTGAAACTTACACACTGACTATAAGCTCGATACTTCACCTATTTGAGTATCTTGTGCTACTTCCAAATAGCACGCAGTGGTGTGCTATTAAAGCAGAAATTGGAAAGACCTGATTTTTAACATTGGTCAGTTTCCACGGTATCACATTTTCATACGTGCTCACGAATGCTCAGTTGCTTCAGTCATGTTTGACTCTGAAACTCCATGGACTGTAGACCTCCAGGCTCCTCTGTCCGTGGGATTCTCCAGGCAATAATATGAGAGTGAGTTGCCATGCCCTCCTCCGAGGGATCTTCCCCACCCAGGGATAGAACCTGCATCTATCTCCTGCATTGCAGGTGGGTTCTTTACCACTGAGCTACTGGGGAACCCTTAAGTGTAGGTCACTCAGTCACGTTGACTCTTTGCAACCCCATGGACTGTAAACCGCCAGGCTCCTATGTGCATGGAATTCTCCAGGCAAGAACCTTGTAGTGGGTAGCCGTTCCCTTCTCCGAGGGATTTGCCCCACACAGGGATTGAAACTGAATCTACTGTATTGCAGGCAGATCCTGTACCATCTGAGCTACCAGGGAAGACCATCACACTTTGACCATGGCCAATTTTGAGTGACTGCTCTAACGTTAGTGAATGAGGATTTGGGAAGACGTGAGTGGAATCAGCTCTCAAGAGCCAGGATGAAGCATTTTTAACATGTAAGGCTTTTAGAACTCTTAAAATGAGGTAGTAAATCTTAAAAACCTGGCACAGTCATAAGCACTCAATAGATAGCTCTCATTGTTAAGATAATATTAGCCAAAATCACAAGGATGAGTCGTCTACCTAGGCATCTCTGATAAAAAAAAAAATCAGAATGGAGAATCTTGGCAATAAATGCTATCTGTATCATGTCTGCATATGAAACAGTACTGTCCTGAGCAACTGTCACCATAAGGCCAAAGTATCCCTTCCTTCTTTGGACACAGCAGAGGAATTAGGTGGGGCTCAGATTCTTTCAGCTGATGTTTACACAACAATGGTCCTGGACTATAAAGACCCACTGAGTTGAAGAATTGCAAGTGGTGGAGTCAAAGCCATCAGAATATTGAAGATACAATTCAGTGGTTGATAGCTCACTTCCTTAGATCACAGTTAGTGTGGCAGACATAGAATTAGCATGGTGTCAAAGTGTGTTGACTGACCCAGGTTTTATCATAAACCAGTCATTTTATGGATAAAAAAATTAATATCCAAACAATTGCATATAGCTACAGTGTTTTGTCTCCCTTTTACCCTGCCCTTGATAAATCATTTATCATGCCAGTGGAGATAAAGTAAAATTTACATGTCCCACAAGTGATATTTTCTGTAGTAAATAATGCTGATTGAACTATGCACCAAAAAAAAAAAAAAAATCAAGGTTTATAACCTCTTGGAATATATGCAACTTTCTCTGAATGAAAAATGGAAAGTTATAAATCATTGATAAATACATTGTGCAATAAAACATGTGAGACTGCTTTTATTGGATGGAACTCTGTCCTATCTATTTGCTTGATTATATTTTGGCAACTGTAATCTTTATGGCATAGCTGGTAAGGCCTTTCATGAAGAACTCAGCTCCAAAAGGATTTATTTTATCAAGGATTTATTTTAGTCACCTTTAATTCTCTTCTAATTCAGGTGGAGGACTCATAAATATGGACCTTCCATATTTTGAATTACCTAGCTATTTATACTGAGAAAGAAAAAGCCAGCTCATGTGCCTTTGAATCCCATAAAATTTATTCAATTAGACCAGTGAGGATAGCAATAGGAAAAGAGTTGACAGTAGCACTAATTTTGTTTTCCTTTTGATTTCAATGGAGGAGAAAAATATTAATGCAAGGTCTAGTTCTGCTGAGAAAGTTCTCCATGTTCCATAAACATATGGAAGAAAACACTCATTGTAAGGAAAGAAAGCTTTGTTTTTTTAAAGTGTTCATTTGAATTAATTTATTTATTTGGTTGTGCCAGGTCTTAGTTGTGACATGTAGGATCTAGTTCCCTGACCAGGGATTGAACCCAGGGTCCCTGTATGGGGGAACACAAAGTCTTAGCTGCTGGAACATCAGGAAAGTCCCAAAAGAATGTACTTTAATCTTTTAATCCTCCTTCTTGATTTTAATAGGCAAGGTGGCTATTCCGAGGTGGCTCAGCAGCAAAGAATCCACCTGCGGGGGTTAGGAACACCCTTGCGGAACAAAATGACAACCTCTCCAGTAGTCTTGCCTGGAACATCCCACGGGTGGAGAAGCCTGGCAGGATACACACAGGGTCGCAAAGAGTCAGACACAACTAAGTGACTGAGCATGCGCACACACATGCAACCAGAGTCCTTAGATAATAGGCACTCGTTAGGAGATATTTGCCATATACATCCTACACAAAAAGCCCAAAACTCTCTTGAGTACAGGCAGGGTAAGATGGTACCAATATAGAAGACACAATTTCAGAACTCACGGAGTTGTAAAATTAGGTAAGGAAATGGGGAAGTATATCTGAATCAAGGCAGAAGACAAGCTTTGCAAGAGGGCCACAAATAGCCCTACATAATCAGTAGATATAACTATCAGACTGTGCTTGTGGTATCTTGTTGGGCTTTTGAAAGAGCTGATTGTTGCTGGGCCACAAAAAATGAGAAAGAATTTTAACAAATGACAATAGAGTAGGAGAAGATCATAACAGCTAGGGATTATAGCAAAGAAAATGCCTAAATAGGGGACATGAGGGAATTTTTTTTTAAGTGATGGTTTTAATGATTTTCTTCCTTTGGCCCTTTCTTGTTGCAGTGCTTTTATCTCTGATTTAACTCTCTGTAGACAGGGCTTGTGCCATTTGCACATGATAGTACACGGAAGAATAGCAAACACCTGATTAGTAGAAACAGGATCTGAAATTTGCAGATTGCAATAATGGCCTCAATATTTGAAAAGGAAAATGAAATGCAGCCGAATCAGAAAAAAGGATCCTGCACATTGATTTAAAGATTCTGTTGTGGGGGTTCTGAATGAGAGAGTGTGGTTTAATTAGACTGATGATTGGCTCTCTTGGCTCAGCTTCAACATTTTCTGTGTTTACTAGTTTCTGTGTCTCCTCGCACATTCTTACAAATTAGAAGCCTGCTTTATTTTCCTTTCGTACCTGTGCTGCATTCCTTGGGGTTCTCACTCTATTCCCACCGGGTTTAAGTCATGGTCTTTCCTATTGCTTCCTCAATGACACTGTTCTGAAAATGAACACAATGGCCATTTCTGATTTTGTAAATATTACACATGTGCTTTATGAAGGAAATTGTGCAGAATCAGAAATTTCCCAGTGAGGGTGAAATCCAGAGTAGATCAGGCCCAAAGGCTGGTGTAAGGTCTTGAATGATAGGTTAAACAATCAATAAATAATTAACTAAGAGTAGGACACCAGCCACTTATGGTATGAATGGTATAGCTATAAGAGAAACGGCCCCTACCCCTCTTGGGCTTTCAGAACACTTTCTTGATTCTAGCTCTCTAATAAGTGGGTCAAGAGATTCAGATGCCATAAAGAGTGTAAGCAGGTTCATTGTTCACTTGAGTGAAACGCTGGAACACAGTGTCTGTGGGAAATAATGAGGGCCTCCTTGCCCAATTACCATTATTCTCCCCGTGTGAAAAGGCTTTCTTTCTCCTTGCCCGCAGCCTGTACTTCTGATAGCATTTCCAGCAGTGTCAAACAGCAAGGCATAACTCCATTACTTCTGGAACTATGCTTACATATTTATCCCTGCTGATATTTGTGATCTGGAAAAGTTGGTTTGAATACAGATGAAGCTATATGATATGAATATACATTTTATTTTTATTTTGACCAAATTAAATTCTAAGTGAAATAGCAAAACTCCATTATAAAATACTGTTCTCAACCACAGATCTAGTCTGGTTATCATGTAGGTCAGATCATGTTGCTCATAAATACATATAAACTGATCTTTATCTCATGCCTTCCTAATTTCCTAGCTAGTTAGAATTATCTAGAGAGAAATCATATACAGAAATTTTGTAAAGGATAAAGATCTTTACCAGTATTAGGCTCAATAGAGCAAAAATTTTCCTAGTATTTTAAGGTTCAGTGGCAAGTCTATTGTTTGTTTAATAAGATATTAATATATTCAGTGTGAAAATTCTAAGTGAAGATAATATAATATTTACATTGTCTCTATCTGTATGATTGAAGAGTTTTTCCATATAAATAAAATCTTATGACTTGCCCAGGCTCACACAAATGATTCTGCCAAGAAATGACTTCTAACTCTTTCCATTGAATCATTTGTCTTTTTGTCGTACCTTCAAAATCTTACTTGCTTAATAGTACAAAGCAACGTTTTCTTTGCTTGATTTGGTTTCAGATTCCATTGTGCCAGATAATAAAGCACCATATTAATGAGGTCATTTAGAAAATGGCCATTGTTTAAGACTGCAAAATTTCACAGCTTATTTTAAATATTTGATACTAATTTAATCTTGGTGTTAACGTTTAGTCTTCTACCTGTAGTTAAGAGTATTTTCATTTTCTTGCTAAGTCTTCTACAGATCTTAATAAAGTTTTTTAAAATTACATATGCTTGAGTGCAGTAGCCTTAAGGATAAACATTGCTTAGTAAAGTTGCCTATATTTTATTTGATATTACCAAGACACCACCTCACATTATATGATCTTGTTATTTTCAATATTATTCAGATGAAAACTTAGGTGCTTATTTTTTGCAAATGTGTTCTTTAAAATACAAATGGCAAAATTCCATTTGGATTATGCATCAATTGGTTATTAGCTTAACATCTGTTGACTCCTTGTTCAATGCTTTTGTATCACTTCCAAACTTTTATTCTTATAATATAAATGATTGCTTTCACACTAAAATTAAATAAACCAGCAGGAATGATGAAAACTTTTCTTGATTAAACTATGAAATTGATAAAATTATCAAATCTAATTAGGTTGAAAATGATCATACATAAATATACAGAATGATTTTATAATAGAGTGGCATTTCACAATGCTAATGAAAAGTATCTGTTGGGTTGATGAAAAATATGTAAATAGAGAGAAATAAATGTTTATATAATACATGTTTATGTGTATTATATACATGTATATAGATATATGCTTATAAATATATGTTTATATAATAATTTCATATTATTTCAATATAAAAGAATAAATGCAAAAGTAGAAAGTCAAGAAATACCTGGAGTAAAATTTGTTCTGGGAGTATAGAATGAAGCAATAAAAGACAGAAATGGTAGGGACGTAACAGAGGCACAAGATATTAAGAAAAGGTAGCAAGAATACATGGAAGAACTGTACAAAAAAGATTTTCATGACCCAGATAACCATTATGCTGTGATCACTCACTAGAGCCAGACATCCTAGAATGTGAAGTCAAGTGGGCCTTAGGAAGCATCACTATGAACGAAGCTAGTGGAGGTGATGGAATTCCAGTTGGCTATTTCAAATCCTAAAAGACGATGCTGTGAAAGTTCTGCACTCAATATGCCAGCAAATTTGGAAAGCTCAGTAGTGGCCACAGGACTGGAAAAGGTCAGTTTTCATTCCAATCCCAAAGAAAGGCAATGCCAAAGAATGCTCAAACTATTGCAAAATTGCACTCATTTCAGTTCAGTTCAGTTCAGTCGCTCAGTCATGTCCGACTCTTTGTGACTCCATGGACTGTAGCACACCAGGCCTCCCTGTCCATCACCAACTACCGGAGTTTACCCAAACCCATGTCCATAGAGTCAGTGATGCCATCCCTAACACACTAGTAAATTAATGTCCAAATTCTCCAAGCCAGGCTTCAACAGTACATGAGCCATAAACTTCCAGAGGTTTAAGATGGATTTAGAAAAGGCAGATGAACCAGAGCTCAAATTGCCATCTGTTGGATCATCAAAAAAGTGAAAAAGTTCCAGAGAAACATCTATTTTGTCTTTATTGATTACGCCAAAGCCTTTGACTGTATGAATCACAACAAACTGGAACATTCTTAAAGACATGGGAATACCAGAACACCAACCTGCCTCCTGAGAAATCTATATGCAGGTCAAGAAGTAACAGACTGGTTTCACATAGGGAAAGGAATAAGTCAAGGCTGTATATTGCCACCCTGCTTATTTAACTTCTATGCAGAATACATCATGAAAAATCCTGGGCTGGATGAAGCACAAGCTGGAATCAAGATTGCCAGGAGAAATATCAATAATCCCAGATATGCAGATGACACCACCCATATGGCAGAATTTATGCTTTTGAACTGAGGTGTTGGAGTAGACTCTACAGAGTCCCTTGGGCTGCAAGGAGTTCCAACCAGTAAATCCTAAAGGGAATCAGTCCTGAATGTTCACTGGAAGGACTGATGCTGAAGCTGAAACTCCAATACTTTTCCACCTGATGTGAAGAACTGACTCATTTGAAAAGACCCTGATGCTGGGAAAGACTGAAGGTGGGAGGAGAAGGGGACAACAGAGGATGAGATGGTTGGATGGCATTACCAACTCAATGGACATGAGTTTGCGTAAGCTCCAGGAGTTGGTGATGGATAGGGAATCCTGGCATGTTGCAGTCCATGGGATCTCAAAGGGTTGGACACGACTGAGCAATTGAACTGAACTGAACTGAAAAGTATGAAATAATATAAAATATTTCCATATAGAATATTATTCATGTGTATGTATCACATATCAATGGTATAATATTACTTCAGTTCAGTTCAGTTCATTTCAGTCACTCAGTCGTGTCCAACTCTTTGCAACCCCATGAATTATAGCACGCCAGGCCTTCCTGTCCATCACCAACTCCTCACCAACTCCCAGAGTTCATTCAGACTCACGTCCATCGAGTCAGTGATGCCATCCAGCCATCTCATCCTCTGTCATCCCCTTCTCCTCCTGCTCTCAATCCCTCCCAGCATCAGAGTCTTTTCCACTGAGTCAACTCTTCGCGTGAGATGGCCAAAGTAATGGAGTTTCAGCTTTAGCATCATTCCTTCCAAAGAAATCCCAGGGCTGATCTCCTTCAGAATGGACTGGTTGGATCTCCTTGCAACTCTTGGACTCTCAAGAGTCTTCTCCAACAGCACAGTTCAAACGCATCAATTCTTCGGCGCTCAGCCTTCTTCACAGTCCAACTCTCACATCCATACATGACCACAAGAAAAACCATAGCCTTGACTAGACGGACCTTTGTTGGCAAAGTAATGTCTCTGCTTTTGAATATACTATCTAGATTGGTCATAACTTTTCTTCCAAGGAGTAAGCGTCTTTTAATTTCATGGCTGCAGTCACGATCTGAAGTGATTTTGGAGCCCCCAAAGATAAAGTCTGACACTGTTTCCACTGTTTCACTCTCTTCTTTCACTTTCATCAAGAGGCTTTTTAGTTCCTCTTCACTTTCTGCCATAAGGGTGGTGTCATCTGCATATCTGAGGTTATTGATATTTCTCCCGGCAATCTTGATTCAGCTATAAATTTCCCTTTAAACAATGATTTTGCTGCATCACTCATTTTTAAAGTTACATATTATATATGTTATATGTAATTTAGCTCAAAATATTTTCTAGATTCTATTGTGATATATTCTGTAATTTACAGATAATTCAAAATTATGCAGTTTAATTTACAAACATTGGGGATTTTCTAGTTAATGTTTCTGTTATTAATTTTTAATTTAATTCCATGAAGATAAAATAAGATGTTCTGTTATACTGAATCATGATAGAGATAGTATATATCAAGTTGGTTAATCATGTTAATTAACTGTTTGTTATTCTCATTTTTTATTTATCTTTGACTTCTAGTTGCATTAGTTTGACAGTTAGCTAGGGACAGAATTTCTTGATTTTTGTCTTATTTATTCCATATTCATTTTGATGGTTAATTTGTTAAGATTTTTCGTTGGCTTTTTATATTTTTTTCAAGATTATAAATATACCATTACATTGTCTTCTGCCTCCCAGAATTGCTTCTGAAAAATCAGCTGTCAATCTTATTTTTGGAATTTTGAAGGTAGTGCTTCATTCTTCTTCTGTCAGCTTTTAACTTTTTATTTTCATCTTCTTTATTCTTATGTATAGTTTTCTAATATTTATCCTGCTTCTCATTCAGTCAGTTTCTTAGAACCATGGTCTGACTTGGTATGTGTCACCAGATTTGAAAAATTCTAGATATTATCTCTGTAAATATCCCTTTTGCTCTAGACTCCTTCCTTTACATCAGGCTCCAATTATACATGTCAGACATTTCTTTGTCTTCTTTCCATCTCTTTTGTTACTTTTCTTTCTTTTTTGTTCTCCATGTACTATAATTTTGATAATTTCTACTGACATGTCTGAGTTCTAATTTATTTTTCTTGTTTCAAGTAAAATTAATGAGCTCTTATTTTCAGATGTTAATTTTTTAACTTCTAGAGTTATATTTTGATTATTTTTATAGATTAAAGTTTTTGATTCCTCATATATCTATTTTTTCCATCATTCTATTCTTTTATCTCCCATATTAATAAAAATTGTTGTCAATCTCTTGGCTTCTAACTTCAATTTCAGTTTCAATTGTGAATATATTTCCATGGTTTGTGCTATTCCTTGTTATCTGTCACATTTACCTCATTCTTTTAATGTATAGAAATTTTTGAAATTTTATGCCACATGCTATATATAAATGAATCACAAAAGCTTCAGATATTACCATATATCAGGTAATATTCATCCTTTCCTCCTTTAATCAATCAGGAGAGGTGAAGCCAGTTGGGTCAGAGCTGGTTGCAGTTTATAAGGCTTAGTCCATCACTAGCTTGTCTCTGTTCCTCAGGTATGGCAGTGCTTTTGACTGAGAATCTGCCTTGTTTCTGTCCCCTCAAGTCTAAAAGAAAAGTTTGCCTTTACAGATTGGAGCTCAGCTCATTATCTCTGACCCATGCAAGATAGCAGAACACTCATTTTTGGAGACTATCTGCTCTCTACAGGAACTGTAGTCTCCTAAGTACCATGAGACAAGAATAGATTTTATTCTGCTTTTCTCTTTACAGACCCAGACTTGAAGAATTCAACAAATATCTTACAGAGATACTGGGCTTGTGTTTGGAGCTTTTTTCTGATTCATCAAGGCAGTGTCTTATTGGTTTCTCTTTTCCATGGTAGATCCCATCTTTATGGACTAAGATTTATCCTTAGTGCAACTCAGACTCAGTAAAAATCCACAGGAAAAAATTGCTTATGGTGCTCAATATTAATTTAAGTGTTACTTTCTATTCTCATTGAAAGTTTTGGTGGATAGAATATTAAGATATCCTCCAAGATTTTCCACATCTGGGATATTTGTTCTGAATAGACTTGGGTCCCTGAATATCATAAATTTTACTACCAGTACTATGGTTATATTATATAGCATGATTAACTTTGCGAAAAGGAAATGATCAAGATAGACTAAACCTAATCACAAGAGCCCTTTAAAAGCACAGAGCTGTTTCTGGCTTGTTGCAGAAGAGGAAATCATGAATAAGCACTCTACTTGACCTGAAGATGGCAAACACCCATGTTGCGAAGTGTCAATAGAGAAAAGTTCCCAGTAGGGCTTAAGGTGGTCCCCAGCCAAGAACTCAGCAAAACTGAGACCTCATTTCTATAACCACTGTAAAAAAAACTTCTAACAACAATGAGGTTGGAAAAGTAGTCTGTGTCTCAGATAAGAACTACATTCCCAAGTAAAACCTTGACTTCAGTCTTATAAATCCTAAGAATTTTGTCATGCTGGGCACAGAATTTCCAACAAAAGAATTATGACTGAAAATGGTCCTGGTTTAAACCATTATAGTTAAGATAGTTATTTGTTGCACAGCAAGTAAACTAATAAGAAATATTTAATCCTCCTTATTTATTTAGTTCCTTACTACCTTTAAGAATATATATGTATTTTTTCAATTTATTGTTTCTTTCTATTTATTTCAGCAGTAAAATTTACCTGCTGCTGCTTAATAAATTTTACTCAGTATATTTTTATTCTAACTGCTTCTTTGTAAAGCATATAAATAAGAAGTTGAAGACAAAGACTCCCTTATATACAATCTACCAAATATCCTAACTCTAAACTAAATTACAGAAAGTGGAGAATTGCATGCAATCTTTAGTATATTCCTCAAAATTTTTTTATCCTTTTATAAATTAGACTGGTAGATAGATGAACAATAGCATATTTTATAGATAGAAAAATTAACAGAACGTGAAAGTTTAGAAAATGAACAAATAGATTTAATCACAAATTTTTATGATAGATATAAACCAACTAATGAAATAATATCTTAAATTGGCAATGCCAAAGAAAGTATGTGTGCTATATGAAAATTTCAAGGCACAAATAGAAATATTTGCTCATTTAATAAGCAAACATAAAACTATGGCATATAAGTATGTTTGGAATAAATGTTTGAAAAGAACAAAATGTGGTTTCTATGGTTCCCTTGAGATGCTATAAACGACTGTACAATCATAAACCAAAGCCCTCTTAATTCTTACCATTAAAGATGCACTATTGTAAGATAGACACCAAGTAGTAGTAAAAGTCATTGCTGCAATATATTGCTCTGTCAAGAAAATTTTGACTGCTTGCATGAAAATGACACAAAATCCTTAACAAATTGATTTCTTGAAGTTGTACTTCAATGAATAGTTGTCATGACTGTATTAAAAAATAGCTATGGCTATTATATTTTATTCACTCCTCACATGAAGTTTGGCAGAATTTGCTTTGTTGTTGACATGCTTAAAATGACACACTTATCCTTGGAAGAAAAGTTATGACCAACCTAGATAGCATATTCAAAAGCAGAGACATTACTTTGCCGACTAAGGTCCGTCTAGTCAAGGCTATGGTTTTTCCAGTGGTCATGTATGGATGTGAGAGTTGGACTGTGAAGAAGGCTGAGCGCTGAAGAATTGATGCTTTCAAACTGTGGTGGTGGAGAAGACTCTTGAGAGTCCAAGAGTTGCAAGGATATCCAACCAGTCCATTCTGAAGGAGATCATCCCTGGGATTTCTTTGGAAGGAATGATGCTAAAGCTGAATCTCCAGTACTTTGGCCACCTTAAATGAAGAGTTGACTCATTGGAAAAGACTCTGATGCTGGGAGGGATTGGGGGCAGGAGGAGAAGGGGACAACAGAGGATGAGATGGCTGGATGGCATCACTGACTCGATGGATGTGAGTTTGAGTGAACTCTGGGAGATGGTGATGGACAGGGAGGCCTGGCGTGCTGTGATTCCTGGGGTCGCATAGAGTTGGACACGACTGAGTGACTGAACTGAACTGAACTGAACTGAACTGAACCTATATGTTCCTTAAAATGACACATTTAACCTATATGCCCACTAATTTAAAATGAAAAAGGGGATCAGCATTTTTTAAGGGAAATTCTTTTGCATAATCAACTCTTAAACTTACTTAGCCCATAAAAATAGTTCATCAGTCAGCAACATTTGTCACATTCTTACCATATAACAGGGCTTCCCAGGTGGCACTAGTGGTAAAGAACCCACCTGCCAATACAGGAGACAAAAGAGACACAGCTTCAACCCCGGGTCCGGAAGATCCCCTGGAGGCGGGCATGGCAACCCACTCCAGTATTCCTGCTTGGAGAATCCCAAGGGCAGAAAAACCTGGCGGGATACAGTCCTTACGGTCGCAAAGAGTCAGACACAACTGAAGCAACTTAGCTCCATGCATGGGCACGTACTATGCAGCAAGTAGTTGTTAGCCCTGGGATTCAAAAACTGAAAGACATTCACAAAGTCCTTGGCTTTGAGAAAATTTCAATATGTGGCTGTTAATAGGCAACAAATCATTACAAACAACGATTATAGATAAAGGAAATATCCTAAAGGAGAAGTCCAATATGTGATGAGAGCCTATAGCAAAGTAATGTAATTGAGTGTGAGAGTTCAAGAAACGGTTTCCTGAAGAAGTGAATTTAAAGGAAAAGATGGTAGTATCAAGGTAGGGTCATGCCAAAGAAAGCAGCATGCTCAAGTTCTTGTGGTCCTGATGTTGAGAGTGAGGGTTACACCTTCAAAGAACTGTGAGAAGACCAGCTCTGAGAGTAATCAGGGGCCAGGTTTTGCAGTATCATAACCCTTTTAGACAGGGATCAAGACCATCCCCATGGAAAAGAAATGCAAAAAAAGCAAAATGGCTGTCTGGGGAGGTCTTACAAATAGCTGTGAAAAGAAGAGAGGTGAAAAGCAAAGGAGAAAAGGAAAGATGTAAGTATCTGAATGCAGAGTTCCACAGAATACCAAAAAGAGATAAGAAAGCCTTCTTCCACAATCAATGCAAAGAAGTAGAGGAAAAGAACAGAATGGGAAAGACTAGAGATCTCTTCAAGAAAATTAGAAATACTAAGGGAACTTTTCATGCAAAGATGGGCTCGATAAAGGACAGAAATGGTATGGACCTAACAGAAGCAGAAGATATTAAGTAGAGGTGGCAAGAATACACAAAACTGTACAAAAAAGATCTTCACGACCCAGATAATCATGATGATGTGATCACTAATCTAGAGCCAGACATCCTGGAATGTGAAGTCAAGTGGGCCTTAGAAAGCATCACAAAGAACAAAGCTAGTGGAGGTGATGGAATTCCAATGGAGCTATTTCAAATCCTGAAAGATGATGCTGTGAAAGTGCTGCACTCAATATGCCAGCACATTTGGAAAACTCAGCAGTGGCCACAGGACTGGAAAAGGTCAGTTTTCATTCCAATCCCAAAGAAAGACAATGCCAAAGAATGCTCAAACTACCACACAATTGCACTCATCTCACACGCTAGTAAAGTAATGCTCAAAATTCTCCAAGCCAGGCTTCAGCAATACATGAACCGTGAACTTCCTGATGTTCAAGCTGGTTTTAGAAAAGGCAGAGGAACCAGAGATCAAATTGCCAACATCCGCTGGATCATGGAAAAAGCAAGAGAATTCCAGAAAAGCATCTATTTCTGCTTTATTGACTATGCCAAAGCCTTTGACTGTGTGGATCACAATAAACTGTGGAAAATTCTGAAAGAGATGGGAATACCAGACCACCTGATCTGCCTCTTGAGAAACCTGTGTGCAGGTCAGGAAGCAACAGTTAGAACTGGACATGGAACAACAGACTGGTTCCAAATAGGAAAAGGAGTACATCAAGGCTGTATATTGTCACCGGAAAGTGAAAGAGGAGAGTGGAAAAGTTGGCTTAAAGCTCAACGTTCAGAAAACGAAGATCACGGCATCTGGTCCTATCACTTCATGGGAAATAGATTGGGAAACAGTGGAAACAGTGTCAGATATTATTTTTGGGGGCTCCAAAATCACTGTAGATGGTGACTGCAGCCATGAAATTAAAAGACGCTTACTCCTTGGAAGAAAAGTTATGACCAACCTAGATAGCACATTCAAAAGCAGAAACATTACTTTGCCGACTAAGGTCCATCTAGTCAAGGCTATGGTTTTTCTTGTGGTCGTGTATGGATGTGAGAGTTGGACTGTGAAGAAGGCTGAGCGCCGAAGAATTGATGCTTTCAAACTGTGGTGTTGGAGAAGACTCTTGAGAGTCCCTTGGAGTGCAAGGAGATCCAACCAGTCCATTCTGAAGGAGATCAGCCCTGGGATTACTTTGGAAGGAATGATGCTAAAGCTGAAACTCCAGTACTTTGGTCACCTCATGCAAAGAGTTGACTCATTGGAAAAGACTCTGATGCTGGGAGGGATTGGGGGCAGGAGGAGAAGGGGATGACAGAGGATGAGATGGCTGGATGGACATGAGTCTGAGTGAACTCCCGGAGTTGGTGATGGACAGGGAGGCCTGGCATGCTGCGATTCATGGGGTCGCAAAGAGTTGGACATGACTGAGCGACTGAACTGAACTGAACCCTTTTAGGGACCATAATACATGGACCCCAAGCCCAGCACTACTCAGTACCATCTGCAGAACAGTATTTTTCAGTACTCTGAAAAGTAAATAACCAGTTCACAATGAAATAAATACAGTAATGAAGAGAAAGGTTAATTTTTTAAGATTTTTATTGAGTTATTAATGATTTACACTTGTGTTCTTGCCTGGAGAATCCCAGGGACATGGGAGCCTGGTGGGCTCTCATCTATGGGGTCGCACAGAGTCAGACATGACTGAAGCAACTTAGCAGCAGCAGCATTGTGTTAGTTTTAGGTGTATAGCAAAGTGAATCATTTGTACATATATTCACTCTCTTTTTTAAAATTATTTTTCCATATCATCATTATAGAGTATTGAGTTCCCTCTGCTCTACAGTAGGTTCTTACTAGCTATGTATTTTATATATAGTAGTGTGTATGTAAGTCGCAATATCCCAATTTACCCTCCCCCCAGCATCCCCAGGTACCATAAGTTTGTTTTCTACATCTATGACTCTAATTCTGTTTTGTAAATAAGTTCATTTGAGCCTTTATGTTTTTAGATTCCACATGTAAGTGATATCGTGTGACATTTGTCTTTTTGTGTTTGACTTGCTTCACTCAGTATAACAATCTTCAGGTTCATCCATATTGCTGCAAATGACACTCTTTTATTTTTTATGACTGAGTACTATTCCATTGTACATATATGTACCACTCTTTCTTTATCCATTCATCTGTTGATGGACATTTCCATTGCTTCTATGTCCTGGCTACTGTGAGTAGGGCTGCAATGAACACTGGTGTGCATGTATTTTTCTGAATTATGGTTTTCTCCTGATATATGCCTAGAAGTGGGATTGCTGGGTCATATAGTAGTTCTATTTTTACTTTATTAAGGAATTTCTACACTGTTCTCCAGCGTGACTGTACAAATTTACATTCCCACCAATAGTGTAGAAGGTTCCCTTTTCTCCATACCCTCTCCAACATTTATTGTTTGTAGATTTTTTTTTAATTGCGGGATGATTGCTTTACAATCTTGTGTTGATTTCTGCCATACATCAACATGAATCAGCCATAGGCATACATATATTCCCTTCCTCTTGAACCTCCTTCCCACCTCACACCCCATCTCACTCCTTTAGGTAGTCACAGAGCACCAGGTTAGAGTTCCCTGTGTTATACACCAAATTCCCACCAGCTATCTATTTTACACATGGTAATGCATATATTTCAAAGCTATTCTGTCTATCCATCTCACCCTTTCCTTCCCCCACTGTGTCCACAAGTCTGTTCTCTGTGTCTGTGTCTCCACTGTTGCTCTTCAAATAGGTTCATCAGTACTATCTTTATAAATTCCATATATGTGCATTAAGATATGCCATCTTGGTTTTGTTGATGACTAACCTTAGGAATTTATGTAGCTGTGTAGTCTGCTCACAATCACATGGTTCTTGTTTATTCTCATCCATCTAAGCTCTTCAAGAGCTGCTAACAACCTGAAAAAATAAGTGACTTAAGTTATATCCATTTGTTCTCAGGTTGTTCACTGTCCAACTACTAAGGATCTCAAATGTGTTGCAGGGGCCTCACACCAGCAAAGAAGGAGAGAGAGAACTAAATATTCAGCCCCCAGATAACTGAAAGTTGAGAGTATAAATTTGTCCTCCCTCCTCTGGAGCAAAACTCCTGGAGCCTTTGATTCATAGACAAAAATCCATGTCCTTTATCAACAATCAGGAGATCTAACTGTTAGTTTTTTGATACAGTACAGCAATTATATTTTGTGTCCCCAAGGAAGTAAAATTAGGGAGCTTTTATTCTTCATCTGTGCAGAAATCCTGATGCAAATCCTTCACACATTGCTTGATTAACAACTACAGAAATACATTTTGTTTAGGGAATCCCTACACTTGAACTTCACCCCACAGTTAATACGATATCCCCCTGGTGTCTTATTAAAAAAAAATGAAAGGAAACAAGCCAATTGACTAACAGAGAAAAATGATAAGCCAGGAATATGAAAAAACATGTACAGTAGGACACTCCTAAGATTTCATTTCAATTCACCAATGTTTAGGATGGGAATCAAGTACTTCAAAGTCAGTAATTTATCCAGTTAGAAGTGCCTGCTTTTGAAAGAACTATAAATACCTAGATTATACTATATTTACTTTAAAAATATTCTATAAAGTATGATAGAGTTAGATCTACCAGACCTTGGGAAAATAGCTATTTTTCTCTAATACTTCATTTTATGTTCATGAATAGAGCCATCCACTGGTATAAATTAGGTCATGCTTTAAGGCATTTGTCATAATACCTAACACTGTAAGAGTTACAGTATTATTAGCACTGTTTCTGTGGTTATTATTATCTATTACTTCAGTAATTTATCAGCTATAAGAAACATGTTTTTTTGCCTTATTTTGCATCTCTGAAATCAGGATACATCTAACAGTCATAGTTTAAATAGAAGTTTTTATTTTCTTTTCTTAGTTCTATGAAAATGACATAACATATGGTATTATCATCATAGTCATCATCTGGAAACCACATTAATACTTTTAGGCCATGAAAGTGTTAACTAAAACGTTCAAGCAGTATATTACTAAATAGTATCTTAGTTGCTTACAATTTCCAAGCAACGTGTCTTTGAATTTATAGCTCACGTTTCATGCACTAACTTTTACGATGTATTGAGAAGACTAAACTCCATTTTCTTGCCATGAATTAAAATTTGACAAGTATTTAATGAGTCTTATTGTTAGATGCTATAAGGAATATAAAGTATAGAACAGGATTTCTGCCCTTGAGGAACACCTTAAAAGAAGCGCACGTCTACATATGACATACAAGCTAAAATAGTTTTATAATCACAATAGGCACCAAATGAAGATTTGTCAGAAATATCCAAAGGGAGAGAGTAAAATTACATACATGGGTGAGTAACTTTGAACAGAGACTGTGTATACTGATTAAAGCTGTGCAATTTTAAACCTGGAAAGGATTCTAGAAACCAGCCATTGCGTGAAGGCCTGTGGTTTAGTCACTACACTTTAAGAGGAGGACGTTAAGGCCCAGAAAACTGGGTGAGAGTCACTATGCCATTTGCCTTAGATTTGACTGACCCAGAGAGCAAGCCTCAATCTTCTGACTCTGGGTCCAGAGCAGAGTTCAAAGGACATTAACGCTGTGTGTAGGTGTGCTAGACACCATGCTAGTCAGGGTAGAAGCCGGTTTCTGTCTGTGCAGCTGTATTTAACTAAAGTTAAAGGGGGTTCGCAAAGAGTCAGACACGACTGAGAGACTGAACTGAACTGAACTGAAAGGGGGTTCAGTTACTACAAGGAAGGATAAAAAGAGAATGAACAATAGAGGAATGTTAGGAATTAGCCACAGGGCCTCTGGAGTTCAGACTCAAAGATGAGAAAGGGAATGTCATTAGGTTAAAGAATGTGAAAGTGGCTGATTTTTGCATGAAAAGGTATTGCAGTAATGATGAATGCATAGGCAGATTCTAGTATATTATAGCAGACAGAAAAGAGTTAAGAAAACAGAATGACTTATTGGCACCTGACCTCTCATCTGGCCCCATTTTTTTTTTTTTTTTTGTATTTGTATGGGATCCCTATAAATAAGGTAGAGGTAGAACTGAAGAAGGCATCTCAATGAATGACTGTGGGACTCACAGAGGCCAGAAGAGCTCAGACAGTCAGCGAGGAGAACTCAGACGGTCAGCTCCTGGTGACACCATGGACTACAGAATAGGGCAGAAGGGTGGTCTTCCTAAATCTACATGGAATCGACATCAGCTGGGAGCTCTTGACACAGACAAAGATAATCTCAATTGGGCTGTATCAATAGTGGCAGCAGCCAACAGTGGTTTTGAACAGAAAGTATTTGAGACAGGAAAGCTGAAAAAAAAAAAAAAACAGAAGAATCAAAGCAAATGCTAGCAGTTCCAAAAATGGCGGGGACTCTGGATCAGATGGAATGTTCTTGAAGATTATGAGGGAGCAGAATAAATTGCATTTGGATAATCACTGTCATTGCCAACATAACCTTATGTACACGTTGGAATGTGCTCAGATTCTCTGTGTCTCTCTCTGTCTCTGTCTATATGTCACTCTCTCACATACACCCCTACCTACACAAGACAGGAAGGAGATATACCCAAATGTTGCCAATATTTTTAAATTATTTATTTATTTATTTGGCTACATCAGTTCTTAGTTGCAGCTTGTAGAATCTGAAGAGTTGTGGCATGTGCAATCTAGTTCCCTGACCAGGAACTGAACCCAGGGCCCCCGCGTTGAGAGCAAGGAATCTTAGCCACTGAAACACCAGGGAAGTCTTCTGTTATTTTTGAATGGTAGGACTGTAAGATTCCATCCTTTTGATTGTCAGTGTTTTCTATATTTTACATAGTAAATGTGTAATACTTTACATATTAAAATTTTAATAGCATTGTACTCACCACTACAGGGGTTTTCAATTCTATTTTTAAAAGTACTAAGGCTATAATATAGAGACTATCCTAACATCTGAATTTCTGTCTAGATTTGAATGTCATCATATCCTGAGTGCATTGAACAGAGTTAGGGCAATATACCTGCCTAATACATTTGTAATTTTATTGCTGATATACAGTCTCTGTGCTAATCTGCATGAGGCATTGTTACTACAGTATTTTGTAAATGATGCTCTTATTTGTAGCAGAGTTGAACTGAAATGTAAGAACTTGAAAAATATTTTAGTTTTTAAATTTTTCTTCTTTTATTGCTGCTTTCGGCATTTTATAAAAATCTTGGTTGCATTTTGTTTTATCATTCACTACATGTAAATATGGAAGAGTGGGAGAAATCCAGTTAGACATGCTCTGTATTTACGGAGTCATTGCTGCTATAGTGTGCAAGCTATAAAAACACCTTGGTCAGGTAAATCATGAGAGTTTATGGATTCATTCAACAAATATATACAATGAGCACCTATTATGAGCAAGTAATAATGGCCTTTATTGAAAAGTAAGATTTATATTTAAATGGAATTCTAGCTGTCTAAAACAATGATACGCAGCATAAAATGCTAGTAAGATCACAGAACAAAAGAGTATGTCTACCAACTGTTATATCAGCATGCATTTGAAAAACATCAAAATTCATGAATTTTTTACAGACATTTTACTATTGAAGATGGGAAAACCAGAGTTTTAAGCATGTTATGCTTTATTATTTCAAGAAATGTAAAACTGCAACTGAAAAGCAAAAAAAAAAAATGTGTGTTATGTATGGAGAAGATGCTATGACTATTCGAAAGTGTCAAAGTGGTTTGTGAAGTTTTGTGCTGGAGATTTCTTGCTGGACAATCCTCCATGGCCTAGTAGACCAGTTGAAGTTGATAGCAATCAAATCGAGACTTTAATTGAGAACAATCAATGTTATATCATATGGAAAATAGCTGATATACTTAAAATTTCCAAATTAGCATTGAAAATCATTTGCACCATCTTGGTTATGTTAATTGCTTTGATGTTTGGATTCCACATAAGAAGAAAAAACCTCTTGACCACATTCCCACATGCAATTTTATTTAAACATAATGAAAATGCTTTTGTTTTTCTAAACAAGTTGTGGCAGGCAATGAAAAGTGGATACTGTGAAAGAAAGTAGAATGGGAGAGATGGTGGGGCAAGTGAACTGAACCATCACTAACCGCCAAAGACCAGTCTTCTTCCAAAAGAAGGTGACATGTATACGGTGGCATTAGAAGGGAGTGCTCTATTATAAGCTTCTTATGAAAAACCAAATGATTAATTTCAAGTACTGCTCCCAGTTAGACCAACTAAAAGCAGCACTCAGCGAAAAGTGTCTAGAACTCTTCAACAGAAAATACATAATCTTCCATAAGGATAATGCAAGATTCCATGTTTTTTTGATGATCAAGGAACAATTGTTACAGCTTGTCTGGGTAGTTCTGATTCATCTGCCATATTTACCAGGCATTGCATTTTTGAACTTCTATTTATTACAATCTTTACAAAATTTTCTTAATGGAAAAATTTCAATTCCCTGAAAGACAGTAAAAGGCACCTGGGACAGTTCTTTGCTCAAAAAGATAAAAAGTTTTGGAACAATGAGACTATGACGTTGCCTGAAAAAAAGGCAGATGGTAGTGGAACAAAACAATGAATATGTTCTTCAATAAAGTTCTTGGTGAAAATGAAAAACTGTGTCTTTTATTTTTACTTCAAAACCAAAGGAAATTTTTGGCCAACACTATGTGTGAGCTAACTATATACCATACCAAAAAATGGTAGTTCAACAACATTAGAGCAAAGGGTAAGAGGGAGAGGACCTACATTCTGACACTAGTAGGGATCAGTTCAGTTCAGTTCAGTTGCTCAGTTGTGTCCGACTCTTTGCGACCCCATGAATCGCAGCACGCCAGGCCTCCCTGTCCAGCACCAACTCCCGGAGTTCACTCACACTCACGTCCATTGAGTCAGTGATGCCATCCAGCCATCTCATCCTCTGTCGTCCCCTTCTCCTCCTGCTCCCAATCCCTCCCAGCATCAGAGTCTTTTCCAATGAGTCAACTCTTTGCATGAGGTGGCCAAAGTACTGGAATTTCAGCTTTAGCATCATTCTCTCCAAAGAAATCCCAGGGCTGATCTTCAGAATGGACTGGTTGGATCTCCTTGCACTCCAAGGGACTCTCAAGAGTCTTCTCCAACACCACAGTTTAAAAGTGTCCATTCTTCGGTGCTCAGTTTTCTTCACAGTCCAACTCACACATCCATACATGACCACTGGAAAAACCATAGCCTTGACTAGATGGACCTTTGTTGGCAAAGTAATGTCTCTGCTTTTGAATATGCTATCTAGGTTGGTCATAACTTTCCTTCCAAGGAGCAAGCGTCTTTTAATTTCATGGCTGCAGTCACCATCTGCAGTGATTTTGGAGCCCCAAAAAATAAAGTCTGACACTGTTTCCACTGTTTCCCCATCTATTTCCCATGAAATGATGGGACCAGATGCTGTGATCTTCATTTTCTGAATGTTGAGCATTAAGCCAACTTTTTCACTCTCCACTTTCACTTTCGTCAAGAGGCTTTTCAGTTCCTCTTCACTTTCTGCCATAAGGGTGGTGTCATCTGCATAGCTGAGGTTATTGATATTTCTCCCAGCAATCTTGATTCCAGCTTGTGTTTCTTCCTGCCCAGCTTTTCTCATGATGTACTCTGCATATAAGTTAAATAAGCAGGGTGACAATATACAGCCTTGACGTACTCCTTTCCCTATTTGGAAGCAGTCTGTTGTTCCATGTCCAGTTCTAACTGTTGCTTCCTGACCTGCGTATAGGTTTCTCAAGAGGCAGATCAGGTGGTCTGGTATTCCCGTCTCTTTCAGAATTTTCCACAGTTTGTTGTGATCCACACAGTCAAATGCTTTGGCATAGTCAATAAAGCAGAAATAGATATTTTTCTGGAACTCTCTTGCTTTTTTGATGATCCAGTGGATGTTGCCAATTTGATCTCTGGTTCCTCTGCCTTTTCTAAAACCAGCTTGAACATCAGGAAGTTCACAGTTCACCTATTGCTGAAGCCTGGCTTGGAGAATTTTGAGCATTACTTTACTAGAGTGTGAGATGAGTGCAATTGTGCAGTAGTTTGAGCATTCTTTGGTAGGAATATATAATAGTAATAATTAATGAAATTTAAAATAGACTTTATACTGTTAAAGGATGACACAATCATCACTAAGGAGCTAAGAAAAATATTTAAAGGTGGTTTTATTGCTTCTTAAAATATAGACAAATGTTGATAGTCAGGCATAGTCTCTCCAGGCAAAGTAGACTACTAATCATACATGAGAATTTTTAAAAAATCATAGAGTTCAGAGATTGGTGGAATCTCAGAGATGCATGTGGAGTGACATCATCACTGAAAATATAGTTGCTTTGGTGAAACTGATTCTGATTGCTTAGCACATTGCTATGCTGTGCTAGGCTATGTCCAGCTCTTTGCAACTCCATGGACTGAAGTCCACCAGGTTCCTCTGTCCATGGGATTTTCCAGGCAAGAATATTGAAGTCAGTTGCCATTTCCTACTGCAGGGGATTTTCCCAACCCAGGGATCAAACCCACATCTCTTTCATCTCCTACATTGGCAAGAGTATTGTTTACCACTGCAGCACTTGGGAAGCTTGGTACTCAGTGGCATGTCTATTGGAGTGAATTTGTTTCTAACTGACTGACTTTTGGTATGAAAGGTCTGTCACTGTTACATTGATTTTTAATATATCATTGATCAATTGAGCAGCTTTAAAAATGATTGTGATGCCACTTGGACCATGACTACCAACCAAGCCATATTTTCCTAAGTTTTTTTCTTTTTTATTCTTTCTGCCAAGTTATCAGAGGGAAAAATTAAGTTGAAATATTTAAACATATCAAGAAAGTGTATAAAACAGACAGCATAAAATATCAGATCAATATTTATGTTACTTTCATCTTTCATTAGTAATGAAATGAATATTCTTATTGAAAGAAAATTCTGATTAACAGCAAAGTGCCACTTCTGGAAATGGCAGAAAAGGCTGTGGTGTGTTAATCCTATGACAATTGTGTATAAATTCTGCACAAAATATTAAAATAAACTACCTAAAGTGAAAGTGAAGTCACTCAATCCTGTCTAACTCTTTGTGACCCCATGGACAGTAGGTCACCAGTCTCCTCCGTCCATGGGATTTTTCCAGGCAGGAGTACTGGAGTGGGTTGCCATTTCCTTCTCCAGAAGATCTTCCTGACCCAGGGATCGAACCCAGGTCTCCTGCATTATAGGTAGATGCTTTACCATCTGAGCCACCAGGGAAGTAAACCACCTAAAGCTACCAATAAACAAACAAGAACAGATAGAAACTGTACACAGTTCTTAAGAGAAAGAATGCCATGTATAAACAGCTTTTTTCCTTAAAAGCATTTTCTAGTGTTCCACCAGAGAGTAAGATTAGAGTTCAAAAAGAAATGGGCTGAAGAAACAAAAGTCAGAGCTTGGTGCTACCAGAGTAACTGGTTATTGGAAAAAAACTGCTGGAAAGGAAGACATCACAGAAGGGGCATTCAAAACTGCGTATTTTTGCTTCAGATTCTTTTTTAAATATTACTGCTTCAGTAATATTCATATTACTGCTTAGATTCATATATAAAAATATATATGCAGAGGAGGATTCAAGAAGCCTAGAAAAAGAAGTATGTGGGAGACAGATATTTCAGCAGTTGCCTCCATCTAGGTAGACAGAGTTTCCAAATCAAGTTCCACCAAGTTGATATAGCTTGTTGAATGCTCTGGACTTTTATGATGGTATCAAAAAGGTCAAATAAATATTCTAGAATTTGAAAAAATTTGGATAGATTTAGAAAACTGGTCACATCAAATGAAAAGATCAGTGAATCTGAAGAAAAGTCATTATAAAATAAACAGAAAATAAAGACTGAAAGAAAACAAAATTTCAGTCGCATATAGGAAAATATCAATCCAATTTATATGTAATTGGAATCATAGAAGTATTTTTTTAAAAAGGCAAAAAAAATTTGAAGTACAGTGGCTGAACATTTTCCAAATTTACAGAAAAACATATATTTACAGATTCAATAACTTCAGCAAACCCCATGCAGTTGAATTACAAATGAAAGAACTTCAAAAGTGAAAATGTCAAAAAAAAAAAAAGAAGATAAAGTGTTAAATACATCCAGTGTAAAAGAAACATATTTCTTTTTTCATATTAGAACAGGGATAAGAATAATGGTTGACTCCATCAGAAACAAAAGAGTCCATGAAATAATACAATAACATCTTTAAAGTGCTGACAGAAAAGAAAAAATCTGTTAACAAAAATTCTATATACAGCAAAAATAACCTTCAAGAAAAGGTGAAATGAATATATTTTAAGATAAATGAAAGCTGAGAAGATTTTCACCAGCATAAAAGAAATGTACAAAAAGAAATGCCAAATAAAATTTTTCAACCTGAAAAACTAGTTATACCAGATGGAAATTTAAGGAAGAAATGAATAGCATAGTATCAGGAATAAACACTACACAATTTAAAATGATTACTTATTTTCTTATATTGAAAATATATAGTAATGTTGTGGGATTTTGTAACATATAAAAGTTATTATATATATATAGCAATAATAGCACAAAGAAAGAAGAGAGAATAAATGGATAATAAAGCAATTATATGTAAAGTTGTATAATCTTAATTCATGGATAAATTAAGCCATATCTATGATAAATTAAGCCAGTGAATGAAGTCCCTCAGTCATGTCCGACTCTTTGGTACCCCATGGACTGTAGCCTATGAAGCTTCTCCATCCATCAGATTTTCCAAGCAAGGGTACAGGAGTGGGTTGCCATTTCCTTCTCCATAATTAAGCCGTATCCCCCCAAAAAGAAAGAATAGTTAACAAGTCATTTGAAGAAGTAAAACATAATCATAAAAAACACTCAGTTCAACCAAAGAAAGCAAGAAACAAAACTAGACATGATCTGGAAAGCTAAGCAAAGGAGCCAAAAAGGAAAACTTGCTATTTCTTATAACTGTATTTATTATAAATAGACAAATCATTTTTATCAAAGGCATTGATGGTCAGACTCAATAAAAATATCAGGAAACACATCTAAGCTAATTATAGTGTATGCAGTTTAAATATACAGACACAAAAGTGTCTGAAGTGAACAAATGAAGAAAGTATATACCACCAAAACATTAAGAAAGTTGGTGTGGTTTTATTTCTACCACACAGTAAACTTCAGAGCAGGAATACCAGGAAATAAAGATAACTTTTTTATAGTAATAACAAGTGTCAGTTCAACAAGAAGGTATAGCAACTCTAAATGCGTGTGCAATTCAGAACAGAAACTTACATGTATTAAGCAAACTGACAGAATTAGCAGCTGCTGCTAAGTCACATCTGTTGTGTCCGACTCTGTGCGACCCCATAGGCGGCAGCCCACCAAGCTCCCATCCCTGGGATTCTCCAGGCAAGAGGAAATATAAATTCAAATTACATGTGGAAATTTCTACTTTTCTCTCTTCGTTTGTTAATAAAAGAAGTAGACAAATAATAAAATGAGAAAGCCTAGAGATGATTTGATAAAATTCCTAACAAAATAATCTACATAATATTTATATGTCACAGATGGGACATGTCATTTGTGAGATTTTACAAGGGATGGGAGGAAGAAACTTTCTCAGTACTACAGAGAGTAGAATTGGAAAGGTACAGAAGAATGACTGAGAAGGCATGTGCTACCCTCAAATGCACAATTAGCAGAATTGGACATGAATCTGGAAAACTAGGGAAAGATCTCCATAGCATTTGGTGTTAGGAAGGGCAGATCATTATCAGATCTCATTTAGGCAAGTGTAGGGTAATTACTGAAGGAAAGAGAGAGAGCATGTGGTCTCATCACTTTGTAGCAAACAGAAAGGGAAAACTGGAAGCAGTGACATATTTTATTTTCTTGGGCTCCAAAATCACTGCAGACCTTGACTGAAGCCATGAAATTGAAATTAAAAGATGTTTATTCTTGCTAAGTCGCTTCAGTCGTGTCTGACTCTGTGCGACCCCAGAGATGGAAGCCCACCAGGCTCCCCCCATCCCTGGGATTCTCCAGGCAAGAACACTGGAGTGGGTTGCCATTTCCATCTCCAATGCATGAAAGTGAAAAGTGAAAGTGAAGTCGCTCAATCGTGTCTGACTCTTCGCGACCCCATGGACTGCAGCCCACCAGGCTCCTCCACCCATGGGATTTTCCAGGCAAGAGTACTGGAGTGGGGTGCCATTGGGGGGAACAAAAAGCTATGAAAAACTTAGACAGCATATTAAAAGCAGAGATCTCACTTTGCTGATGAAAGTCCATATAGTCAAAGCTATGGTTTTTCCAGTAGTCATGTACAGATGTGACAGTTAGACCATAAACAAGGCTGAGCTCCTGAAGGATTCATGCTTTCAAACTATGGTGCTGGAGAAGACTCTTGAGAGTCCCTTGGACAGCAAGGAGATCAAACCAGTGAAACCTAAAGAAAATCAGTGCTGAATATTCATTGGAAGGCTTGATGCTAAAGCTGAAGCTCCAATAATTTGGCCACCTGATGTGAAGAGCTGACTCATTTGGACAAGATCCTGATGCTGGAAGATTGAAGGCAGGAGATGGGGGTGACAAATGATGAGATGGTTGGATGGCATTACCAACCCAATGGACACAAGCTTGAGCAAACTCTGGGAGATAGTGAACTGCAGTCAATGGGGTCACAAAGAGTTCAACATGACTTAGCAACTGGACAACAACAATACTTCTTAAGTGTTGATTAGGTCAAAGAAAATACTGCAAGGAATTATAAAAAATACATTTTTTTTAAAGCACATAAATTAACCAGTAAGGTACTCAAGTTATTCATCATCAAGGTAAGGCAAACTAAAACCATAATGAGATAGTATTTCCTAGCCACTACAGTCACAAAAATTTGAAAGATTAACTACAGCAGATGTTGCCCAGAATTCCCCAACCATCTTGGCACCAGGGACCAGTTTCATGGAAGACAGTTTTTTGTACATTGTTTATTTGGAAAATATAGGTTTACTGAGTTATTGAGATCTTCTAAATACTGACATACAGCATCAAAAGCCACATTCATTTTATCACCACCAAATTCATCAGCTACATCCTTAAATATTGGGAAGCTGGTAGATATGTGGTTTTTTTATATTCTAATTTTTCCTTAAAAGCTCAGTTTTCATCACTGGTAACACATACAGTCAGTTATTTTCTTTGGAGTGACAGATACACTTAGTTAACTTTTGAAAAATGCTTTAACATATATCCAGTCTGAATAATCATAAACCGTCAGGTTTTTTTTTTTTTTAAGTGAAAGTGATGTTCCATGAAAGAGGCAGCCAGTTTCCCTCACAATTAAAGTGCTATTTCAAGAAGGCATTGTACTTCAGAATACACAGTAGACATTTATGTGTGCTTTCTAGTTGTCACAAGAGTATTAAAATTAAGAATACTAAGCGTCACGATGGCATCACTGACTCGATGGACGTGAGCCTGAGTGAACTCCAGGAGTTGGTGATGGACAGGGAGGCCTGGCGTGCTGCGATGCATGGGGTCGCAAAGAACTGGACACAACTGAGCGACTGAACTGAACTGAACTGAAGGGTGGCAAATTAGTAAAATTATCAATTTTTACTGCTTCACCAAGGATGTTCTTATGTAATACTAACATTTTCTTCCTTCCTTCCTTCCTCTCTGTCTTTCTGTCTTTCCTGTAAGTGTACAGCAGTGAAGAATCAATGACCATTTGGGGTTACTGCTCTGATTATGCTAAAATAAATGACAGATTTATTTTACCTCATGCCCAATTACTCCATTGATTTTCTTCAAAAAGAATATCAATAAAAGACAAATATCATCAGTATTACTAGGAAAATAGTTCGAATTTTACAGACTCCTAAAAGGGTCTCAGGAACCCCAAGTGTACACACCCTCTGTTTCCATAGCTGCTGATGTACAGCAAATGATTCCATTGCAAGTGGGACTAAAATTATATAACTGCTTTGGAAACTTACATGGCAGTTTCGTGCATAAACTTTAAAAATGTGTGTTCATGTTAAAGCACTTAGATAAGAATTTTTGTAGTAGCCTCATATTCATAATAAGTTAACAGCAGCAGTAACCTAAATGACAGTGGAAATAGCCCAAGTATTCTCCATCAAAAGGAGAATACTATAGCATAAAATTATGGTACATTTATATAATAAAATGCTTCTCACAAATGAGTTAAGGAAACTACTGAGTCAGACAACAAAATAGATAAATCTTAGAAATACTATTTCAAGTAAAGTAAGTCAAACTATGTATCATATCAGTATGTTAAGTATAATCACATTTATAGAAAGGGTGATAACAGGGAAAATTAATCTATGATTATAAAAATCAGAAGAGTGATTTTTCTGGGCAGTCAGTTTACTAAAGAAGGACATGAGAGGGCTGTTTTGAGGTAAAAATATTCATTCTTAAATAATATGCTCATTGCTTATCAAAATCACCAAATTATATATTTAAGAAATATGTCAGTGTCTGTAAATTATGCTTCAATGAAAGCACTTAATTTAAAAATGATTCTTCAAAATAATCTAAAATAAGTAAATACAGCATATTCATTGACATAAATTAACTATATACTTTCAACAAGATACAAGGGTGAAACAAAGTAGACTGTAATGACTAAAAGGAGAAAGACACAAATTTGCACATATAGGTAATACAAATGCAATTAAAAATTAAGCAAATATTCTAATAACAATATGAAAGTAGAGTTCAAGGTAAGCTCTTAAGTAAAGATGCTCTTTGTTAGAAAACATAAAACTCACAGTAATCATCCAACTGTGATGATACTTTAAAAAATGATAATCTATTATTTAAATATATAAAGTAACTACTTAGACATTGGAGAAACAGAAACAGAGTCACAAAAAAATTTAATATAACCTGTCAGCCTTTGATAGATGAAGTAATCAAATAAGAAAAGAATCAATATATGTATATATGCAATTTTATAGCTCACATGCTTGTATGCTAAAAACACATGTCCCAGTGTACAAAAAGTAGAAATAGTAGTAAAAGTTTAAGCAGTTAATCTAGAAATTAAATACTTAAAACATATGCTAAGAAATATAAAAATAGCCAAAAATACAAATTTAATTGAAAAACTTTAACATAGTCTTTGATAGAGCAACTTATCACAAAAGCTCTGAGTAATACATTAACAGGGTATGTTTTATGTATAACTGCATTTCAAGTCCTAAATCCTGTATAAGTACTACTACTCCTTCTTTTCAAGAGCCAATGGAACATTTAAAATGATTGCTCATATATCAAGCCATAAAGAAAACACCAATAAATCCCTAAAAGTAGATATAAATCCAGCCACATTCACTGCAATTTACTACTCTACAACTACAAACTAATAACAAAACTTATATCTTAACTTGATTTATTTTAAGATATATACCTTCAAAGCAATTTTCAAAATAAAGAACATGCTCTCACTCCCGTATATTGTAGTTATTGCAGAACACAAAATATGAATTTTGAAAATTGAGCCCTGAGAAACAAAAGGACTCAATTCAAGAAAGGAAAGCAGGCATTCACCATTGTGATTAAAATTACCTCTCTTATTTTCTCTTAGTGACTCTGCCCAAAAGTTTATTCTACCATTAATGCAAACTTGTTTTTTACAGTTAAAAATAAAGGGAAAACTTAGGTAAAATTATTAGACTATCTGACTTTGATGAATCTTCCACTCACTTGTACCTAAAAATATTGTGTTGGCCAAAATGTTCATTTGGGTTTTTCCATAAAATATTAATACTCAATTTTAAAAATTCTAAGGCAGGAAGTCAGTTTATTACCAGGCCCTAAAACTTTAACTTAGACCCAAATTCTAATTCCAAAATTCAATAGCTCTAGGACAGGGGATAAAATTATAATCATTTATGACTCACCAATTCTATGATGTTCTGGGAATAATAAAAAGATTTTTATACCTTTCTTTACTACCTGCCTCCTTAGTTTAAAAAAAAAATCTGTACCAACAGGCATGAAGGACTTAGCTATCTCTCTAATACATAGACAATGATTTGGAACATCTCCAAACATTCAGTGACTAAGCACCAAAAATAAATTAACAGTGCAAGGAGAGGGAAACTAGAAGTATGTTGAATACTGGGAAGTAGAAGCTTGTGAGTAAATCCTACAGGAAGAGCTAGAAAGTTCTCCCAGTTTAAAACAGAGCCAGAAAATAAATAAATAAATAAATAAAACAGAGCCAGAATGGTGTAAAGTTACAGACCTTAACTCAGTCTAATACAGAAGTATTAGAATGATTATGAACACTGAGCTAAGACAAGTCTTCTATTGGCAAATGGCAGACTAGTTTGCCCTCTCATCATTCTTGGATGAGTCAGCAGTTTCATAGGTAACTATGAACACAAAATACTACAGTCTACAAGAAAAGAAGCGTTATATGAAAACGCATATAAAGGAAAACTCTTATAATGACTAAGTATTAGATGAAACTGGCATTTCCTTTGGATGCAGGTAGGAAAAGACTCCAAGAAAAAAATAGAAAGATTTTTCAGACAATAGGTTGAGTTGAAATGTAAAACAGTAAGGGAGAGATTTAGGGAAAAGATCTATGCAATAGTAGAACCCTGAATTTAACAGTGTGGAAATAAAAACCCATCTTGAAAAGAGCCAATAGTATGCAGAAAGTTAAGACAAAAATATTTTAAAACATATCGATTAAAAATAAAAGAGAAAGATACAAAGTATGTGGTATAGAAAATGACACAATAAATCTAAGAAATGTACTTGTTCCCAATATGATATATAAAAAAAGGATATTGGAAAAGAAATATTAAAAATTATATTGTTAAAAAAATTCCATGTGCTGAGAGAAAGGCCCTAATCACAGATTAAGATCAATCCATTAATAAAGAGAATCTCTCCTAAGTAAACAGCAGAAAAAGTTTTGTTTAGATTATTTTTGGTGATGTTTCTGAATTTTTCATTTTGAAAAAAAAAATTTTAAATCTTGAAAGTCACAAGAATAATTCAATTAATACCCATATATCCTTCAGCAATTGTTACCTTCCACTGCATTTACCATATGTTTCCCTGTCTCTCTTTCAAAACAAGGTCATTCTTATGTAACCAAAGTAAAAACAAACAACAACAACAAAAAAAATGACCATATTGAGAAAATTTGTGCTTCCCTGGTGGCTCAGACTAAAGAATCCACTTGCAATGTAAGAGAACCAGGTTTGATCCCTGGGTCGGGAAGATCCCCTGGAGGAGGAAATGGCAACACACTCTAGTTATGCTTGCCTGGGAAATCTCATGGACAGAGGCGACTGGAGGGCTACCGTCCATGGGGGTTGCAAAGAGTCGGACTGAATGACTAACACTATTCAGTTCAGTTAGTTCAGTCACTCAGTCGTGTCTGACTCTTTGCAACGCCATGAATCGCAGCACTCCAGGCCTCCCTGTCCATCACCAACTCCCGGAGTTCACTCAGACTCACGTCCATCGAGTCAGTGATGCCATCCAGCCATCTCATCCTCAGTCGTCCCCTTCTCCTCCTGCCCCCAATCCCTCCCAGCATCAGAGTCTTTCCCAATGAGTCAACTCTTCATTTAAGGTGGCCAAAGTACTGGAGATTCAGCTTTAGTATCATTCCTTCCAAAGAAATCCCAGGGCTGATCCTCCTTCAGAATGGACTGGTTGTATCTCCTTGCAGTCCCAAGGACTCTCAAGAGTCTTCTCCAACACCACAGTTCAAAAGCATCAATTCTTCGGCGCTCAGCCTTCTTCACAGTCCAACTCTCACATCCATACATGACCACAGGAAAGACCATAGCCTTGACTAGATGGACCTTAGTCAGCAAAGTAATAGTTTCACTAATTGTCCTTAATAGGATTCTCAAGCATTTGTGAACTAAACTAGGATGGTACCATGGCATTCAGATGTCATGGATCTTTAGCATTTAATCTGGAATAAATTTTTTTTTTTTTTTTTTTGTATTTCATGACTTTAACATTTGAAGAGTTCAGGTCAGTTGTTTTAGAGAATGGTCCTCAATAATCCCGTGGACGGAGGAGCCTGGTAGGCTGCAGTCCATGGGGTCGCTAAGAGTCGGACACGACTGAGCAACTTCACTTTCACTTTTCACTTTCATGCATTGGAGAAGGAAATGGCAACCCACTCCAGTGTTCTTGCCTGGAGAATCCCAGGGACGGGGGAGCCTGGTGGGCTGCCGTCTATGGGGTCGCACAGAGTCGGACGTGATTGAAGCGACTTAGCAGCAGCAGCAGCAATTGGGTATGTCTCATGTAAGACCATGTAAGTGATGCTGGGTCTTTCTCAATGAATCACCTGGAGAAGTGAATGTTATCAGTTTGCCCCATTACTAGTGATGTTTATTTTAATATCCTGGTTAAAGGTATAGTCTGCCAGATTACTTCACTTTAAACTTGCCATTGTCCATTCATAATCCACAAGTAACCTGGATACGGACAGTTGAGACAGTATGAATATCCTCTTTTTATTTAAATTTCATCCACAGACATTAGCATCTATGGATAACTTGCCTACATTAATTTTCCCTAAGATTGTTCCAAGATAATGGTTTGAAATTTTATCATCAGTTCAACTTTTCATTCTATTAGAAACATGTTACTACTCCCATGTACTTGATTTACTTGTCAGCAGTTTCACAGATCATTTTTAGTTTAAATGATTATAATCCATTACTTATTAATTGTACTGTTCACATTGTCCTCAATTTGGCCATTGGGAGCCCATTAAAGCTCACTCTGTGCTGTTTGACTATTTATACACTTACACTTTATAAATTTTATGCATGTTTTTGTTTCAAAGTTGTGAGATTATTTTAATGAGGAAAAATATTTAGTTTTGAGGAAATGTAACTTTATCGTTTTTTATCTTTTGTGGTTTTGATTCTTGTGTCCTAAGAAACTTTTGCTTATAATCAATTCACAAAGATTTTCTCCTGTAATTTTCTCTAAAAGCTGTATAGTTTTACTATTTATAGTTAAGTCTATGATAGATCTCAAATTAGTATTTGTGTTTAGTGTAGGATAAGGGTATATTGTTTTCTCTAGGGATAGACTAGTTTTTCCAGCACCATTTGTTGGCTTTTTGTCCCATAGGATTGAAATGTCTTTGTCCAAAAAAAAAAAAAAAAGACATACAAGTATATATCAACTTCTTAGCTCTCTCTTCTGTTAATTGAATCAATTTATTGATCTCTGTGCCAGTAAAATAATTATTTGATTGCCATATGTTATAGTTAACTTGAAATAATGTGGCATAAATCCTCCAAATTTCTATTTCTCAGGTTTGCTTTGGGTATTCTAGGTCCTTATATTTCTCTATGAATTTTAAAGCCAGGTTTGCTGGAATTATGATAGGGAGTACATATAATCTATAGATCAATGTGTGCTAAAATTGATATCAAGGATATTTGGTCTTCTAAAACAATATCATAGTTATGATACTCCATTTCTTTCAGTCTTGTTAATTCCTTTCAGTAAATGACTAAACTAAGCACCATGCATTTTTTTTCTTAAATTCACTGCTCTAAAAGAAGCATCTAAAATGTTAATTCATTCCTTCATCCTTAGCCCAGTTTCTGGCAATGTGGTCCACACAGGCATACTTCAGAGGCCAGGCTAGGGTGTTGATAGAGTTAAAAAAATAGACCTGCAGCTCTCCTTTCTGAATATCTCCTTTGTAGGCTACCTTCTGACTTTCAAGGGGGAGTGTCTCTTCAAACTCTAACCCCCAGTGCATCTTGTCGGAAACATTGAGTTTTCTTTTGGAGTTTTCACTGCCTGTATGACACAGACTGTGACTTACCCTCAGACTAAAAACTGTATCCACCAGAAATTTGTGCTCTTTTATCTTTTCAAGTATCAGTTCCCGTCTAGAATATCATCACTTTTGCTCACTCCCCTATGTCTTCGCCTAGTTGTTTGTATTTTGTCTGGAGTTCACAGTTAATGTCTGCAAGATCATTAATCTTACACGAGCTTACTTGGTCCTGCTGCTTGAATTCATTTTTGAATTATAACCTTATAAAGACATAGTGGGGAAATGTAAGAGGTTATCTAGCTACAAATGAAAACAAAGTTCAGTGCCCTCAGGCTTCTCTTCTACAAAACAGAAATATCAGAAAGGAATAAACTTTCTAAAAAATTTTCAGAGAATAACACATACACCTATAAACGTGTATCCAATCATGGTGTCTTTTCTGGATAGCAGAAACATTAAGTACCCTTGGATACATGTAGATTTTGAAATACTTAGGAAAAGAGTCACTAGCATCTTCCTATTAAAGTGTGGGGCAAGGATCAGCAGACACTGCAACATTGTTAGAATGTAGAATCTCAGACCCCATCTGATTACTGCTAAGTCACTTCAGTCATGTCTAACTCTGTGCGACCCCATAGACGGTAGCCCACCAGGCTCCCCCGTCCCTGGGATTCTCCAGGCAAGAACACTGGAGTGGGTTGCCATTTCCTTCTCCAATGCATGAAAGTGAAGAGAGAAAGTGAAGTCGCTCAGTCGTGTCCAACTCTTTGCAACTCCATGGACTGCAGCCCACCAGGCTCCTCCGTCTATGGGATTTTCCAGGCAAGAGTACCGGAGTGGGTTGCCATTACTAGTGAATCAGAATTTCGACTTTAAAAATATCTCCAGATACTTCAGGCACACTTTCAATTGGATACGTACTACTCAAACCATATGAGATTCTAAATTCTACAATGTGAGTATCATTTTTAAAATATTAACCATTTATTTGCCCAATTTTGAAGTCAACTCAAAATAATATGAAATGAAAAAATTATGCACTAAGATACTCCTTGATAGAATGTTTATCATACAAATTGAGAAAAACAATTCCAGCTTTAGGAGAAGTGATGTACAGTTATCAAAATTTTACTTATGAAAATTATGATGTATGGTCAAACATTGGTTTTGTCACACTGAAGGGTAAAGCAGGAAACAGAAGAGTGTAGGCAATAACATATCAACCCCAGAAACAAATAATAATCACAGACAAAATACTGGGTGAAAAATTTGTTGAAATGGGTAGTGATATTTCCCCCTCATTTATTCATATATTTTGTACTTAACAAATATTCATGCATTTTGAAATAAGAGAATATATTTTGCATAATTGAATCAATATCGGTGGAGATTTACCAAAGATGGATAGTGTGAAGATATTTTATTAAGCCATTTACTTCATGCAGATTGTATCATTCTGCCTTAGATGCTATTTTCTCCCTTTCTAGCCCAAGGACAGTACATAAGTGACTCAGTTTTACACAAAATAATCAGTGAGAGCTAGTAACTAAAAGCATTCTATGCATTTTGTAATTGCTTTGTGATAAAGAGTAAATTCCACAACCACTCTGTGTGGCATTTCTAATGTTTAGGTAATAATAAAGTTTGATATGTACAGCACAGGCACATGATAAAAAATAATTAGCCAGGGACCCATGAAACTCTTGGAGCTCAAAAATGAAAAAGAGCTGTGTGAACTAGTGGCAAAATGGTGACAGAAGTCCTAGTGTTGTAGAAATTTTCCTGTTTAAAATCATTTCTAAATTCTCTCCAAAACAAGGATAAATCTGTGCTGTCCCAGAGAGACATTACTTTGCCAACAAAGTCTGTCTAGTCAAAGCTATGGTTTTTTTCAGTAGTCATGTATGGATGTGAGAGTTGGACTATAAAGAAAGCTGAGCACCAAATAATTGAGCTTTTGAACAGTAGTGTTGGAGAAGACTCTTGAGAGCCCCTTGGACTGCAAGGAGATCCAATCAGTCAATCCTAAAGGAAATCAGTCCTGAATATACATTGGAAGGACAGATGCTGAAGCTGAAACTCCAAAACTTTGGCCACCTGATGTGAAGAATGGACTCATTGGAAAAGACTCTGATGTTGGGAAAGATTGAAGGCGGGAGGAGGAGGGCATGACAGAGGATGAGATGATTGGATGGCATCACCGAATCGATGGACATGAGTTTGAGTAAGCTCCGGGATTTGGTGATGGACAGGGAAGCCTAGCGTGCTGCAGTCCATAGGGTCGCAAAGAGTCAAACACAACTGAGCAACTGAACTGAACTGAGAGGGAGCATTCAAGAGCGTGTTCCTTATCCCTGGGAGTTTATAAGCTTAGGTATATAACAAGGATTATACTTAGAATGTTTATACTCAATTTTCTAATCTTATTTTCTAAATTAACCTATTGTTGCTTATTTTTATTATGTTCACAAACACAATCCAAGGCTTTTCCCTCTGTCTTCTACTCTCTTCTCCTTCAAAATCATACAGACCACTCCATTGTCAATTATAATTATTGCTTGCTGTCACACAAGTACAAATGATCTAATTGTTATCAATTTACAGTTCCAATTACCTGGTCATATCTTTGTCTTAAGATACCTCATCTCACAGGGTGCTCTGAAGTTTGCAGGAAAGAGGGATTTTATAAGATATTTCTTAATATAAAAAGTAAGACTGCTACAAGGCAATACTATTGCAATTGTCCCAAATGTTCAACAGTTTAAGTCATTAAATTTTTTCATAGTATCACCAAAACCATACAGCTTTTTATGCTGAGAAGCTTGCTAGTCTATTTTATGGACTTTAACTGTGTAGCTGCTAAGCCCATTTCAAAGGTAAGCCATATTACTTTGTGTCTAAGAGAAACAGCTTTGGAATTAAGCAAACCTGAGTTACTTTTGACACTTCCATAAACTTGCTGCAAGAAAACTGAAACTATCTGTGCTTCAGCTTCTTAATTATTCCTGTTTTCAAGAAATTCACTCCCAGAGAATTTCAATAGTTTTCTCCAGGAGCATTCCCTTCTTACTACACAGATCTTAGTTAAAGTGTTCTCATATTTTTTCTCAAGAACTCCCTCAAATGTAGATTTTTTCTCATCCCTCTCCACCCTCATCACGTTCTGTTTCATCCTCCTCTTTATTTTCTTTAGATATATCTGAATATCTTTAGTAAGAATGATGAACCACATTATTATCTCAAAGTATGTTATAAATCTATCTGTTGTTTTCTTTTCTGACCCCACCACTCAATTCTCATATCAGTGCCATGAAAGCACAAAGGTTGAATATATTTACTTTGATATTCACTGTCCATTCCATTGAATGTTAGCAAGGGTATATAGAGGCCCAATAAACATTTGACAAAGGAATATGAAAGGAAATGAAAATTATGTCTACGTTATAGTGTTGCTGTATTTTATTAATTTTTAAGTTCTTAGTAAAATATCTAGTACTTCTGTAAGTTAGGTACTTGCAGAAATGTCAACAGTACACACACATCAAACACTTAGGAGAATATTTATATTTTTTTTGGATTAGTAGAATACATACATGTGATTTCTAGATACAGAATAATATAAGACCAGCTTACTTTTGCAGTTCCTGAGAGTTAACTCTTTTTCTACCAATTCTTGGCTAAACAGTCCAGATACTTGATAGAGTTTATAAGTTTTTATTTTTTTTTACAACTTACTACAAAGTTAAAATGGAGATAAACACTCTATCACCTTTTTCTGGTTACAGACTTGAAGCATGTCTATCTCAAGAAGATGAAAACCTTGGAGATATTCTCCCTGATTGTGTGTGTGTGTGTGTGTAAGCCACAGACATACTCTGTAAATGTTAAGCCTAATATTTAAAATAAATTAATGTTGCTATTAATGAGTCAGAAATGAGAGGAACTAAGCCTGTTCAGTGCACACATTCTCTAATGGTATCCTGTTCTCAAAAATATCTGCAGAGCAAGGACATTTCATAAATCACTGATTTAAATCTAATCATTCCAGTTTGAAGAAGAACTGAAACTCTGAAAAGATTTGGATTTACCAAGGTCAAACATAACTAGGGAATAGATCAGATTATACCTAGAACTCCTGAATACTACAGTAGGGCTCTTCTCACTGTAACTAGATGTGAGCCTCGTGTGTACGTGTGTTATCTGAGCATTCATTCTTTAAACAATTATTTACAGAACATTCACTATGCACCAGACACTCTGCTTGGCTTAGGGATAGAATGGTAAATAGGCAACAATAATTTTTCCTCTCAAGGTGCTTTCAATCTTTTGGGGAATGAGTCATAAAATATAATTACATAAAACAATTTAATTAAAATCATGAGAAGGAAAGTAGCAGGAAATTCAAGGTCAGTGGCACTCTGAAGTTAATTTCTGAATCCATCTTCCTCTTACTACTATTAGACACCAAAAATGTGATCATGACCTCCAGTTGTGACCTCTAGGTAATGCCAGGGCAGATGGTATTTAGAATTCTATTGTTTGTAGTGCCACAGCAGGCACAAGGTAGTTTAAACTGCCCTCAAAATAAGGGGATGACAGAGGATGATGGTTGGACGGCGGCATCACTGACTGGATGGACATGAGTTTGAGCAAGCTTCAAGAGCTGACGAGGAACAAGGAAGCCTGGCATGCTGCAGTTCATGGAGTCGCAAAGAGTCAGACACAACTGAGCGACTGAACTGAACCGAAATTTGTTTTTGTTTTTATCTTTGCTTTGGGGCAAAAGCCCATATACGTCTCTGTGGATTCAGTGACTTCTACATAGTCAGAAGGTGCCTGTGGCTACCAATGGCAAAAATCTTGCAGTTCCATGAAGAGATTGTAGGGAAATTAGTTAAGCTTTCTAAGTCCTTCAGCATTTCCATGCTGTTCTTGAGCCCATTGGTACTCATTCTGCTGCTCCCATTCAATTCTGGGGACCTGGGAAACTTTGTGAGGGGTGTAGGACCCATTGTCCTAGAGACATACATAGAATCTTTTTTTTTTTTTTGTCTCCTACTCTAATGAAATACAGGAAATGAAGGAAATGTGGAATACTTATGCTACCACAGGATCTGCTTGGGATTCCTTCACAAACTCCAACTCTGTGATGTTTCTTTCATCTCTTATCATCACTGCTTCCACCAATCCCCAACAAGAAGAGAGCTAAGAGAAACTGGGTTACAGTGGTTCTTCCCTGGGGACCCATAACTAAATTGTTTCCACTTCATATTTAATTCTGCTCTCATTCTAGCCCCTAGAATATATATAATCTATAGCAGGTGGTGGGAGACATGGAGCAAATAGGAGGTTATTATTGCTAATTTATAATTTCAATTTTTTTCTTCTGCCTTCTCCTCCCTCTGGATCTAGGGTAAATCTTTGATCTTGATGTCTGTTGTAGCTGTTTGGTCATCCCTTCTCTGGGTCCCTCCTGTTAGGCAATAAATGTGAAACCTATTAGCTACCTTGATAGTGAAGAACAAATAGGCTAAAAATTCTTTGAATTAACATACTGAAAACCTTTTTTCCAACAAACAGTATTTGATAAACATAGAAAAAAGTCAGATTCTGCCAAGAGTTTTTCCCACTATAAACAAGCACACATGGTAGGGAAAAAAAAATTTAATAGAGATGGCTTAGTTTCAAGAAATATAGCTAATAATTCTTAAAATAACATCTAATAATTAAAAGAGTATGTCAATAGTGGAGAGAAGTAAAATAGAAAAGAAAGACAGAAAAATAGACCAGATAAATTGAATAGAGAGCCAATAAAAATGTGCTGAACATATGGGGATTTGGGATAACACAAATCTGACTTTTTTTTTTAACTTGTGAAAGAATAAATGATGCTGGGACAATTAGCCATTCGTGTGGGAAAAAGAGAAAAAAAAACTTCATCTCTGTTGCTCAGTACAAAAACATAAATTTTGGACAGATTAATGGTCTAAATGTCAAAATGCTAAGGTTCAAAATTATCCATAGAAAATCTAAACAATATTTACAATGAGCAAAAGATGAGAAACAAATAGAATAAGTATAAATTACAAATTAGAAGAGATATTTATAATGCAAATTTCCAAGAAATAACTTATATTAAGTAAATAAGTGAACAAAACAGTTGAAAAAATAAATGACACAATAGAAAAATAAGCAAAATATATTTTATGAAAAAGTAAGTCTAGTCAAGGCTATGGTGTTTCCTGTGGTCATGTATGGATAAGAAAGTTGGACTGTGAAGAAAGCTGAGTGCTGAAGAATTGATGCCTTTGAACTGTGGTGTTGGAGAAGAGTCTTGAAAGTCCCTTGGACTGTAAGGAGATCCAGCCAGTCCATTCCAAAGGAGATCAGCCCTGGGTGTTCTTTGGAAGGAATGATGCTAAAGCTGAAACTCCAGTACTTTGGCCACCTCATGCGAAGAGTTGACTCATTGGAAAAGACTCTGATGCTGGGAGGGATTGGGGGCAGGAGGAGAAGGGGATGACAGAGGATGAGATGGCTGGATGGCATCACCGACTTGATGGACCTAAGTCTGAGTGAACTCTGGGGGTTGGTGATAGACAGGGGGCCTGGCGTGCTGCAATTTATGGGGTCGCAAAGAATTGGACACCACTGAGCGACTGAACTGAACTGAACTGAAGGCCAAACTACCCATCAACATATCAAAAAAGATAAATATCCACAAAAATATCAAAGGAAGTCAAACTAAAATTATTTAGAGATACCATTAGCAAAATTTTAAATGTTTGTCCAGGCAAGTTTTGGCAAAATTTCAATGTCTGACCTGGCAAGTAGTTAGTAAGTAGGCAGAAGCGAGAAAACCTCAAAAACTTTTACAGTGAAAGTGGCAACTGATACAGCAAATTTAAAGAATAATTTAATGATGCCAGTGAATTTTAAGATGCACTGGTACTACAACCCAGAAAAAAATGTGTTTAGGTCCTTACTCTAGAGAAACCCTTTATGACAGCCTGAGGCAATAGGAACAAAGATTTTCATTGTGGCCTCCTTTGTCATAACAGAATAATTTACACAATCTGGAAGTCTGTCAACAAAAGATGACTGCATAAAATACCATTTAAACATGTTATTGAAAAATATACTTCAATTAAAATCAATGAGCAGAATTACATGACTTAAAATGGGGAGATCACAAAAACATAATGAGAAGGGGAAAATAAAGTTATAAAATAATGCATTCAGTATGATGCTGGTTTTGTAAACTTAAAAAATGCAAAAAAACGTGTGTGTGTGTGTGTGTGTGTGTGTATGGTCTCCCCTGGTGGTTCAGACCGTAAGAATCTGCCTGCACTGTAGGAGACCTGGGTTCAATCCCTGGTCAGGAAGATCCCTAGTGTTTTTGTAAGTGAAATTCTTTTTGGGTTTTTTTTGGCTTCCCCAGGTCCCAGTTGTATGTAACACATGGGATCCTTAATCTTTGTTGCAGCATGTGGGATCTTCAGCTATGGCATGCAAAGTCTTAGTTGTGGCATATGGAATCTAGTTTCCTTACCGGGGATAGAAGCCAGGCCCAGTACATTGGGAGTGCAGAGTCTCAGCCGTTGGACCACCAGGGAAGTCCCAACAATAGCATATACTGATTATGGACATTATGGACATGTATATATGTATGAAAATTACCAAAATATATATGAGAAAGCTGCTCTCCAAGCATCAGATTCTAAACTTTCTGCCATTTCTTGTTCCTTATGCACAGATCTGTTTGAAACTCTAGAGGTAAAGACTTGACAGAAGTGAGGGTGGAGAAAAGAGACACAGATGGGTAACAAGCCATGGGCCTCAAGTTTTAGTGAATCTAAACTGAATGCTTTATTTCTCTTTAAGCACAGAGAAATCTGATGCAAATATAGAAGAATGTTAACACATCAGATGTGGACACGAGACAACTTCTTATGTTTGTATTTAAATAAAAGTTTCATAGCCCTTTTTATTGGAGAAGGCAATGGCACCCCACTCCAGTATTCTTGCCTGGAAAATCCCATGGACGGAGGAGCCTGGTAGGCTGCAGTCCATGGGGTCGCTAAGAGTCGGACACAACTGAGTGACTTCATTTTCACTTTTCACTTTTCACTTTCATGCATTGGAGAAGGAAAATGGCAACCCGATCCAGTGTTCTTGTCTGGAGAGTTCCAGGGATGGGGGTGCCTGGTGGGCTGCCGTCTATGGGGTCGCACAGAGTCAGACACGACTGAAGCGACTTAGCAGCAGCAGCAGCAGCCCTTATTATATGCCAAGCACTGATTGGAATACTCAACTTATCTTAACTCAATTCATCATTAATTTTTTGTGTATGTTTGAAGGATTCTATATCTTAACATTTTTATTAATTTTTAAAGTCTAGAAGGACAACATGATTTCCAAAAATGGAAGAAATTTGAGGGTAGGAAGAAAAGACTATATTTATTTTCTATTTCTCTATTCTTTAATTGTTGCAACTAACTTACATTTCTTTGTATCTTGAAAAAGTCAAAGATTAATATAATTATAATTATGATGAGTGTTACTGAGTATTTGAGCCTTAAAATAGGGACAGGAAGCATATTTTGTGAGCAACTCAAAAGGAAGGGCATGGTCAGAGTTTATTTTTCCAAAAGAAAGTATGGAATTGCGAGACTAGAACAAAAAAGCAGATTGATGATCACATGGCATCAAAAGTAGATATGAAATATGGATGGGCGCATGTCTCATGAAAGGTTGGCTTGCCAGTTGAGTTGTATTCATGACCGAAAAGAAATAAAAGTCTTAAAGCAGAATGTCTGTGTCTGTTTGACAAGAAATACAGATTAGAAATTTCTAGAGGGTGTGAAGGATAGAAGTAAGTTAATGGAGCAATCTTTTATATTTTGCCAAGCAACCCAAAATAGGTCCAGTGGGACTGCAGCAGGGGACTCCAGCTGTACTGGAAGCCTAGATCGTCTTGCCCTCTGGAATTCCTCCTACATGATATGTTCATCAAGGAAAAGAGTTGACAAAATCTTTATTCCAAGCCCTGTGGTGATGGTACTTGAACTCCCACTGAGCCAGTATGAAGAGAAAACTCAGAGAAGGAAATCTGTTAGCATCAAATAAGTGATAAAGCAGCCAGACTTACTGATAATACATGAGCATGTCTAACACGTTCCATCTTAATGAGACGATTTAGTTATTGCTTTCATTACTCCTTTTAGGTTTTGTAATGTTAACAAAGTCTCCCATAGAAATGCTTCTTCTTGGTCCATGAAGGGTGTTTTGTGGATAAAATCAAAAGCAATCAAAGCAATCTTCACAGACCATCAAGAGATACACACTATTTAAGTGATTTCAATACAAGTGATATTTTCCAAGGTCTTTTCACAAGTCTGAATTAGTCACTGAAGATGAACTGTAGGCTTAATTGTCGGTGCTATTGTGTACAATATTGCTAATCTGCACAATATCCATTCTCTCTTCTATTCTAACAGGTATCCATCTCTTACCCGCAGGGTCATGTGCTTCAAGGCAACTGCTAATACGTGCTATAGTCCTTTACCCTCAGCACCCTCAGCTTCATGTGCAGGCCTGTTTAGTCTGAAAGCATGCTAATGATTAGTCTGTAGGTCCTTAGCCCTGAATCATTCTTCCAGCAGGAGAATGGAGTCTACAAATGACTTTTTGATAAGAAAAGTTAGATGGGTAATGACCAGTGTAAGCCACTGATGATAAATAAGGAGTAGGAAGAGAAAACCTATTGTCTTTCTGCTTCTGGCAAAGAGAACCTGTAGGTGACAATGATTCTATTCAAAGCAGAGGGAATGGAACAAAGGTCTCTTGGATTGTTCTTACCCAGTGACAGCCAATTCTGTCAGGAGCAGCACTGATTTACACTGTTCTTCCCTTTTCAGTTCTCCAGGAAAAGAGGCAACAGTGGCTTTTTGCAGTTCCCTATCTCTAAGTCACTTCCCTGACCCCATTGCTCACTCTGCCCTTGTAATAGATTCACTACCAGCAGCCTGTGTTTCTTTATTCTCTTGGGCACTGATTGATTTCTATGAATAATTCCACCCTCCTGCCAGTGATAGGCTTAAATGTAGCTTGTGCTCAGTCATGTCTAACTCTTTGAGACCCTATGACTTGCAGCCCACCAGGCTCCCCTGTCCATGGGGTTTCCCAGGCAAGAATATCGGAGTGGGTTGCTATTTCCTCCTTCAGGGGATCTTCCCAACCCAGAGATCAAACACAGCTCAGATTCGATCCAGGTTGGACAGGAGTCTCTTTTGTCTTTTGCATTGACAGGCAGATTCTTTGCCATTAGCACCACCTGGGAAGCCAATAGGCTCAAGCATAGACATATAATGTGCAGTCCGTGCCAGTGAGAGTACAGGAAATGCTTGCTGGTGATGTGCAGGATCACTTTTCTTCTGTTTTCTGGGATGGTTTCTTTCCAGTAGCTTCTCTTTTTCATGCTTTCTGTAGACACAGTCATGTGCCCAAATTCTATAGTCATTTCACTGCCCTCCTAACAATTAAGTCCACACACAGAGGAAAACAGTTTCCAGAGAACTCCAGAGAAAGAACACCTGATCAAGGTCATCCTGATATGCAATCTACTTCTAGACTCCCAGTGATGGGAAACCATAAATGCCCTTATTTTTCAAGTCATTATGAGATGTGGTTTCTGTTATTTTCTGCTACCTGACACAGGCATAATCTACTAGGATGTTTGCAAAATTTGTGGATCCAGATGAGTCAATAAGTTGACATGTTGAAGTGCTCTGCGAGTCTTAAGGTAAAGTCACAAACATTGTGTGCTCCAACTCAGGGTATATAGAGATTATAGTGACATTTGAGGCTTCTTTGAAGTTCACTTGAATTCTAAGAACTTTTCTATATAGAACAGACCTGGAGAAAACCTATTAGACAATATTTAAATGTTAAGGATATCAGATACCAGATAATCTTTCTTTTAGTTAAAGAAGACTGATCTAGAATTTCAGATTAAGTGGCTCAGGAAAATTTTCAAAGCCCCTAAGAAATTTGGAACACATGGTCTTTTTGTTGCGAATTTTAACTTTGTTGAGAATTTAAAACCCAAGTTTTTCTGCTTCTTACTCTGACATCACATTAATGGTAGACTTTCCTCCCAGGCACCTTTCACAGTCCAAAGTTACTATTCTAGTCTATTCCTCTCTCTGAAGCATTTCCTTAATTGGTCATTCATTAATGCTCTTGATTTCACTTTCAGAGTCAACTTCCATTGTCACCTCCATTCCAGCCATCAGCTTTGGGCTAACAAACTTCATCTCATTGTCCAGCTAACCCTTTTCCTAATTCATGTTGGGCTTAATGATCTTCTACCAACTTAGCTCAGATCATATGGTCATCCCATGACCCAATGGCTTTGAATCAACTTCAGGTAAAAACAAATTTATAATCAAAAAGCAACTCACTTTTCCAGTATTATCTCACTCTTTTTATGACCTCTCCTCCATTTATAATTCTTACACCCTACATTTACCTGAGGTATACTCAAGGCTGTATATTGTCACCCTTCTTATTTAACTTATATCCAGATTATATCATGAGAAACACTGGGTTGGAAGAAACACAAGCTGGAATCAAGATAGCTGGGAGAAATATCAATAACCTCAGATATGCAGATGACACCACTCATATGGCAAAAAGTGAAGAAGAACTAAAGAGCCTCTTGATGAAAGTGAAAAAGTGAAAGAGGAGAGTGAAAAAGTTGGCTTAAACCTCAACATTCAGAAAACTAAGATCATGGCATCCGGTCCCATCACTTCATGGCGAATAGATGGGGAAACAGTGGAAATAGTGGCTGACTTTATATTTTGGGGCTCCAAAATCACTGCAGATGGTGATTGCAGCCATGAAATTAAAAGACACATACTCCTTGGAAGGAAAGTTATGACCGACCTAGACAGCATATTAAAAAGCAGAGACATGACTTTGCCAACAAAGGTCCATCTAGTCAAGGCTATGGTTTTTCCAGTAGTCATGTATGGATGTGAGAGTTGGACTATAAAGAGAGCTGAGCTCCAAAGAATTGAAGCTTTTGGACTGTGGTGTTGGAGAAGACTCTTGAGAGTTCCCTGGACTGGAAAGAGATACAACCAGTTCATCCTAAAGGAGATCAGTCCTGAGTGTTCATTGGAAGGACTGATCCTGAAGCTGAAACTCCAATCAATATTTTGGCCACCTGATGCGAAGAACTGACTCATTTGAAAAGACCCTGATGCTGGGAAAGATTGAGGGCAGGAGGAGAAGGGGACGACAGAGGATGAGATGATTGGATGGCATCACCAACTCAATGCACATGAGTCTGGGTAAACTCCGTGAGCTGGTGATGGACAGGGAGGCCTGGTGTGCTGTGGGCATGGGGTCACAATGAGTCGGACACAGCTGGGCAACTGAACTGAACTGATAGTCATTTTTTACTTAAATAACACAGTCATATTCATATCTCCATGCCAAGTCTACTGCTGTCTGTTTTTCTGGTAACCTCACCTTACTATACGTTATGAACTCTTGCTCAAATATTCATTTAAGATATTGATACATTTATTGATAGTGGTTGTACCAGTTTACATTCCAACCAACCTATATGGAAAAAGAATCTAAAAAAGAGTGGATATATGTGTACGTATAACTGATTCACTGTGCTGTACAGCAGAAACGAACACAACATTGCAAATTAACTATTGTTGTTGTTTAGTCACTCAGTTGCATCCAGCTGTTTCTGACCCCATGGACTGTAGCACACCAGGCTTCCCTGTCCTTACCATTTCCCAGAGCTTGCTCAAATGCATGCTCATTGAGTCGGTAAAGCCATTCAACCATCTCGTCCTCTGTTGTCCCCTTCTCCTCTTAGCTTCAATCTTTCCCAGATCAGGATCTTTTCCAAGAGTCAACTATACCCCAATAAAAATCAACTTTAAAATATATTTGTTGTTCAGTTCCGTTCAGTCACTCAGTTGTGTCCGACTCTTTGCAACGCCATGAATCGCAGCACGCCAAGCCTCCCTGTTCATCACCATCTCGCAGAGTTCACTCAGGCTCATGTCCATCGAGTCCGTGATGCCATCCAGCCATCTCATCCTCGGTTGTCCCTTTCTCCTCCAGCCCCCAATCCCTCCCAACATCAGGGTCTTTTCCAATGAGTCAACTCTTCTCATGAGGTGGCCGAAGTACTGGAGTTTCAGCTTCAGCATCATTCCTTCCAAAGAAATCCCAGAGTTGATCTCCTTCAGAATGGACTGGTTGGATCTCCTTGCAGTCCAAGGGACTATCAAGAGTCTTCTCCAACACCACAGTTCAAAGCATCAATTCATTGGCACTCAGCCTTCTTCACAGTCCAACTCTTACATCCATACATGACCACAGGAAAAACCATAGCCTTGATTAGACGGACCTTAGTCGGCAAAGTAATGTCTCTGCTTTTGAATATACTATCTAGATTGGTCATAACTTTTCTTCCAAGGAGTAAGCGTCTTTTAATTTCATGGCTGCAGTCACCATCTGCAGTGATTTTGGAGCCCCCAAAAATAAAGTCTGACACTGTTTCTACTGTTTCCCCATCTATTTCCCATGAAGTGATGGGACCAGACACCATGATCTTCGTTTTCTGAATGTTGAGCTTCAAGCCAACTTTTTCGCTCTTCTCTTTCACTTTCATCAAGAGGCTTTTTAGTTCCTCTTCACTTTCTGCCATAAGGGTGGTGTCATCTGCATATCTGAGGTTATTGATATTTCTCACGGCAATCTTGATTCCAGCTTGTGTTTCTTCCAGCCTAGTGTTTCTCATGATGTACTCTGCATAGAAGTTAAATAAGCAGGGTGACAATATACAGCCTTGACATACTCCTTTTCCTTTTTGGAACCAGTCTGTTGTTCCATGTCCAGTTCTAACTGTTGCTTCCTGACCTGCATACAGATTTCTCAAGAGGCAGGTTCGGTGGTCTGGTATTCCCATCTCTTTCAGAATTTTCCACAGTTTATTGTGATCCACACAGTCAAAGGCTTTGGCATAGTCAATAAAGCAGAAATAGATGTTTTTCTGGAACTCTCTTGCTTTTTCCATGATCCAGCAGATGTTGGCAATTTGATCTCTGGTTCCTCTGCCTTTTCTAAAACCAGCTTGAACATCAGGAAGTTCACGGTTCACGTATTGCTGAAGCCTGGCTTGGAGAATTTTGAGCATTACTTTACTAGCGTGTGAGATGAGTGCAATTGTGTGGTAGTTTGAGCATTCTTTGGCATTGCCTTTCTTTGGGATTGGAATAAAAACTGACCTTTCCAGTCCTGTGGCCACTGCTGAGTTTTCCAAATTTTCTGGCATATTGAGTGCAGCACTTTCACAGCATCATCTTCCAGGATTTGAAACAGCTCCACTGGAATTCCATCACCTCCACTAGCTTTGTTCGTAGTGATGCTTTCTAAGGCCCACTTGACTTCACATTCCAAGATGTCTGGCTCTAGATTAGTGATCACATCATCATGATTATCTGGGTTGTGAAGATCTTTTTTGTATAGTTCTTCCATGTGTTCTTGCCACCTCTTAATATCTTCTGCTTCTGTTAGGTCCATACCATTTCTGTCCTTTATCAAGCCCATCTTGGCATGAAATGTTCCCTTGGTATCTCTAATTTTCTTGAAGAGATCTCTAGTCCTTCCCATTCTGCTGTTTTCCTCTATTTCTTTGCATTGATCACTGAAGAAGGCTTTCTTATCTCTTCTTGCTATTGTTTGGAACTCTGCATTCAGATGCTTATATCTTTCCTTTTCTCCTTTGCTTTTTGCCTCTCTCCTTTTCACAGCTATTTGTAAGGCCTCCCAGACAGCAATTTTGCTTTTTTGCATTTCTTTTCCATGGGGATGGTCTTGATCCCTGTGTCCTAAACAATGTCACGAACCTCATAGTTCATCAGGCACTCTATCTATCAGATCTAGGCCCTTAAATCTATTTCTCACTTCCACTATATAATCAGAAGGAATTTGATTTAGGTCATATCTGAATGGTCTAGCGGTTTTCCATACTTGCTTCAATTTGAGTCTGAATTTGGTAATAAGGAGTTCATGATCTGTGCCACAGTCAGCTCCTGGTCTTGTTTTTGTTGACTGTATAGAGTTTCTCCATCTTTGGCTGCAAAGAATATAATCAATCTGAATTTGGTGTTGACCATTTGGTGATGTCCATGTGTAGAGTCTTCTCTTGTGTTGTTGGAAGAGGGTGTTTGCTATGACCAGTGCGTTTTCTTGGCAAAACTCTATTAGTCTTTGCCCTGCTTCATTCTGCATCCCAAGGCCAAATTTGCCTGTTACTCCAGGTGTTTCTTGACTTCCTACTTTTGCATTCCAGTCCCCTATGATGAAAAGGACATCTTTTCGGGGTGTGAGTTCTAAAAGGTCTTGTAGGTCTTCATAAAACCATTCAACTTCAGCTTCTTCACCATTACTGGTTGGGGCATAGACTTGGATTACTGTGATATTGAATGGTTTGCCTTGGAGACGAACAGAGATCATTCTGTCGTTTTTGAGATTGCATCCAAGTACTGCATTTTGGACTCTTTTGTTGACCATGATGGCTACTCCATTTCTTCTGAGGGATTCCTGCCCGCAGTAGTAGATATAATGGTTATCTGAGTCAAATTCACCCATTCCAGTCCATTTTAGTTCACTGATTCCTAGAATGTCGACGTTCACCCTTGCCATCTCTTGTTTGACCATTTCCAATTTGCCTTGATTCATGGACCTGACATTCCAGGTTCCTATGCAATATTGCTCTTTACAGCATCGGACCTTGCTTCTGTCACCAGTCACATCCACAGCTGGGTATTGTTTTTGTTTTGGCTCCATCCGTTCATTCTTTCTGGAGTTATTTCTCCACTGATCTCCAGTAGCATATTGGGCACCTAATGACCTGGGGAGTTCTTCTTTTGGTATCCTATCATTTTGCCTTTTCATACTGTTCATGGTTTTCTCAAAGCAAGAATACTGAAGTGGCTTGCCATTCCCTTCTCCAGTGGACCACATTCTGTCAGACCTCTCCACCATGACCCGCCCATCTTGGGTTGCCCCGCAGGCATGGCTTGGTTTCATTAAGTTAGACAAGGCTGTGGTCCTAGTGTGATTAGATTGACTAGTTTTCTGTGAGTATGATTTCAGTGTGTCTGTCCTCTGATGCTCTCTTGCAACACCTACCATCTTACTTGGGTTTCTCTTACCTTGGGCATGGGGTATCTCTTCACGGCTGCTCCAGCAAAGCACAGCTGCTGCTCCTTACCTTGGATGAGAGGTATCTCCTTACCGCCACTGTTCCTGACCTTCAACGTGGGATAGCTCCTCTAGGCTAAACCTATCTATGTCCTAAACACAGTTCAAGGCATTAGATAGTCCAAATTGTGGCAGTAAACATGTACCTGCATGGGGAATATGTACATGTATACAATTAAATAAAATATACTAAGTACTATAACAGAATTATGTTAGAATCTCTATGGGAACATGGATGAGACTGCAATTTGCCTTTGAAACAAAATCTAAACACTACCACATCCTTTGAAGTGCATAGTCTAAACCTCAACCAGAATCAGTCACTCCTGTTTCTGTGTTCTTAAAGCATTAACCCACTATGCTATCATTTTCGAGAGTAAATACTACCTCTAAGCATCAGTTTCTTTATTTGAGAATGAAGATTAGAATAGTATATACCTGATAGAGGTGCTGTGAGGATGAAATAAAACAATCCATCAAGTGTTGGAGATGATGTGAAGAAAAGAGAATCCTTATACACTTGTTGATGGAAATGTCAATTGGTAAAGCTACTATGAAGCATACTAAGGAAGTTCCTCAAAAACTTAAAAACAGAACTACAATATGATCCAGGTATTCCACTTCTAGATATTTATCCAAAGAACATGAAAACACTAATTTAAAAAGGTACATGCATCTCTATGCCCGATGCAGCATCTTTAAAAATAGCCAAGACATGAAAACAATCTAAATGTTTATCAAAGGATGAATGGATAAAGAAAATGCAATATATATACATATGTATACATGTTACCTGCACACACATATATACACACAAAGGAATACTATGCAGTCTTAAAAGAGAAAGTTGTCTTGCCATTTATGACAACATGGATGGACCTTGAGAGTATTAAGTGAAACAAATCAGACAGAAAAAAAAGTCAAATACCATATGATTTCACTTGTAGGTAGAACCTAAAAAACACACAAACTGTGTTTTTAAAAACACACTTAAAAATTGAGTGTTTAAAAAACTTAAAGAAGTTGTGGAAGATATATATAGATAGATAGATAGATAGATATAGATATATATATACACACAATGGAATATCACTCAGCCATAAAAAGGAACAAAATTGAGTCAGTTGTAGTGAGATGGATGAATCTAGAGCCTGTTATGCAGAGTGAAGTCAGCCAGAAAGAAAAACAAATATACATCAGTTCAGTTCAGTTCAGTCGCTCAGTCGTGTCCGACTCTTTGCCACCCCATGAATCGCAGCACGCCAGGCCTCCCTGTCCATCACCAACTCCCGGAGTTCACCCAGACTCACGTCCATCGAGTCTGTGATGCCATCCAGACATCTCATCCTCGGTCGTCCCCTTTTCTTCCTGCCCCCAATCCCTCCCAGCATCAGAGTCTTTTCCAATGAGTCAACTCTTCGCATGAGGTGGCCAAAGTACTGGAGTTTCAGCTTTAGCATCATTCCTTCCAAGGAAATCCCAGGGTTGAGCTCCTTTAGAATGGACTGGTTGGATCTCCTTACAGTCCAAGGGACTCTCAAGAGTCTTCTCCAACACCACCATTCAAACACATCAATTCTTTGGCACTCAGCCTTCTTCACAGTCCAACTCTCACATCCATACATGACCACAGGAAAAACCATAGCCTTGACTAGACGGACCTTAGTCGGCAAAGTAATGTCTCTGCTTTTGAATATACTATCTAGGTTGGTCATAACTTTTCTTCCAAGGAGTAAGCGTCTTTTAATTTCATGGCTGCAGTCACCATCTGCAGTGATTTTGGAGCCCAAAAAATAAAGTCTGACACTGTTTCCACTGTTTCCCCATCTATTTCCCATGAAGTGATGGGACCAGATGCCATGATCTTCGTCTTCTGAATGTTAAGCTTTAAGCCAACTTTTTCGCTCTCCTCTTAAAGCATATATATGGAATCTAGAAAAAGGGTACTGATGAACCTATTTGCAGGGAAGGAATGGGGACACAGATGTAGAGAACAGACCTGTGGACACAGCAGGGGAAGGAGAGGGTGGGACCAACTGAGAACATAGCATTGACACTTATACCCTACCATGTGTAAGATAGAGAACGAGTGGCAAGCTTCTGCATAGCACAGGGAGCCCAGCCTGGTGCTCCATGATGACTTAGAGAGGCAAGATGGAGGTGGGGCTGGAAGGGAGGCTCAAGAGGGAGTATTTTATATATATATACATATATATATGTATGTATGTATATAGTTATCACTGATTCACAGTGTTGTATGGCAGAAACCAACACAATATGGTAAAGCAATCATCTTCCAATTAAATTTTTTTAGTTTAAATAAAAACAAAGAAAATTAAAAAACAAAGCCATAGATACAGAAAACAGATTGGTGATTACCATAGAGGGGGGTTGGGCGTTGGGTGAAATGAGTAAAGAGGTCAGCTGTATAGTGACAATGTTAACCAGACTTATTGTGATGATCATTCTGTAGTACATACAAAAAATAGAGTATTATAGTGTACACTTGAAGCTAGCATAACCTTATATACCAATTTCACCTCAATTAAAATGAAAGTGAAGTCGCTCAGTCATGTCCGACTCTTTGCAACCCTGTGGACTGTGGCCTACCAGACTCCTCCATCCACGGGATTTTCCAAGCAAGAGTACTGGAGTGGGTTGCCATTTCCTTCTCCAATTAAAAAAAAACCTCAATTAAAAAAACACCTAAAGTACTTCAGCAAGTTATTAAATGTTCAATGCATCTTTGATAGTATTGTATCTCAGTCAATATCATCAATTTCTTAGGATAGAGAGTATATCATAATCATTTTATACTCTCATCCTTATCTTAGATCCCATAGGGAATAGTTTGAATAAAACAATAAATAAGTGAACACATGAATGCCTGAATGAATGAATGGGTCAATTTTAATGTACACAGAGCAAGCCTAAAACTGGTCCAGCTACACTGTTCAGTGTCCAAATTATTGACATTTTATTTTAGTATGAAAATTCTTTTCCCATTAATCAACTTTTATAGTAGAAAATGACCCTGACTTCAGGGACTGTTTACAGTAGAGAATGTTAACAGGGCTTTCAGTAGCAACAGTTAACCTTGTTGCCCATTGATGGATCAAGAGCTAATTCCCAAACTATTTTCAAGCCAACCTGGTAAGAACATATTATTTACTCAAGGAACACTAAGTTATTTGGTGTGATTTCAACAGGAAAAAAAAAAAGAATACTTTGAGGAAGAACTCGTGGTATAAACAGGGTTTGCTCATAATTGTATGGGCAATGCTTCTGTTCATCTCCTAGTACAGAGGCTAGGAAATAGTTCTTTAGAACTAGCTCTGTTTAATATTTTGCTTATTGTTTCTGCTGTTCTCATTGCAGATCTGAATGACAGTATAATCAGGCAGAACTAAAGTATAATTCCAGCCAGAAAGGGCAGAGGCGATTATGCTCACAGATAAAGTAAATGAATTCTAGTTCATCCAGGGGAAAAATGTTCAGGTTACAAGACAATGAATGCTTTTTTTTTTTTTTTCCCAAGCAAGTGGAAGGTTTATCAGTGACAAATGCTTGCTTAGGTTTCTTTTCTGAATCCATTTGTCTACACTCATAAAGGGGAAATGTGGAGAAATGGAATTTTCATATTCTATTTATAATAACTTTTAAAGATGATTCCATCTTTTAAAGCCCATACCTTTTGTTGGTAGAAAATGCTCACCTCTCTTAGGCACCTAAGACAGAAGTTTCTTTTGTGTGTTGTGGGAACAGAGAAATCATTTTAAATTATAACTTTTTAAATTTAAGATGGAGCCTAGGAATTTATTTTGAAACATAGTAAATACCTTAATTATGTTTGTTGCTGGGTCACATTAGTTTCATTCCACTGGTGCAGGTACCCAGTGAAATGACACTTGTCCTAAATAGCCATTGCATTGAAATCCAAAGAACTGGAGTAGAAACCTGGAAATGAGAGGTGGCATGCTTTGCCCCAAGTCTAAGATATGGAGATGAGAACACGGAGCTTGGGAGCAGCCTGTGGAAGGGATATTGGGAAGGATTATTTTGCATGTTTACTCCAGTTACATACTAAGAGTTCAAAATGCTTACGACAAGCCAAGATAAACAATGGTTAACAGCTTGTTTCTCAGACAAGAAACTTCCTTTATTATAGTCATGATTATTTGAGAGATGCCTAGTTATGAACTTGATCTTTCTTTTAAATTTTGCTTGATTTTTGTTCTTATTCTATTTACACATATTTCAAGATGTATTTATTTTTAATTTTTATTGGGATTTAGTTGATTTACAATGTTGTGTTCGTTTCTGTTGTACAGCAAAGTGAATCAATTATACATACACATGTATCCACTCTTTTTTAGATTCTATTCCCATATAGGTCATTACAGATTACTGAGTAGAGTTCCCTGTGCAATACAGTAGCTTCAAAGAAGGACACTTTAAAAACTCAGACATAATAGTATTATCAAGCGTAGATGAAATGACAATATTTTTTCAATAGTATTCAAATTTTCCCCATTGTCTGGTAATTTTCTAAAAATGTGTTTGAATCAGGATATAAATAATCTCATATCTGTTGTGATTGGTTAATATATCTTTACCACATCTTTTAACCTATAAATTACTTCTCCCACCTTTTGCTTTCTTGTAAAAAATGTTTATTGTTGTTCCTGAACCAAAGCACACTGCCTGAACATAGTAATAATTAATAAATGCTTATAGAATAAAGGATAAAGGACTCAGAAAAAAACACGCTTCACTAGATATTTCACTGTCCTGGTTTGTGTTTGAAAGATAATTCTTTCTAGCATGAGTGATTTATTGTTTTTGCCTTTCACTTTCCTGCAGTTTCTCATTCAGTTCTTCTTTTAAATTATTATTTATTATTTCTATATGATGAAAATTGAACATAATACAAAGAAATGGAGATATATCCCATGTCCATGACTTGGAAGAATTGATATTGTTAAAATGCCTATACTATCTAAACCATCTACAGATTTAATGCAACTCCTGTCAAAATTTCTATCACATCTTTCACAGAACTAGAATAAATAATTTTAAAATTTATATGGAACCATAAAAGGCCCCAAATAGCCAAATTAAACTTGAGAAAGAAGAACAGATTTGGAGGTATCATTCTCCCTGACTTCAGACCCTATTACAAAGCTACATTAATTAAAGCAGTATGGTACTGGTACAAAACAGACATATAGATCAGTGGAACAGAACAGAGAGCTCATTCAGCTCTTTTATTCAGTTCCACGTGGTGAGAAGGCAAAAGAGGCCCTATCATATGTGCTCACCAACCCGACAAACTCATGTCCCTTCTCTTTGCTCCTTTCAAGTCTCTCAACGTTTTATAATTCACTGATTAAACCACTCTGCCCTTTCCTCCCCAAATGAGGACGCTAAGAGCAACTTAAAGGTAGTAACCATTCTTAACTGATCTTCCTATCTCCAGTTGCTAAAACCCTTTCCATCACACAGTATACACTCACTGAACATCTATTATTGTTGATTAAAATCATAACTAATATGAGTCCTTATAAAAATCTAAAGATTAAAGAAGAAAAACCATAGATATAATTGACCAAGATTAGCATTTTTTCTCACATATAGTTTCTAGTTTTCATCAAATAAACAACACCAAATAAGTGTTACCTGTTTGATACACAGTGTGCTTTCAGTTTAAGAATAGCTGTGATTTTTTTGTTGTTGTTGTACCTATGTGTATGCAAGGCAGCCTTGTGCTTTTTAATTAACTCCAATTTTACATCTTGCACAAAGCATAGTGCTATGGAATGTGGAACAAAACATGTTCCCAGAGACAGTATCAGCACCAGTGTCTCAGAGGAGAGAGCTGAGTACAACTGCAACTCTAAATTAGAGTTTGCTACAGAACTGTGCAGGAGTAAAAATAAATTTACAATCTGAGAAGAAAGACTATGATTCTACTTCTGATCAATAGTGAAGAGCTCTGCCAAAGAATGGATGAGGACTGAAGTTACTGTTTTTAAACATATTCCTACTCTCCAGTCATTGCTCTTAGTGAGAGGCTGCTGCCAGAGACACAGTGGTGCAAAATAGGGCATATTTTAAAGTGACAGGGCAATCTTCCATGGACCTCCCTTATGCTAGCAGCAAGCTCTCATCCCAGCTAAAGCCAGATCAATTTAAAAACTCCAAATACTACTTTAACTTTCTCACCTAAGCCTCTGAGATAGGCACTTATACCCCAATTAATATTTTCATTGTTGTAAACCTAAGGATTCAAAGCACAACTTTTATTTATTGTCAGCTGGCCCAAAGAGTGAAAATAGAGATAGATTAACCTTCCAGATGATAACAATGGGGTAATGATGCAGACTGTTAGTCTCTCAGTTGTGTGCAACCCTGTGCTACCCCTTGGACTATAGCCTGGGCTGCTCTGTCTATGAAATTGTTCCAGGCAAAAATACTGGAGTGAGTAGTCATTCCCTTCCCCAAGGGATTTTCCTAAACCAGAGATCAAACCTGGGTCTCCTGCAGATTCTTTACCATCTAAGCTCCCAGCAAAGTCCTAGACTGTAGCAAGTACAGAGTTAAAAATTAGGTGTTCAAGCTCCTCAGAGATGTTTGGTATAAAATGAATTGAGGTTCATTCTAGGAAAGTAAATACTAATGGACTTGAGCAAGAAGGATTAGGGGGGAAAAAAGTATTTAGTGGTAAAAGGGTAATTGAAAAAGGTATGACCTAAAACTCCTTTGATGCTAATGGAGTTATGAATCATTTGTTGATCTTTCTTCTACTTTTCCTTCCAGATATCTGTTCTGCCTCCTGTCCCTGATTTCACACTTAAATTTTAGCCTCTGATGTGGAAATATTCATAGTTGCATTGAATATACAAGTACTAACTCATCACCTTCTAATTCCTCAAATACCATTTATAATACAAAATACAGAATAATAGAATTAGATTATTGTTGAACCCATTAGTTGTAAAAGGTGATAGCCTGGTTAATACATTACCTCATTTATGCTATATTGGGATGAATAACTTCCAGAATTAGAATACTGTCAAAAAATTACTCTAGAAACTGTCACATATTACTGATCACTTAAAAAACATTTAAAATCAATTCTAAAGCATCTGGAGTAATGATTGTAGCAGATGCTGTCACAACATCTCCTGTCTCTTTTTCTTATACTAGAGGTTAAGGCCAAGATCCCTACTCCACAGTATGTTTCCCATATCTCTGGGAAATCAACTGGCCCCTCGGGGCAGGACAAAAAAGCCAGAGGCCTAATGTTCCCAGAAGTGACCATCAAACAGTAATAGGTGGAAAGTTGTGGACAAACACACCAACATCCATACCTTTCAGTGAGACAATTGTGTGGAGTTTTGTGCACCACTGATCAGAGTGGCCCCAATGGGACAGGACTGAAATTGCCCATGGTATTGATACACTTTGAATGGTTTTCACCACCTCCATTTCTTTCTTCCCCACTCCCTCACTGCACGCTCTGGAATTACCTTCAATTATATTGCCAGGATCCAGGCCCTTGTCTTGAGGTTTGATTGGAGGAGTACTCAAACCTGGATAAAGCTCTCCACTGCTATGATTGAGTGCCATCAGAAATGATAATTCAATACTATTAAAATAGTACTTCTATGGTTTCATTCATTCACTTAAAAACATCATAATTTTGTCTTGTCCATATTAGCATCTGTAAAACAATTTACTCAATAACCTAAGTCAGTTGAAAATTGATTCACTTCTTTATTTAGTTTTTACTCCTAGGGTAAAATCAGGTATGAAATCACACTGTAATTTGATAACAATACATTTTTCCTAACAGATATTTAAAATTACATATTTTATTAATGTTTGCTCATGTATCATCTAAAATGATGCTGTATACCAACCTTCTCAAAACACTGGCAGTGTTATCTACAGTGTAGACAAAGAATAGGCATGGTATTTCTGTCACCAGGCCATGACACCACAGTTGAGAATTGTTAAGGTAAAATCAGCAGAATTTTGACAAGACACTTCTCTTGGGGTGTTAGAGAATTCCATATTTCTTGTTGGATGATTTTTCCCAGATTAAAAGTGACCATTTGGAGTGAGAAGTGCCTGCCCAGCAGGAACCACATCTAGCATTCTTTCATATTAATATATAGTTCCATGGCACCTAAAGAGGGACATAAATGAGGAGGTAATAACCATCATTGAGACTCATTTTGTGTCCATAGAATTTCCTTCAGGATATGTAAGATACAGAAAGCAGAGAATGCTGCTATTTGGGGTTCATTGTCAAGGGACAAAAATTTTATTCTGTTGTCTAACAAATGTGGGGTTTTTTGTTTTTCTTTTTCATTTATTTTGAGGAAGAGTTTTGTGTTTGAAAAGGTTTTGGTCCTCAGAATGCAACTTCTAACACAAAGCTCATGAATCACTTTTTAAAAGAAAATTAGTATCTCATTTTATTCTAAAGAGGCACTCCAGATTTCTTTTAAGTGGCACACAATTTGATTCTCAGGGATCTAGTGCTTATTACTAGTTTGTAAAACACGTTGCTTGCTACTAACAAACACAGCTCGTTCTATTCATGAAAGTCTCGATGGCTCTGTTTCTGGAGGTATTGGGTATGTGTGTGTGTGTGTGTGTGTGTGCCTATGTATGAGATAGAGAGAGAGAGATCTCATAGAATCAAACAGTATGCATTGAAGTCAATGAGTGTGCAGACCTACAGAAACATGTGCAGACAGGATATAAAACTGTATAGATTATGAACATCTCTGGTTGATGAAATGGAATTGAAATACATTTTCCCTTTCATAATGGAAGAGGATTAACATCAAAAAACTAATCTTTTTTGAGATAAAGTTCATTAACACAATGATTATTCATTTGGTTTTTATAATGATATTGCTGCTTAATCATCAGAACATTGCTTCCTGTGCTCAATGGAAACCAGCAGGAAACATTTGAAGAACAAGTCTTGCTACTAATGTGATGGGAGAGGAAATAGTATTGTCATTGCTCTTCATTTCAAAAGTACAGCACATTACTGTTCAGAAGTCTAAAACTGCTGGTCCGACAGCATGAGTTTTAAACCCCACATTGAACGTAGAATAAAGTTACATAATCCTGAAGCCTAAATCTTTGCCTCAGGTCTGCTGTTTCTCTTTGGATTATACACAGTTTCTCCAGTGGGCGGATTTTTTTTTTCTTTTTAATTATAAACCAAGATTTGAGTTGGTTTACTGGTATTGGTAGCAGCAATACTATGGTACCGCATTTGTTTTCTCATTTGTCTGTTTAGCTCAGTAAACAAAGACATGAATAAGATGGGACCAAACTATAAATCCTTAAAACTACATTCTCTGTGGTGCAAGTTCAACCCACAGTGCACCACTAAATCTATAAAGGCTGGGATTTCTGCAGTGGAATCAAAATGAAAATATAATAACAAGATGTCATAAAAAAGAAATCTGCTATAATATTTTTATTCACTAAAGATTCTTTTGAACATACGGATTCAAAAGCTCCTCTATAGGGAGCTAAATTATCAACATGTGTAGGGAGCTAAATTATCAACAAGGAGTAGAATGCATAATTATCCAGTAATATGTGTTGCACAGTGTAGCATTAGTACTCGGGGCTGTAAATTGCAGACATTAGAAACCCAGTCTGGATGATTTAAGCAGACACTGAATATCTTTAAAAGATAGTGGCTAATTCACAAATTGTCCAGAAAATCAACTTCAGAAGCTGGGCAGGAACAAAGAAGGTTGATGATGGTTAGGATCAACACCAACATCACAACTTGGAATCATTTAAATGACAGCCTGCTCTGGTTGTCCAGCTAGAAATCCCCTAGAAATGTGACGCAACTGTAATCAAGACTGCCACTGGCTAGCAAAATTGGTTCTCTACTGTTTCTGCTTCTTCAGTTTACAGGCTGGAGATTCCAATTGTGGAGAAGGTGATTCTGCCTGGCTGAACTACCTAATATATGCTCAGGTTCTTTTGGCAAAGGGATCAAGTGATCTCTGGCTTTGCCAAAACTTTCATGATGGTGAACTTCTCTGATATATAAAATTTGTTCAAATGTTAGTCAGCCAAAATGTGACATTTGCATCATCCACCATCCTATAGGGTCTGATTCAAAGACACATTCCTAAGAAGGAGATGCTTAGAACATTTACTTACATGACTGAGGACCTATCAGTTCAGTTCATTGCTCAGTCATGTCCAACTGTTCACGACCCATGGATTGCAGCACACCAGGCTTCCCTGTCCTTTACCGACTCCCAGAGCTTACTCAAACTCATGTCCATTGAGTCGGTGATGCTATAGGTGAGAATGTATAGCTAATTTAATTAGATTATTCAAAACCTGGTTTACAATTTCTCAAGCAGCACTTTTTGTTCAAGGTATATTCTTGATAGAAGCTGAACAAATAATGTTTTTTAACTAACCATGTAACTCCTTTCAGTCAATTCAGTTGCTCAGTCGTGTCCGACTCTTTGCGACCCCAGGAATTGCAGCACACCAGGCCTCCCTGTCCCTCACCAACCCCCAGAGTTCACTCAAACTCATGTCCATCAAGTCAGTGATGCCATCCAACCATCTCATCCTCGGTCATCTCCTTCTCCTCCAGCCCTCAATCCCTCCCAGCATCAAAGTCTTTTCCAATGAGTCAACTCTTCGCATGAGGTGGCCAAAGTACTGGAGTTTCAGCTTTAGCATCATTTGTTCCAAAGAATACCCAGGGCTGATCTCCTTCAGAATGGACTGGTTGGATCTCCTTGCAGTCCAAGGGACTCTCAAGAGTCTTCTCTAACACCACAGTTCAAAAGCATCAATTCTTCAGCGCTCAGCTTTCTTCACAGTCCAACTCTCACATCCATACATGACTACTGGAAAAACCACAGCCTTGACTAGACAGAACTTTGTTGGCAAAGTAATGTCTCTACTTTCCAATATGCTGTCTAGGTGGGTCATAACTTTTCTTCCAAGAAGTAAGTGTCTTTTAAGTTCATGGCTGCAGTCACCATCTGCAGTGATTCTGTAGCCCCAAAAAATAAAGTTTGACACTGTTTCCACTGTCTCCCCATCTATTTCCCATGAAGTGATAGGACCAGATGCCATGATCTTCGTTTTCTGAATGTTGAGCTTTAAGTCAACTTTTTCACTCTCCTCTTTCACTTTCATCAAGAGGCTTTTTAGCTTCCTTCGAAGTCAACAGCTCTGAAATAAGCAGAGTTATAGAAAGAAAGAAAATTACAAACGGAAAAAACAGATGTAAGTAGCATACAAGATTGTTAAATGACATTTCCAAGGCACACACATTTGGTGTGCCTTTACAATGTTAATTCACATTTTTAAAGAGAGGGACATTTTAGAAAGTGAGCATTTAAAAGGGGTTAGGTGTCTGTGAGTGTACTGATCCCCATTTGATCACATCCAAGGCACTTCTAAGTCTCAATCACTGAACCTAAATGATTTTGGAATTCATAAAGAAGCCTGACACCAGGGAGGTGCACTTTCATTACCGTGTTCTATTTCATTATTTTGCAAAACCCTGGTGAATATATCTGACTCCACAGAGAGCATATCTGAAAAACTCACACAGAGATGAGAGTGTATAGGCTGAAAATCAGAGAGGGGTCACTGCTAGAAAGTGAGAAGCTATGTTTTGACATTTGTCAAATGTTAACAAAAACAATCAACACTAATCTCACATCTATGGATAGTAAAAGGTAACAGCAGGAGCCAGTGGGGCATGAATAATCCAAAGCATGAGCTAATGTAAAATTAATTTACATGTGATTACTGGAGACATTATGTAATTTCTACAGCATTTATTGCTCTTATGTTTTCTTCTGCTTATGTTATAATTGGGTTCAACTCCCAGAGTACATCCTAGTTGGGTGACACGCAATTAAACCTTTTCAGTGAATAATGATTAGAAACGTTTTCATAAGTAGCAGAAATTTTATCCAGGCACAAATATGTCAGAATATATCCCCTCTGGAATCACAGAAGATCTCTCGACTAAAAGAATATTTTGAGCAAGGACAAATCCAAAATAAACAGCCAGCAGTATTGGAAAAGTATGTGCTTTAGAAGATTTAGAAGCATAGTGTTTGGTGATAAGGAATCGCTAGATTTAAAAGGAATTTTGAGGAGAATTTTAGTTAGGAAACAAGATGTCATTTGGCTGGGACACAACCCCCAAGCCAGTCTGAGGCAAACATCTCATGCAGAAATTGCAGCTCTGGCCCTGGGGCCAGACTGTGAAAGAGGCTGCTGTGGAGAGCATTTACTTCAGCACCACATGCGCATTGAATGCTCAATAACTTTGGAAGATGAGGTTCCATATTGATTTTTCAGTCATATCCAGACCCCCAGATAATAAGAAATGGAGCAATGCCATTGCCTGAATTTAAAGGACAAGTTTGAACTGCCTGCTGCAGGATTTACATGCTATGTCTGTTTTTCCCTTTTACAAGGGATCTCCTTTTGAAATGTTATCCACAGTAACTTTTTTGCCCATGATTTTCAGATGGACTAAATTGCAACACAGCTTCGATATGCACTTTGAAATAAGGAACACACACCCACATACTGTTTCTGACTCTCATGGAAAACTTGTGCAATTTCAGGTCAAGTCACTTAACCTTTCCTGGTCTCAATTACTTCATTTGATTAATGAATGGAGGGTGGCAGAAAATGTCATCTGTAATTCCCTTCAGCCATTTAAACTGGAGCAGAAACACTCTGTCATCTCATATAAAAGGAAACTCTCATTACATTAGAGCATGATATTTTGGACTTGAAATATAAGAAGAGTTTTAGATCAGACCAAAGAAAGGGCTTTATTTTTTGTCTTCCAGTTCTATTGCGATTGCAATCAACATACAATACTAAGTTTAAGATGTATAGCATAATGATTATATATATATATATATACACACACATACTGAGTGATATATATATATATGTACGTACACACACACACATATATACTGAAGTGATTGTCACAACAAATTTAGTGAATATCCATCATCTTATATAAATACAAAATTAAGGAAATAGAGCAATTTTTTCCTGGTGTTAAGAAACCTTGGGATTCACTGTCTTAATAGCCTTCACATGTAGCACACAGCAGTGCTAACCACACTCACCATGCCACATACTATATCCCTAGTATCCACCTATCCAACAACTGGACATTTGTAACTTTTGACTATGTGTGTATTACTTGCTCAGTCACATCTGACTCTTTGCAATTCTATGAACTATAGACACCAGGCTCCTCTGTCCATGGAATTCTCCAGGCAAGAATACTAGAGTGGGTTGTCATTCCCTTCTCCAGGGAATCTTCCCAACCCAGGGGTCAAACCCAGGTCTCCTGCATTGCAGGCAGGTTCTTTACTCTCTGAGCCACCCAAAGAAGTCCAACTTTTAACTACTTTCATCCAATTCCCCTTCTCCACACTCCCTGCCACTAGTAACAAAAAAATCTGATCCCTTTTTATGTGAGTTTATCTGTTTGTTGGTTTTTTATGTATAACTGACCCACAAAACTAAATTAGTTGTTACTACATTATAGAAATTTGGTATTTTCATACATTTCAGAATGATCACTTTGATTAAGTCTACTCAGGATATGTCACCATACAAGGATATTATATAGTTATTGACTATATTGCCCACACCATGCATTCCATACTAGTGACTCAACTGGAAGTTTGTACTTAATCTCCCTCACCTATTTCTTTCTACTTGCCAACCTCTTCCTCTCTGGCAACCACCTGCTTCTTCTCTGTAACTATAAACATGTTTCTGTTTTGTTATATTTATTCATTTTTTTTACATTCTACGTACGAATGCAATCATAGAGTGTTTATGTCTCTCTGTAGGACTTATTTCACTTTATCATATTACCCTCTAGGTCCATTCATGTTGCTGCAAATGGCAAGATTTCATTCTTACTTATGACTGATTAATATTCCATTTGGGATTTTCCTGGCAGCTCACTGATGAAAAATCTCCCTGCCAATGCAGGAGACATGGGTTCAATCCCTGAGTCAGGAAAATCCCGTGGAGAAGGAAATAGCAACCCACTGCAGTATTCTTGCCTGGGAAATCCCATGGTCAGAGGAGCCTGGCAAGCTAGAGTCCATGTGGTGGTAAAAGAGTCACACATGACTTAGTGACTAAACAATATTCCTGTGTGTATATATATATATATATATATACACACATACACACACACACACATATATATATACACTACATCTTCTTAGCTGTTATAAATAGTGACACAATGAAAATAGGGAAGCATTTATTGTTTTGAATTAGCATTGCTGTTTTCTTCAGATAATACCCAGGAATGGAATCGAATGGAATCATACTGTAGTTCAGCTTTTAAATTTTTGAGGAATCTCCATACTGCTTTCCATAGTGGCTACACCAATCTACATTCCCATCAACAGTGGGAAGGGCTTTATTTTTAAGAAACATCCATAACTATACAACTAATGCTTTTAGGACAAATCACACAATCACCATCCCAAAATATTACATGAATATAAATCTCTACCCTAAAAAGCTGGAAACTAGATAAACTTATGGGATACAAACAAGATCTTGGTATCTCAGTGCTGCTTTTCTTTCTAGAAAGGGAGATGATTATCTGCTCTGAGTTCTGCATTTAAAAGTATTGGGGGCTATCAAAGCCAAAAAAAAAAAAGTTCTGTAAGTTAAGTTTATTCGGTGTGTTACTGAGAACTATAGTCAGAGAGATAGCCTCTTAGATAGCTCTGAGAAACTGTTCTGAAGAGACAGAGAGGAAGATCAGTATTATAGATGATTTTGGCCAAGGGATGTGTGCAGCCAGGTACACATCTTAGAAGGTTGCTGCTAGCCACAAGGAACAGATAACCTCAGTTAAAGGTTTTAGTTTTTTTTTAAGTGTGGAATACAAGGATCCAGGTTCACAAATAATTTTCCCTTAAATATTTGTAATTATCTATCTATATATCTATAACTATATCTGTACCTATGTATATATACACCTCATCTTTATCCAGCTTTTGATGGACACTAGAGTTCCATATCTTAGATGTTAGGGAAGCATTTAACTTTCATGTTTTGCCAATATTTCTGGAGCACAGAGTGCTTCACTCGGATCTTTGCCCTAAATCTTTTTTTTAAGGTAACATTATAGGTAAGCACTGTAGTGGTGGGCAACATTCTTTCTTTGTAGATAACCTTCCATTGTTATTATGAAGCATTAGAAGCAAAGGTTTTTTAAAAAATTATACATGTGTAACAATTCAATGAAATCTATTAACCTTATAGAAAGTTTAATAACAGATATGGACAACCTCATGTATTTAATGGGTAGACTATTCATCGGATTATCATGGCCATTCAAACTGTGCATATCACATCATGTTGTCCCTCAACCTTTTTATATAATCATGGTGAAGGAGAAATGTGATATGGCTAATCTTGTGTCTTAGGAAAGCAGGTTTTCCTGGCAACAACCCAAAAGTTAAAGTTGCTTCATTCTCAGCTAATAGATAAAAGTCTCCTGAAAAAAAAAAAAAAAACTGTAGGCTGTCATTACGTATATTCTCTAAGATGAATTAGAAAACTCAACTTTCATTCTTTGTATAACCCAAAAACTAATAACATATGTAAACTGTGGACGATTTGGAAAGTGTGCTTAAATATCATTTGTATTAGGACATTATTGTGTGGAAAATTTATTCCTCACAGCACCATTCAATATGAGTAGTTAAAATCTCAGGTGAGAGATTACAAATATGCTATGTGCAGAGTACTATGATAGGAAGGATATTGTGTTGGTATCAGAGAAATAGGATTGAAGAAGTTTAGAGTCCAGTGGAAGAGAATGGTAGAAATTCAGGTCAAGATTTGCTGAGATCTTTTCCATCTACCCCTGACATGATTCTGCCTCATCTGGATTCCTGACAGTGAGGCTGTCACATAGATTTTTGTTGCTGTTTTACCGTGTCTAAGTAATTAAGTCATTTGTAGTGGGAGGATCAGTCTCTTCAAACCTCTGCCTCAGTGATCTGAATAAAGAGGACTTTCCTGACTGTATCATGTAAATTAGCAAAACTCCTTTCTTGTCTAGCCCTGCTTTTATCATCATGATTCCAACCATGAATTTGCCTGCTGATATTTTTTTTTCTTTTTTTTATGTCCTCTCTCTAGGATATAAATCCTACAGGTCCAAGAAATTGTCTGGGTTTGTTTTTCACTATTTTCATTGATTAGATTATTGACTGATACCCAGAACTGCATTATAAGTAGTTGCTTAAAGAGTAAATATGCATATATCTTGACTTAAAATGCACTGTGTAAAAGTTGTGGATTATATCTTTTCAGGGATCTTTCTTAGCCCAGGAAACAACTTGTCAGTAGCTATGAAGAGGTTTGGGAAGAGCTAGTATATATGGGCTGCAGTCCATGGGGTCGCAAAGAGTCGGGCACGACTGAACAACTAACACAATGATTTTTTTTTTTTTTGGCAGGGGTGCTTTGAAATAGTCAAGCATACATCTTGGTAAAAGATAACTGTTAATCACACACACACAAAAATACCAGATATCTCAAATTAATGATTTCAGTGTTTTTGTATATATGGGAAGATGCAATAATCTGAGGTCACTGTAATTCTTGCTTAGATATGCATCATAACTACCAAGGGGTCTTGTGCAAAGCACTAGTTCTCCATTCTATTTTTCTCCATTTTGAATGCCCCTCAGGGTGTAGTGTTGGGCAATTACACTGAATTACAACTTAACCCTTTGAATAAGGGGGGACAATAAGCAGCATTTCATTTTTGGTTTACAATAAGAATGAAGATGAATGAACTTGGGCAAACTCATAGTGAGGGACAGGAAGGCCGGGCATGCTGAAGTCCATTGGGTTACAAAGAGTTGGGCAAGATTTAGTGGCTAACAACAACAACTAAATGAATGAATTAATGAACATAGCTATATTTTGGGGTATGGATGAAATGCACTAAAATATTCAAATAGGACTTTAATATAGGATTCCAAGTTTGTTTTACTTTCTTTTCAATTAAATTTCTTTTCTATTATAGTTTTATAAGTACATTTTATTTCTACAAGCATAAAAATTTAAGTACTTTCATTAAAAGATAAAGATCACAGCCCTGCCTTGAAACAGAGTGACATAGACAACCCACAAAGAGACTCACTCATGTTCTATTTCTAATCATTTTCAAAGAAAAAAATTCCAACTTCACCACCAAAGTAACATATTCCAGCATTCAACATTTCTTGTTACAAAAAATTTGCTTTTAGCTCATGTACATTTTCTCTGTCTTATTTCCCATATAGCCTGTCATTTTGATCTTGTAATAAAGACAGTTTCATCCCAAGAAAAGACTCCAGCCATTCACTTAAAAAAAAAAAAAAAAGACAGAATCTGAGATGTAAGCGTTAAAACCATGAAACAGCCTATTTGCATCCAAAACATCATGCACATGTCAGGTGAAACAATTTCTTTTTAGTTCTGTGGACTAATAAGCAAGAGGTTGTTGTATTTCTCAAAAGTCTAAGAACTTGTCCATATTTCAGTAGGTAAGGTTTTCATACAAGTTATTTAACAAAACAAGTGTGTGTGTGTGTTTATAAAATTTAACAGATAATACCTGTATCTTTGCCTCTGCCTTCAAGGAATATAATGGTGATTATTCATGACACTATTTTATTTTAGGCCAAATAAGGGTACTTGTTAATTATACAATTACCTTGTTTTCACCCCTTATTTTTCTAAAGTAATGACAGCTTTGAGTTGAATTGTTCATATATTCAAATCAAAACAAAACATTGCTCAAAGAAATTGCACCTTTTTTCCCTCTTTAATAATAATTTAATTTTAATTCATATATTCTTTATGGAATGCTACACTGCTGTAATAGGAAGGATTCAGTCAAACAAATAAATAGATAATGTCAGGGGAGTTTGTAATTTCCTCGGTTCTGTCTTGCTGCAGCAAAAATTTGAAGTGACGGATGGACCAGTGTTACAGCTCTGTGTCACAGCTCAGTTTTCTTTGGCAAGCAAAGGAATATACATCCTCGAGGCATGAAGGTGAAAGTGAAAGTGAAAGTGAAAGTGAAGTCGTTCAGTCGCGTCCGACTCTTTACGACCCCATGGACTGTAGCCTACGATGCTCCTCCATCCATGGAATTTTCCAGGCAAGAGTACTGGAGTGGGTTGCCATTTCCTTCTCCAGGGGATCTTGCTGACTCAGGGATCGAACCCAGGTGTCCCACATTGTAGGCAGACGCTTTACCGTCTAAGCAACAAGGCAGGAGGGTAGGTCAACCCAAAAGACGTGAAGAGAAGAGAAGCCCCCCGCTCAGTTTTGACTCTTTTTATGTTTTTTTTTTCTCCTCCCCCTGAGCCTGCCCTATGTTAACTGGGCTAGCCAGCAGGGCTGTTTGTTTTACTTGAGGTTCTCACTCTGGTCCTGAACCTTCCTTTGTTCTATTTTCCCAGGCTTTTCCCTTTTTTTTCTTTTAGTCACTGCCATTCTGGACTCCTTTTACCTATTGTAACTACCTAACATATAGATAGATAGACCTATCACCACTTGATTTTACTATCTTGGGAAAAGAAATGTCCTGGTGGTCAAGATCAGGACATACATCTTTATTATACATCCATATGTATATATAAATATTCATGTTACCAAACTCAAGTTTGGCTCCTCCCCACTCAAAACCCACAAAGTCAGAAAAGTCAGCAATCTGGGAGGAAGGTGGACTCATTTCATGGGACCAGCTCCAACAATTTTATTCATCCCTGACAGTTTCTAAAGGGAATAAGGGGAAAGAATTTCAGTGAATCGTGGAGGCAGGAGGTTGGGTTCTGCAACATTTTCCATTGTATGCAGACTGACTGACTCTTTCTTCTGATGTTATCTTATCTAAACGATCTGTCTACATTATTGCTAAGAGGGCTGTCAGAAGTAGAGAGCTAGTCATTGCTTAACTACTCAACTTTTCATTATTACTTTGTTTCATCTAGGAGAAGAATTAACAGTTGAGGCAAGTCACAGTGTGCATTCAAGAAAACATAAGCCAAGAGTCAGGTTAAACTGACTAGTAGTCTCATACCTATAATTTGTTTTTTTAAGGTTAGAGGGAAACAGAAATAGTTAAACAAACAAACAAAGGCAAAAGAGCTGCTATAAAAATGGGTATCTTCATATGTATACACACACATATATATATACATACAAATATATAAACTCTATATTAGACTTCTAAGAAGAAAATAAATATTGACTAATAACAGTAGTGTTTTGTTATCTTCAGTACCTCAATCAAATGAAGAAATATGTTAAGCTCAGTTATTGGAGTAGGCGGTGAATTGATGATGGAAAGAAGATATAGGGAAATTATATGATTATATGTAAATAGTTGATATGGCTAAATTCTAAAATAAAAGGTTTCACACTGTGCTATGCCTAGCAGTCTAAGTAAATAATGGAAAATCTATAGCAGAGATTCAAATGCAAATTATCCATAATGTTTTTTATTTTATATTAAAAAATGAGAACTGCATGAGTCCAACTTTTAAATTAGCAAAATTTTTTCTCATCAAGCATTCAGATAAAATAGCCAAAAATATCTCACTATCTTGCAAATTATTTACATATGAAGAAGCTATTCTAATAATCTATTCCTACCAATCAGTGCTTATAATTTTTTCTAATCTTTTTTTTTTTTTTTTTGCTGATAGGTTTCGAAAATAGGAATTGATTGGATGACAAGGGAATATTTCCTCCTAAATGGTTGGAATTAAGATTTGCTTGTAATTTTTAAAAATAATGACTTTATATTGTTTTCACTGACCAAAATCACTTTTAACACAGTCCTCTTCCCAATAATAATATTTTCCACCTCTATCACTAAAAGTTACCCCTGTGAATGTGGATGTTTTGTGATAAAATGCACAGAAGAATCTTGAATCATTATTTCAACTAATCGTTGCAATCAGAAATGGGTTTGCATTCTCACTCAGTTCCTATTCATTATCTGTGTTACCCTTGGCAATTCGTTCTCTATCTAAAACTGAATTTGTAACCTGTGATTGGGGACAGCCAATAAGATCCACTTTAACTGTTGCTGTGAGAATTAAATAAAATAGCATGTATAAACTATCTAGCATAATGCTTGCACATAGCAGTCATGTAAAATTTTTAATCGTTTTCTCTTTCATGTCTTTTCCAATCAAACTTGTGAGTGGTGTATATCTTGACTAAATTATCAAAATTTTATGAGTCTCAATGTCTTTATTGGTAAAATGAGGATCACTTTATATGCCTTTCTATGTAATTTGTTTACTGGTGTTCAGTCTCTAAATTGTGTTTGCCTCTTTGTGACCCCATGGATTGCAGCGCACGCTATCTTCCCAAGTTTGCTCAAATTTATGTCCATTGAGTCAGTGATGCTATAAAACCATCTCATCCTCTGCCACCCACTTTATTTGCCTTCAATCTTTCCCAGCATCAGGGTCTTTTCCAGTGAGTCAGTTCTTCACATCAGATGGCCAAAACATTGGAACTTTAGCGCCAGCATCAGTCGTTCCAGTAAATATTCAGGGTTGATTTCCTTTAGGATTGATTGGTTAGATCTCCTTGCTGTCCAAGGGACTCTAAGAGTCTTCTCCAGCACCACGGTTTGAAAACATCAATTCTTTGGCACTCCACTTTGTTTATGGTTCAACTCTCACTTCCATACATGACTACTGGAATAGGCATCAGTTCAGTTCAGTCGCTCAGTCGTGTCCGACTCTTTGTGACTCCATGAATCACAGCACGCCAGGCCTCCCTGTCCATCACCAACTCCCAGAGTTCACTCAGATTCATGTCCATCGAGTCAGTGATGCCATCCAGCCATCTCATCCTCAGTCGTCCCCTTCTCCTCCTGACCCCAATCCCTCCCAGCATCAGAGTCTTTTCCAATGAGTCAACTCTTTGCATGAGGTGGCCAAAGTACTGGAGTTTCAGCTTTAGTATCATTCCTTCCAAAGAAATCCCAGGGTTGATCTCCTTCAGAATGGACTGGTTGGATCTCCTTGCAGTCCAAGGGACTCTCAAGAGTCTTCTCCAACACCACAATTCAAAAGCATCAGTTCTTCGGCGCTCAGCCTTTTTCACAGTCCAACTCTCACATCCATACATGACCACAGGAAAAATCATAGCCTTGACTAGACGTAACTTAGTTGGCAAAGTAATGTCTCTGCTTTTGAATATACTATCTAGGTTGGTCATAACAGCTTTGACTATGTGCACCTTTATTGGTAAAGTAATGTCTCTGCTTTTAAATACACTGTCTAGGTTTGTCATAGCTTTTCTTCCAAGGAGCAAGCGTCTTTTAATTTCATGGCTGCAGTCACTGTCCACAGTAATTTTGGAGCCCAAGAAAATAAAATATATCACTGCTTCCACTCTTTACCTTCTATTTGCCATGAAGTGATGAGAATGGATGCCATGATCTTTGTTTTCTGAATGTTGAGTTTTAAGCCAGCTTTTTCACTCTCCTCGTTCACCTTCATCAAGAGGCTCTTTAGATCCTCTTCACTTTCTGCCGTTAGAGTGGTATCATCCGCATATCTGAGGTTGTTGATATTTTTCCTAGCCATCTTGATTCCAGCTTGTAATTAATCCAACCCAGCATTTCACAGGATGTACTCTGAATGGAGGTTAAATAAACAAAGTGACAAAGATAATTATCGTACAACTTTCCCAATTTTGAGCCAGTCATTTGTTCCATATAAGGTTCTAACTGCTTCTTCTAACTGTTCTAACTGCTGTTTCTGACCCACATACAGGTTTCTCAGTAGATAGGTACAGTGACCTGGTATTCCTATCTCTTTAAGAATTTTCCACAGTTTGTTGTGGCCACACAAAAGTTTTGCAGGGTCAATGTAGCAGAAGTAGATGTTTTTCTGGAATTCCCTTGCTTTCTCTATCATCCAACAAGTGTTGACAATTTGATCTCTGGTTCCTCTGCCTTTTCTAAACCCTGCTTGTACTCTGGAATTTCTCAGTTCACATACTGCTGAAGTGTAGCTCAAGGGGTTTTGAGCATAATCTACTTGCATGAGAAATGAGTGAAACTGTCCAGTAGTTTGAACATTCTTTGGCATTGCTCTTTTTTTGAGATTGGAATGAAACTGACATTTTCCCATCCTGTGGCCACTGCTGAGTTTTCCAGATTTTCTGGCATATTGAGTGCAGCACTTTAATAATATCATAGGATTTGATAGCTTAGCTGGAATTCCATCACCTCCACTAGCTTTGTAGTAATGCTTCCTAAGGTCCTCTTGACTTCACACTCCAGGATGTCTGGTTCTGGGTGAGTGACCATACCATCGTGGTTATATGAGTCATTAAGATCTTTTTTGTATAGTTCTTCTGTATATTATTTCCACCTCTTAATCGCTTCTTCCTCGGTTAGGTCCTTGCCATTTCTGTCTTTTATTGTGCTCATCTTTGTATGAAATTTTCCCTTGGTATCTGTAATCTTCTTGAAGAGATCTCTAGTCTTCCCCATTCTTTGCATTGTTCATTGAATAAGGCCTTCTTGTCTCTTCTTGTTATTCTCCGCATTCAGTTGGGTTTATCATTCCCTTTCTCCCTTGCTTTTTGCTTCTCTTCTTTCCTCAGTTATTTGTAAAGCCTCCTCAGACAACCACTTTGCCTTCTTGCATTTCTTTTTCTTGGGAATGGTTTTGGTCAATGCCTCCTGTACAATATTATGAACTTCTGTCCATAGTTTTTCAGGCACTCAATCAGATCTAATCTCTAGAATCTACTTGCCACCTCTACTGTATAATCATAAGGGATTTGAATTAGGTCATATCTCAATGGCTTAGTGGTTTTCTATACTTTCTTCAATTTAAGCCTGAATTTTTAATAAGAAGCTGATGATCTGAGCCACAGTCAGCTGCAGGTCTTGTTTGCTGACTTATAGAACTTCTCCATCTTCAGCTGCAAAGAATATAATCAATCTGCTTTTGATATTGAACATTTGGTGATTTCCATACATAGAGTTGTCCCTTGTGTTGTTGGAAAAGGGTATTTGCTATGACAAAAGTGATCTCTTGACAAAACTGTGTTAGCCTTTGCCCTATTTCATTCTATCTGATATAGGGGGTCAAATAGGAAAACACAGGAACATATACAGTCATGTGTGTTTGTGTGTGTGTGTGTGTGTGTGTGTGTGTACATATGAAAATACTCTTAATAGTATAACAACAAATTGTGAAACTCTTTGGGATATTGAATGAGATTCTTCTTAAGGTCCTTTAAAATTTAGTTTCTTCTATTCTATAAAATGTGTCTTATTGTTACTAAGCTTGCTATTCTTAGAAATTTACTTTTAAATAGATTAACTATTTTCTGTAACTTTAAATTAATTTGCATATTAGTGTTTGCTTTATAAATGTCTCCACCTTATGCCATCTTTGAAGCACCTAGGAATCTTGCCAATTATATTAGAACTTTATGACCATGTGGTTGATATTGACATCTTGAGAGATATTGCTTTCTTTGGTTCCTCCCACATTCCCAGTTAATATGGATAATTCCAACCAGATGACCTGATAAGGTATGTACCATGTAGATGAATCAGCACAAGTCTGTTTTAATTTCTGAAAAATGCAATGCACCTCTGTAAATACATGGCTTGTAAGTGTTCCTATAAATGTGTGAACATATTATATACAGTATTTGTCTGTGTTAATTGCTTCATTGATTCCTTCAGCCTACATTCATTGTGCTGTTGTAAAACCCAGACTTTATGAGTTCAAGTCCTAGTCCTGCTACCAGTTATATAACCTTAAGTAAATGCCTAGCCTCTCCACCCCTCAGTTTTCTCATCTGCAAATTAGTGACAATAAGAGTTTTTTGGGTTTTTTTTTTTTTTTTGGTCCATTTGAGCCACTATAACATAATAGCATCGACTAGATGGCTTATGGAAAACAAACGTTTGTTGCTAACAGTTTCAGAGTCTGAGAAGTTCAAGATCAAGGCACCAGCAGTTTCCACGTATGGTGAGGGTCTGCTTAATCATAGACAGCTATCCTCACTGTAAGCACAAGCTGCAGAAGGGACAAGATAGCTCTCTGGGCTCTCTTTCATAAAGCACTAATCCCAAACAAGAGGGTCCTACCCTCAGAGCTAATCACCATCCAAAGTTTCCACCTCTTAAAATCATCCCTTTGAGGGTTAGGAATTCAACATATGAATTTGATGGGGACACAAATATTCAGCCTATAGCAGTACCTAACTCACAGGGTTGTTGTGAGGAATAAATATAATAATAATACACATGAAACAGTGAGGACATTGTGTACCTGGCTTTTGGGTCTTGACAGAATTAGCTATTATAATTATCAGGCACCTAACTTTTGCTAGGAGCTCTCTCATATGTTGAGCAAAACAGATGAATTCCCTGCTCTTACAGTCTAGTAGTCTTGCAGCCAGGGTGGAAGATACATCAAAAATAAATGTGAAAAAATAAGATAATTTCAGATGGTAATAAATACTGTGGGAAAGAAAGGAAATAATTCTATGGCTGTAGTGAAAGCTGACTCTGGGTTTCATGATCAGTGAAGGCTTCTTTGAGAAGAGGACCCTTGAGTTGAAGTTTGCATGATAAGATGGAGCCATTCACAAACCAATCTGATGGAGAAGCAATACGGGGAAAAGGAAAAGCATATTCAGAACCCTGAAAACAGGCACAAGTCTCAGAGGTAAACACTGAGAAAGGTTGAATAACATAATCAATGTATAAACTAATAAGTGAGGAATGAGTCTTGCTGACACATAAAAGCCACAGTTAAAATTTTAAATATATTCTAACTATAATCACTTATGTATTTGCATGTGAATATCTGTAATATTTCTCCCTGTAATGAAAAAGCTTGCATTAGGTACTATCCAACATAGATCTGTTGTATATCTACCTATGACAATGACCTTGTTATAATGAGATTCCTGTGTAGTGTTGTTGTTTTTCTTTCTAGACTGTGGCCTGTGTTTTAAGTGAGCCATCTGGGGAATCTGACAACAGTGTTTTGCATGTAAAGCGGAATGTCCTGCAGCAAAATTTCCCAGCATCCTAAGACACTCTAGTGTGAATGTGATTTAAACCATTTTTTTCAAACCTATAGATCGGCAGTTGTCATTTTCAGCTTCTCAGGGTTCAGGCCATTTGCCAAGATGACAATAGCATTAAACTTGTTGCTATTATTGGTATTAATGGCTCTAATAATACCTACCTGATGACTCCAGTGCTGAATTACCTCAAAGCTAGTGGGAAATAATGGCTAAAATGATCATGAAACTCTTTTCAAATATCCCACGTGTGCGTGCTCAGTCACTCAGTCATGTCTGACTTTGCAAACCCATGGACTGTAGCCCGCCAGCTTCCTGTGTCCAGGGATTATCCCAGGAAGAATACTGGAGTATTGTATTGGAGTGGGTTGCCATTTCCTTCTCCAGGTTTCAAGTATCTCCATGTAATGCTAAATGATTACAAATAGAAGAGTAGATGCTGTAGATTCCAGGGGAACACCTGGTGTGATCCAGATGAGAAGCAAACATTAGCTTTGAAAGAGGTCCAGGGGCTCAGACTCACCATGAAGTTTATTTTTGTCAATGTTAGTAACTCCACTTTTGAAAATGAAAGGGGAATCATTTCTCCAAGGATGACAGAGAAAGATGTTGCCATCCCCAATCTGAACAATGCCTTTCAGGTTTCTCTGGCTGCTTTTACTACTTTTAGCAGTTCTTCTCACCTGCCAAATATCACGGCTATGGTGGCATCAACAAATGGCTTCACATTTGCTAACATTATAACACCTCAGCAGCCAGCTGGCTACTAATTGTAAAGCATAATTGGACCTGGTTTACAGATGGTAATAAAAAATCTCTTCACCTTCTAGATATGGGAAGGATACAGATAAGGTACCAGAGACTGAAGCAATAGAAATATGGAGACTTCGTCTCAGTAAAACCTATTCTTGGCTATGAGAATACTTTAAAGTTCTCTGTAAGATGAAACTGTTAATACATACTTCATTCAGCTCTTATCTGTGTGTATATGTGTGTTTATATATAGATGTGTATATGTGTGCGTGTGTGTATATATACATATATATGTATGTATGTGTGTATCTACGCATATGTATAAAGCAGAGTTTATTTGGATTATTTTTTAGAAGTTTTATTGGCATATAGTTCTTTACAAAGCTGTGTTAGTTTCTACCGTACAGCAAAGTGAATCAGCTGTATGTATACATATATCCCCTCTTTTATTCATTTCCTTCTCATTCAGGTCACCACAGAGCTCCATTCAGTTCTGATGCAAATCAATAGGTCTTGTTTATAAAACTGTCTAAGGAAAAATTCATTGCTCTTTACTCTCAAACTCCAAATACTTCTGACACCAGCTGCTTGAGATTTCCCACATCAGGCAATTCTGACACTAACTGCCTGGAGTTAGTGCAGATCCCACAGCTTAAAGGTTCAGTCCCACAAAGCTACTCCCCATTCAGATGCTGATCATAAAAAGTGGGTCCCCAGGTTACCCATACTTCTGACCAACTTGATTGACTGATTCAGAAATCCCCATGACCCCTCTTCAGGTTCAATCATTTGCTAGAATAGCTCACAGAACTCAGAAAAACTTTACCTATATTAAACAGTTTATTACACAATAAAAGATATTATCAGGGAGAGGGAAATTTCCTCCTTCACTTCTGTTGCTTTCTTGTGGCTAAACTAATAATAAAATTTACACTACACAGCTTAACAGGAGAAAAAGTAATTTTAAACTGCATACACAGAGGTCTCATAGAGATAGGACCTAAAAAAGTGGCTGGAGCAGGCAGCTTTTATACTTTATATACAAAGAAACAATAAATTTTTGAAGAATGGAGATGATAAAGAAACTTAGGTTTTGGGTTTTGATTGGTGAAGAATCCAAAGAGAAGGCGGGCTTGGGCTGGTCAGGGAAAGTACTGAGGTTTCTTTATACAGGCTTCTTGGCCCTGGATTCTCTATCTCTGGCAATAAGAATGTCCTTTTATCTCCAGATGTAGGAATGTGTAACTTTCACATGAGAAATTTATTTCCTGCTTTCAAAGAGACAGAAAGGAGCATGAGAATGTTTGTATTGGATTGGCCACTTTTAAGTAACTTTAAGTCAAATAATGGATGTGCCTTTAGGCATATTTTGGGGCCATCTCCCCTGGGCCCCAAAAGTATGATAAAGGATACAGATGAATAGTCAGATGAGGAGATATATCAGGCAAGGTCTGCAGGTGTCCCAAAGGCAGGAGCTTCTGTTTCCGTGAAGGTGGGATGCAGCCTTTCAAGGATGAAAAAGGATGTTTTCATCAAGCTGGAAATGTTCCAGAGCTCATATTTAGGGACTTTTATGGAAACTTCATCATGTAAACATGCTTGATTATTATTTTATCTTCCAGAACTCTCCCCTGGCAGGAGGTGCCACTGAAAGTTGCAAGCTCCTAATCATGACTTGGTCTCTCCGGTGACCAGTCCCATCCAGGAGCCCACAAGGAGTCATCTCATTATAACAAAAGATACTCCTCTCGAGCAGGAAATTACAGGAGTTTTAGGACCTTGTGTCAGGAATAAGGGCCAAAGGCCAAATATTAGTAGGAATTTGGGACAGATCCATCTATATGGATAGATATATGGATATAGCTGCTGCTGCTGGTGCTAAGATGCTTCAGTCATGTCTGAGTCTGTGTGACCCCATAGATGACAGCCCACCAGGCTCCTCTGTCCCTGGGATTCTCCAGGCAAGAATACTGGAGTGGGTTGCCATTTCCTTCTCCATAGATACAGCTATGTAGATGTAATTTCACAAAGTTCTTAAGTAATAAATCTCCAAGTGTTTTAAAATGTGAGCTATTTATGTGGAATATAGCTTTTGACAGTATGGTTTCAGGTTTCAATGTCAGCTCTCTTCTGTGTTAGCTCTGAAGCACTGGATGGTTCCTACAATTCTCAGTTTCCTTGCCTGTAAATGGGGGGGTGGGAAATGGTGATAGTGTTATAAGAGTTCAGTGGAACATATAGCACCTATAATATGCAATGGGAAAAGTCTGACAGCTTCTGTTGCTGCTTTTGTTGTTTTAATTGACAGCCTTAAAAGAGAGAAGCCAAATATGGTATCCACTGTTCACAAAAAGCTGTGTTAATAATATGTGTCAGCTTTCAATGCAATGGAGCTCAAATCTGAGTATGCACTGAAAATGTAAAACTTCCCAGAAATCATGATTCATTTGTCTGGAGAAACCTACACATTTTAACTTTTAGAACATACTACAGGTGATTCTGGTGTTTAAGAAATAATGTCTTGGAATTAATGCCAAAATTCACTTCCTATATCCTTCCTGCTGCTGCTGCTGCTACTGCTGCTAAGTTGCTTCAGTCGTGTCTGACTCTGTGTGACCCCATAGATGGCAGCCCACCAGGCTCCCCCATCCCTGGGATTCTCCAGGCAAGAACACTGGAGTGGGTTGCCATTTCCTTCTCCAATGCATAAGGCTTTCAAAACAGACTCCTTATCATTAGAATGTATTTTAGAAAAAGGGCTTGGCAACAAGGTTTGAGTTTGAAACCTCACTATTAACTCATCCTCACTATTAACTCCAGAAAGTTCATCTAGAGTTTGTTTCTGCAATCTATACACATCTTTAGCTTGTGGCTATCATGACTGAAGTACAAAACCTACCAGTTTTAAAGCTCCTTGAATTTTTCTGAAAACAAGGCCTACCATTCATTAGAGGGTAAAAAGTGATGGCTCTTTAACTAAAGAGAAGTGGGAGAGAGATCAAGAGGGAAATATATTTGTGTGGAGTTTTGTTTAAAGAAAAAGAGAAAGAGACCAAAAATAATGAGTTTCAGCCTCATGTGTTCTTCACGCATACAGCTTAGAATTGTGCTCTGTTTTCTTGGTAACAAGGATGCCTGTGACAGGAAAGAACTGCATATACTAATCTATTTGGCATGAACACAGTAAGGTTTTTACCATAACTTAAAGTAATCAAGGTTTCCATTTTACCTTGCATAGACCATAATAAGGGATAGTGGACACTTGATTTCTTGCAATTTTTCTCTTTCCCACAAAATCGTGGATTAAAGATGAACATTGTGCATTTGCATAGGATTAAAATCTGTTAGTGGCACCTAGTGTTCAGATAGTTTTTTTTTTTTAATCTTTTCACAGCTAACATTCATCTGTCCCTTAATAATCTTTTTCTGGTACATTTATTTTCTGAATTCCATTAGTGATTTATGTGTTCATGAACCTTCACTGAGCACACTTACTACCCAGCAGTCAGCATGGGACTACACCCGTGAAATAAAGATAGGCGCTAAGCCTCAGTCATTTTGAGGATGTTCACTGCTGCCAATGCACTGCTGTATCTGCTGTGATATGTCCCCAGGTCTGTAGCTCTGCTTCCTAAAGTTAAGGCAACAGGCAGGGTTAGAGCTGGTTTCACTGTTGAACAGAACTGGGTTAGCATCCTAAACCTGCCTCCTGCTGGCTAGAAGACCACAAGCAGGAAATGAATTGCTTTAAGTTTCAGGTTACGTTACTCATCTATGTGTAATGTATATACATGCTAAGTTGCTTCAGTCATGTCTGATTTTTTGTGACACTATGAACTTGTGTCCCGCCAGGCTCCTCTATCCATGAGATTCTCCAGGCAAGAGCTCTGGAGTGGGTTACCATGCCCTCCTCCAGGGGATCTTCCCAACCCAGGGATTGAACCCAGGGTTCTTTCGTCTCCTGCATTGGCAGGTGGGTTCTTTACTATTGGTGCCACCTGGGAGGTCCCGATATACTGTAACAGTACAAAATTCATAGGGTTGTGGTAAGGAATAAATGAGATAATGATAAATACCTTTTTAATATTAGTAATAATGTCTGTTAATGCCTATTAGAAGTCTTAATAGATCTAAGCATCTCGAAGTGTTTACTAAAAATGCATCTTTTCAAGTCCTGTCTAGACAAAGGGATAAGGACCTCTGTAAGTGATTCCTATGCATATACTGTAGTTGGAGGTCACAATTTCTATGCACTTCAGACTAGGAAGTCATCCTTTTTATGCACACTACAATTTTAGACCAACTCTGTTTAAACATGTTGTTTCACTGGTATATCACCTCTGCTTAGAAGAGTGCTTCACTTCACTTCAGTTCAGTCGCTCAGTAGGGTCCAACTCTTTATATCTCCATTGTCTGCAGCACACCAGGCTTTCCTGTCCATTACCAGCTCCCAGAGCTTGCTCAAACTCATGTCCATTGAGTCAGTGATGCCATACAACCATCTCATCCTTTGTTGTTCCCTTCTCCTCCTACAACCTTTCCCAACATCAGGGTCTTTTCAAATGAGTCCATTCTTCTCATCAGGTAGTCAAAGTATTGGACCTTCAGCATCAACATCAGTCCTTCCAATGAATATTCAGGACTGATTTCCTTTAGGATGGACTGGTTAGATCTCTTTGCAGTCCAAGGGACTCTCAAGAGTCTTCTCCAACATCACAGTCCAAAAGCATCAATTCTTCAGCACTCAGCTTTCTTTAGAGTCCAACTCTCACATCCATACATGACCACTGGAAAAACCATAGCTTTGACTAGATGGACCTTTGTCAGCAAAGTAATGTCCCTGCTTTTTAACATGCTGTCTAGGATTGTCATAGCTTTTCTTCCAAGGAGCAAGCGTCTTTTAATTTCATGGCTGAAGTCACCATCTGCAGTTATTTTAAAGCCCAAGAAAATAAAGCCTCTCACTGTCTCCACTGTTTCCTCATCTATTTGCCATGAAGTAATGGGACTAGATGCCATGATCTTAGTTTTTTGAATGTTCAGTTTTAACCCAGATTTTTCACTCTCCACTTTCACTTTCATTAAGAGGCTGCTCAGTTCCTCTTCGCTTTCTGCCATAAGGATGGTGTCATCTGCATATCTGAGGTTATTGATATTTCTCCAGGCAATCTTGATTCCAACTTGTGCTTCATCCAGCCTGGCATTTCACATGATGTACTCTGTATATAAGTTAAATAATCAGGGTGACATTATTCAACCTTGACGTCAACGCCTTTGGTGGAGTCAATAAAGCAAAAGTAGATGTTTTTCCAGGATTCTTGCCTTTTCTATGATCCAACAATGTTGGCAATTTGATCTCTGATTCCTCTGCCTTTTCTAAATCCAGCTTGAACATCTGGAAGTTCTTGGTTCAAGTACTTTTGAAGCCTCACTTGGAAAACTTTGAGCATTACTTGGCTAGCATGTGAGATGAGTGCAATTGTGTGGTAGTATGAACATTCTTTGGTATTGCCTTTCTTTGGGAATGTAATGAAAACCGGCATTTTCCAGTCCTGTGGCTACTGAGTTTTTAAACTTTTCTGGCATATTGACTGCAGCACTCTAACAGCATCATCCTTTAGGACTTGAAATAGCTAAGCTGGAATTCCAACACCTCCACTAGCTTTCTTCCTAATGATGCTTCCTAAGGCCCACTTGCCTTCAGACTCCAGGGAGTCTGGCTCTAGGTGAGTGATCATGCCATCGTGGTTATCTGGGTCATTAAAATCTTTTTTTGTACCATTCTTCCATGTATTTTTGCCACCTTTTCTTAATACCTTCTGCTTCTGTTAGGTCCATACTCTTTCTGTCCTTTATTGTGCCCTCTGCATGAAATGTCCCCTTGGTATCTCTAATTTTCTTGAAGAGATCTCTAGTCTTTCCCATTCTATTGTTTTCCTCTATATATATATATATTTTTTTTTTTTGCACTGATCACTTAGGAAGTCTTTCTTATCTCTCCTTGCTATTCTTTGCAACTGTGCATTCAGATGGATATAGATTTCCTTTTCTCTTTTGCCTTTCGCTTCTCTTCTTTTCACAGCTATTTGTAAGGCCTCCTCAGACAACCATTTTGCCTTTTTGCATTTCTTTTTCTTGGGGATGGCTTGGTCACTGCCTTCTGTACAATGTCATGAACCTCGTGTGTAGTTCTTCAGGCACTCTGTCTATCTAATCCCTTGTATCTATTTGTCACTTCCACTGTAAAAGTGTAAGGTATTTGATTTAGGTGATACCTGAATGGTCTAGTGGTTTTCCCTACTCTCTTCAATTTAAGTCTGTATTTTGTAATAAAGAGTTCATGATCTGAGCTACAGTCAGCTCCTGGTCTTATTTTTGCTGACTGCATAGAGCTTCTCCATCTTTGGCTGCAAAGAATATAATCAGTCTGATTTTGGTATTGACCATCGGGTGATGTTGATGTGTAGAGTTATCTCTTTTATTGTAGGAAGAGGGTATTTGTTATGACTGTGCGTCCTCTTGGCAAAACTCTGTTAGCCTTTGCCCTGTTTCATCTTGTAATCCAAGGCCTGTTACTCTTGTTGACTTCCTACTTTTGCAGTCCCCTATGATTAAAAGGACATCTTTTTTGGTGTTATTTCCAGAAGGTCTTGTAGGTCATCATAGAATTGTTCAACTTCAGCTTCTTCAGCATTAGTGGTTGGAGCATAAACTTGATTACTGTGATCATTCTGTCATTTTTGAGACTGCACCCAAGTACTGCATTTCAGACTCTTGTGGGCTACTCCATTTCTTCAAAGGGATTCATGCCCACAGTAATAGATAGAATGACAAAATGTGGTCCACTGGAGAAGAGAATGGCAAACCACTTCAGTATTCTTGCCTTGAGAATCGCATGAACAGTATGAAAAGGCAAAAGATATGACACTGAAAGATGAACTCCCCAGGTTGACAGGTGCCGCATACGCTACTGGAGATCAGTGGAGAAATAACTCCAGAAAGAATGAAGAGATAGATCCAAAGTGAAAGCAACACCCAGGTATAGATGTGACTGATGATGGTAGTAAAGTCCAATGGTGTAAAGAATAATATTGCATAGGAACTTGGAATGTTAGGTCCATGAATCAAGGTAAATTGGAAGTGGTTAAACAGGAGACAGCAAGAGTGAACATCAACATTTTAGGAATCAGTGAACTGAAATGGACTGGAATGGGTATATTTAATTCAGATGAACAGTGTTTGGCATCTAGTAAGGACTCAACAAATAATGCATAAATAATAAACAAATCTGGTATTTCTTATTCCTTCCTGTTTGTGATTGCTGCTTGCAATTTCCTAGACCACAAGAATTCAACTATCCCCTGTGTTGGGGTGGGAAGGGCACATCTATTATATATATCTTACAACCAGCAGAGGTGAATTTTTCTGTGTTCTTCTTACTCTATCACTGCAGTTATATTTATGTCATTTACAACCACCCAGAGTTCTAGACATCAGCACTTTCATCATCCCATTTCTCATATAAAGACCGAAGGCTTGAAAATGAATTTTCTTGTCTAGACTTACATGTCATTAAAGTTCACAAGCAGGATTCTAACCCAGTCAGTCTCTCTTCAGGTTCTGTGCCCTGAATGAAACATTATGTTTCTTCATGAGTGCAGCCATGCACTGAGTACAGATTCTACCTATGATCAAGTGGTTTGTTCATGAGGAAGTACTATTTATCTCACCATTCACAGTTCTGTTTAACAGCTATTTATTCAGCCCAGCTAGAAGTATACAAACTACACAAGGTTTCCGCCTTCACAGAAACTTTAAAATTATGTAAAATCCCATAACTCATGCCACTATTACCCCCTAGTTTTAGCATCTATTGGCAATTCTTGCCTGAATTAATTTCATCATGGTAGTTGTCACCCTGTGATTTTCCAATTCTGTCATTTCTTTTACATTCATTAGTTGATGTTTTACTCAAGGGACTTCCTTGGTGGCTCAGACAGTAAAAAAAATCTGCCTGCAGTGCTGAAGACCTGAGTTGTATCCCTGGGTCAGCAAGATCCCCTGGAGGATAGAATAACTACCCACTCCAGTATTCTTGCCAGGAGAATTCCATGGATAGAGGAGCCTGGCAGGCTACAGTCCATGGGCTCTCAAAGAGTTGGACATGACTGAGCACCTAACACATTCACTTATTTTTTAGTTTTCATTCTACTCAGAGGAAGAACTTTCTCTTCATCCCCTTTATTCATTTCCTTTTAAATCTATTTATATAAAGTATAAACATTTACTTAATAGATTATAATGCATTGCTATCATTATTTTATTGTTATGGTTGTTGTTGCTCAAGTTGTCCCAGATTAGGCTAGCGGAAGTACTTTTAATCTGACTTCTGTGTCCTTTGGCACAGCTCCGTCATGTCCGGACATATCCTTACTTTCTTACACAACAAAATGCTGCAGGTCATTGTATTCTTTCCCTGCTGCAGTCCTGGAATCAGCCATTTCTCCAAGGATCCTTGGTTCCTTTAGCAGATAATGGGTTCTAAAAACCAAGATATGGTTGCTAAACTGGCTCATTACTACTGGAATATCGCTCTTCCCGGGTCCTCCAAATGGATACCAACATTTATATATACATATAGACATACATTTATAAATATATATACATAATATGCATATATATATGTGTATGTGTTTATATCAAACTATATGTATTAAAAATAGAAATTCATCTCACTGTTACTCATTCCAATCTAACAAAAGGTTTTCTCTAGTTTTTTTTTTTTTTTCATTTACAATGTTATCTCTCCCTTCCCTCCTATTATCTTTCAAAGTATGTGTGCATGTGCTCAACCCCCTGTATATAGTCCATCTTCTCACCCTACTGGACTACCACACAGCTAGGATGCCCTCTTCACACAGCTCTCAAACCAGATGGCCTCTGCCCCAACTGGACAGTCACCTCACTTAAGCCTAGACCTAACTGCTTTCCAAGAAAAAAAAAAAAGGAGAAGGGAAGCTTGAAACAATATGCTTATTAAATTAATACTATTATTTTCAGTGATGAAGACAGGCAAAAAAAACCTCAGAGGCAAAACTGTTGTGACTGCTACTCTGAGCCACCACAGACATTTCCTACTAAAGATTAGCAGTCAGTCACACCACCCCCACCCGCCACCTCCTTTGCCTTGTAGGCCCTGTAAAATTTATGTGGGATGACTAATGTGAAAATAATGCATATTATTGCCCCAAGAATTTTCCAAATTCTTAAATCACAAGTGGAGGGTGAGGGTAAGTTGCAAATCAAATTCGTTATGATCTTGTATATCATCTGATTTGAATCTACTAATTATAAGAAAATCTATTTGTTGCAATCACTTTTAATGACACCTTTAAAAGACAGAGGGAAGAGAGAATATGAAGGATTGCCTTTAGAGGTATAACTGGACAGCTGTAATTAACTACACTCCACATAAAAGGGTCCTTTCATTACAAAATTATGTTTGTAATTATTCCTCCTGCTCTTTAAGTGAGAAGGTACAAATGTTGGAAAGCAAGGTGGTAAACATGAAAGTTAGGCTTGGAAAATTAGTTTGGGATCTACAATGTTTGGGGAGTAGGTGAGTAGGTAGACAAATTTTTATGAAAACAAACAAGAACCTTAGACTCGTCTGGTCAACTAATTGGCACAAATTAAAAGAAAATCTGCTTAAGCTGTGTGTCTGCTTACAAGACACCTTGTTTTCCCTCTCTCTTATTTTTGAAATGAAGCAAGTAGCTCCATTTAAAGTGAACCAGACAGCTCCCAGGTGCAATTGTCTCCTGAGAGAAGAGAAATGAGATTCTTCGGGAAAATAAAAATGTTTCATGCCTCTCTTTCATCTTCTGAAAGGTTACTTTAAAAAGTTAACTCCTGAAGAGAAACAGATGTATCCAGAAATTAAGTATTCAACGCCAGACTAGGAGAGATTCTCTGTGCCTGGTATAGAAATGGAAAAAGTGGCTTTATTTCCTTCAACAAAGTCCAAGAATTATTGTTAAGGGGGAGATAGGAAAGGGAGGAACGGGGGCCTTGCTTGTGGTTTTGTTTTCAGTCGCAGTGACTCTGACAGTCAGGTGTACTAGGACAAAACACCTGCCTCCGCCTGTTGATACTCCCATCATGGCAGCTCTGACGGGCGTATAGAACGGATGCGTCTTCTTTCTCTTTCTCTCTTGAGCAAATGAGGTTTACTGCAAATATATCTTCATTTTATTCAGGAGATATTTCCTCATTTTTAGCCAATGTCCCCTGGAAATCAGACCACAATTTTCACTGGAAAATTGAGTCGTTTTCAGCTGACATACTTTGAAAGCTAATTTAAAAGTGCACATGTAGGACAGAATAATCAGAACAAATACCTGGATCAAGAATCTGAATGATTATGTGTGATTTTCTGCATTTTAACAAAAACAGCCATGCTTAATTCCTCATTGTTACAGGAAAACAGTAATTCCCCCACTGACATATTTGAAGCTCTTCTTTCACATATGCTTCTATCTATAAACATTCCCGAAGGTCCTCGGTTCTCCATTCTCTGTGTACTTTACCCCATTATGCATCTCTTGTTCCACACGTGGGCTCACATCTGTTCACTTTCAATTGCACACTGGTTATTTCTGTATTATGGTGACCTTTCACCCAAGTCCAAACATTCCCAACGTATGCACCTTCAAGAAAAATATATTTTCTCCGGTATTTACCAAGAATGTATGCGCAGGGTGCTCTGTAGAAAGAGAGAGGCAGTGGAACTTCCCTCAGCAAAGTCGAGCGGTCCAAGGAGAGGTGAGCCTGCTGTCCGCCAACCCAGCCCCTCAGCAAGCGAGAGACAATCAGACGCGACAGGGGTTCGGTCTGAGCAGTTCCGCTTTATTGCCACAAACTCTTGGTTTATATAGGCAAGCAAGGACCTCCCATAGTTGCACCAATCACGTTAAAGGTCAAGTCGTCATGCGCTTCATTGTAACAGGAGTCTATGGTGATCACCCACTGTCCACGTGTATGGAAGTCAAGAGAGCCAATCAAAAACTTTAACATAGGCGACGCCCCTATCTCTTCCCCAGACGCCATCTTAGTTTCCAACTGCAAAAGCTAGCCCCTTTTTCTTAAGGTTTCCCATGTAGGGCCCCACAAATGTAAACTTAAAGGTAGATTTGATTTTCTTTGCAATTCCGAAAAATTTTTCCAAAACTTCCTTCAGGTTTTCTAGATGATTTCCACTGACATTGTTCTAGTTATAACCCTAACCATCTCAAAGATACTTAGTCATATCCTCTCTCTCATTTCTACTTACTACCTTACTTACTACTTCCTACTGACAACTAATTCAAACTCTCTATGCCACAATGTTCTCATTACAATTTGACTCCATAGAGACCCTCTATAATATTTAGACATGCAAAAAACTCTAAGAAAACCATTTATTCAAACAAATGTAGTTATTGTTCCCACGGCTCATCTCTCAGCAGGTAAACTCCTCACATTTGCTGCCTGAGGTATATTTATTTTTCTAAAAAATGAACGTGGTTATTTCATTCAACTGACAAAAGAATCCTAATTTTATAATACAGTAAGACCATACTTCTTAACTTTAAGAGTGTAAACCAAGAGGAACCAGAGATCAAATTGTCAATATACACCGGATAAAAAAAAAAAAAAAAGAGTGTAAACCAGTACATCGTTCCAAAAATTCTGCAATATAGCAAAAACAATCAACACTTGCTAAGCATTCTCCATCCCTTGCTTGTACAATATATGAGGCAGTTCTTGCCTACCTTTTCTCTATTAACATCTAAAGTTGTATCTTTATTCAAATCTTCCTAATATTAAAATCAAACAGATTTGAATCATATTAAAAAAAACATATGGTATTAACATATTATAACACATATTATCTCCTACTTGTTGCAAAGATTCTTCAGGAAAGAAATCCTGTGTGATTCACTTAGCTGTTACCTGTGACATTTCACACCCATAGGCATTCAGTAAATACTTAATGAATCACCATTGCTTTAGATTCTACCAAGGTAATGATATGCCTCATTAAATATGACATTATAATGATACTATCCTGTGTGAATTTTGAAATGAGGATACTTTCAAGTTATTTAGTTTCTTGGGTGCGTGCATGCATGCTGTCACTTCAGTCATGCCCAGCTCTTTGTGACTCTGGACTGTAGCCTGCCAGGCTCCTCTGTCCATGGTATTCTCCAAGCCAGAATAATGGAGTGGGTTACCAAGGCCTCCTCCAGGGGATCTTCCCGACCCAAGGATCAAACCCAGATCTCTTATGTCTCCTGCACTGGCAGGCAGGTTCTTTACCACTAATGCCACCTGGGAAGCCCATTTAGTTTCTTAAACTCAAATAACCCCACCCATTGGCTGAAGAGAGAATATGGGTTGTACGTGTGTGTGTGTGTGTGTGTGTGTGTGTGTGTGTGTGTGTGTGTGGAGGGTGTGTTTACACATGCACATAAGGGCAGCGTTGTTTTTCACCTGAATCTTTGTTCCAGTTATTAGTCAATAAAAGATTTCCATACAAATGAACTCTAACTGAAGAGTTTGTTAAGCCCACAGATAGATAGGTTGGATTGGTTAAAGACTGCACAGTGTTTCCATGATTGTCATTATATTAGCAGCTAAGTTTATTGACTGCTCGAGGCATGGCGAGCATGCCCTACATGCTCTTCATGCATTATGTCATTAAAGCATGCACCATGGTCCAAAAACCAAGTAAGTAAAACTATCTAAGTCTGCATCCCAGTCTCTCTAAAAGAAATGCCAAAGGGAAGATATATTTTCAGTGGAAAGCAAAATTTCTTAAAAATCTTATTTCCCACCAACATCACTCTCAGCATTTCGCATAAACTTTAGAGATGCTCTCCAAACACTTTTCTCACCCAGTATAAGCTCTAACATCCATCTCTTCACGTCAGCCCAGATAGACCCCCTCATCAATCGTATCTCTGCTTTCTATCTGCGTGAACTTGGGCAAGTTATTTAAATTCGCTGTCACGCAATTTCAGCTGTATAGTGAGGATGGCTACCAGTAGTATTTAGCGAAGAACTCAGCTTCGAGAAAAAGTAATCCATTGTTTATACAAGTCTGCTTATCTTTTCTCATACAAGAAGTGTGATAATAGGTGGTGGCTGGCCTTGGTTTGGGAAGGGCCTATGCGTCAACAATGTCAGGGCCTATGCTTCATAATTTTCTGGGTCGTTCTTTCATCCTCACAAGATGGTTGTTGCATCTTTATCCATCATGTCCATAATCAAGGTAAAGGAAGGGAAGAGGAAGGCAGTTTCACTGCTGTTTAATGTAAAAGCTTTTCCCAAAGTCCCCAACTGAGGTCCAATTAAAATTCATTGTCCAGAACTGCTGCAAGGGAAGCTTGTACAATGAGTAATTTTCACTGAAAAATTGCCCCCCGAACAAAGCTGAAGCACTCTTAATGAGAAAGAAGGGGGGATATTTAACTAATATTGTCTCCCACCTTACTTTTAGGCTTCTCATGAGGGTAAATGAACTAATATCTGTGGTATTTACAAGAGTGCCAGGAAAATGGTAACTGCTCAATACAGGTCAGCTCTTTTTAATAATACTCACTTCCTCCTCCTTTCTCTTATGCTCTATTTCTGTCACAAGTTACCTTCTACTGTAGCAAATGTAGATCTCACCTCTGATCTGTCTCCCTTGGTCAGCCCTCATTCCTTCCCGGTGTACACAGTAAGACCTAGATTAGACAAGATATGCTACAAAGAGTCCTGCAAGTAATCTTTTACCAGAAAGGGCAAAGGAGTTTTTGAAAACTCTTGTTATTATTATTTTTTTTGCTCCTGTCACACACTCAAAGGAAAAAAAAAAAAAAAAAGGCTCAGGAAGCAACCATTTAAAATGCTCATTTATCTAATACCTTTAGCTAGCAGATCAGAGTTAAGATTTGTTCTTCCCCAGTGGCAAGGTGAGGTAAAGATGTGCATAACAAGACATATTAAGGTCACCAATGGTGCTTCTAAACTTTGAAAATAAAAGCTTTCTGAAGTCTATAATTAATAAGCAGTATATTAATTAGGGCACTTCAATCTTAGAGGTTCCCTTTCTTTACTTGAATGAATCTTTGATGCGGAGGATCAGGGGAATTATCCTTGACTCCTTTTTATTGTACGTTCCAGTTCAGCAAAACGGTTGTCTGTCACTACACGATCATCTTATTATTCAAATCCCTCTCTTTTAATAAAATCAGACAGCCTGGTGTCATCCACAAAAAAAAAAAAAACAAAAACCTCATCTCCTATACATTTATCGTTGAGCATTAATGCCATTTGATCCTTACCTGTGGAAACATGTCATGCCAGGCCTTAGCGCCATCTGTGTGCTTACAGGGAATTAAAGAACCTCTGGCTAAACACACGAATGATTCACAGTCAATCATGATATGCTGGTAACTCAGCATGTTCATATACAGACAAATGGGTTTTGGCCTCAGTTCTGAGTCTACACACTGCCCCCTAGCAGAGCTCCAAAAACTAGGTTATTTTTAAAATTTTTCTCCTATTCATGCATCATAGTTCTGCTAACTTGCTTAGAAAAAAAATATTTGTTTGGATTTTGGCTCTTTTGGTTTGTTGGCTTTTGTTCTGTTTTCTGAGTACTATGTCCAGTCCTTCTATCTACCATTTAGCTATAGGATTAGTATTCTTCCATTCAACTCTAGCCCTGCAACCTGCTGCTGAGCATCTCAGAGGCCGAAATCTAGCTTATAGATTCTCTTAGATAACTCAAACTCATCACGTCAATATAAGCAAACATTAAATCAATATCAATAGAATGTGGTATCAATAGGATGATTTGCAGGTCTTGAGCAGGAAGAAATGAAAGATTATAAATTCATGTTAAGGAAAAAAGAACTCATTATCTGACCAGAACTGTTACTTTCTTATGCCACGATTATTGTCACTATGACAAGTTACCTTGCTGGGTAACCTGTTTTCTCCCTTTTGGCTTCCTGGTGTAGCAAGTGTACCTGCCTTAATTAGCTCTACTCTGGGTGCTGTGTCCTTCATTATTTATTAAACAACCCCTATCGCCTGTACCTGGGTTTATCCTCAGGTCTAGACTACCTTGAGCAGTCCTTTTTCCCAGCCTTTCTACCGATAAGAATCCTTAAGAGCTGTGTGTTAAATATATACCTTAGCCCTCATATTTCATATTCAGTAGGTCTCAAGCGCAGCCACTATTTTTTTTTTCTATTAAGTGCTCCAGGTGATTCTTATCTTTAGCCAAATTTGGAAGCAGTGCCCTAGGTGTATGATTAATTACTAGTATGATTAATTACCATGTCCTGACTTGTCCCACTTCTTCACCTCCCTTTCCGACTAGGTCTACCAGGCATGCTACTTATTTTCAAGGCTGAAAGTTTAAAAAAGAGGTCAGAGAAAACATTTAAGATAATTTCAGTTAAATTAAAATTTGGGAGAAATTGTTCTTTTGAAGAATTGTGTGTTTTTTCACCTTTCATGGAGAAAGAGCCATTATAAGTAGCCCTCTTGGATTATTTTTTTAATGTTAAAAAAGAAAAGTGATACACAGCCACTTTGTCAACTAGGAATATTATTAAGCATTTAATGTGTGCCATTTTCTCAATGCTACCACTATTTATATCCACATCTATGTAATGATAATGGTGTTGTGTGTTAGCAGAGTGTCTCCTAATAATTGGTACTAATGTTCTCAAGACTTTGCAAGTGTCTGATTTTTCACCACTCCATTCTCATGTAGAAATGAGGATGGAAAAGGAAAAACAGTAGGTAAAAATGAACCATTTGGCAATATGTCTTTAAGGTACAGATTATTTATTCATTTGACAAGCACTTATTGAGTATGCGAAAACATGTTATGTGCAAACCACAGTATGAGGCTGTGATTTCACAACAGCAGATAAGAAAAAAAAAAAAAACATAATCACCTCCGTACTAGAATCCTTACTAGAATTTATGTTCTCATATAGAAGAGAACCTCTTAAAAATTTACTAAAGTTTTTAAATCACTGTAGAAAACCATATCAAGGAGAAGTTTAAGAAACAATAGTGTGATATTTAATGGAGGGAAACGAGGAAATTTAGGAGTGAATTAATGTTCCTAACTGATAGTTGGAACATATATCTTATCTCTAATTTTTATTTTTATTTTTTCAAATGAATGAGTGGATTCTATTTTGTGCATCAACATGTAATGACTTGATTCTTTCAGGCACAGGTCAGTGAATGCACAAGGACAACTTCCAACCTAAAATGCTTTTATGTCACCGTGCTTCTGCTACAACTGTAGCAAAGCCAGATCTTCTCGTCCTTCTGTTTTGAAACAAGTGCCCAACAGCAGTTGGCTTCTTTGCAGATAGACAATAGAAATAAATATGAAAACTTCAAAAGAAGAGAATGAGTGTATCTAAGTAGGCGTAGGTGCGACTTTCTTTTTTTCATTTTTATTGACTCTGTTCTAGATACATGACTCCAAAGAGCATCAGAAATAGCATAGTTGAATGGACAGTATCATTTCCGTTTCTATGTGAACACAGGGAGATGAGTTGCATTTTCTTACATCTCCAATTAGTCACAGTACCTCTGTAAAAGCATTTGACTATAAATAATATTCAGGAAGAAACAAAAGGTTGTTAGTATTTTCTCATGTTGCTGACGTCCTTTTATCAGGCTGTTTTGGACTAGGTCATACGTCACAATCAAGATATATGATTGTTTTTGATAACTATTGAGATTTATCTTTTTTTTAAATTTATTTATTTTTTATTTTACTTTACAATTCTGTATTGGTTTTGCCATACATTGACATGAATCCTATCTTTTTAACTACCACCTCCATCAAGAGAAATCTCATTCCAAAGAAAATTCTTTTGGGGAAAGAAGAGATATATACCTTTACTGCTAAATTTAATTTCCAAAGTCACAACTCTAACACTTCTTAGAATGTGGACATGAACCTGGAAACTTGTGATAAGCTCTCCTGACCACCTCAATCCTAACTTACGCAGCTGCTACCTATCAAAGCAGAAAACAGTGACTTGAAAACTCCTTTTCTGTTGCCTCAAACGATAGAGTGATCCCAAGTGCATACATGACTGGGTTGTTATGCTAATGCATGAATTTAATTAATGAATTTAGTTATTCACCAGATAAAGACTGCTGTGTTCCAGACATTGTGTTAGGACATTTGACTACAATTGAGAATAAAACAAAGTTAAGTCTCTGCCGTGAAAAATATACATTCAGCCAGTGAGATGTAAAATAATACACTAAAGGAAAAATACTTATAAGAATTTGGGTGATGTTATAGAGGGGAAAAAAAGAATAGACACCATTGGGAAGGTTTGGAGGTGCTCCATAGAAAGAAAGGAAAGGGAGGGGAAATTCTCTTATAAGTGGTGATATTTAAGTAAATATTTGAAAAGTGAGAAAGGAAGTCAGCCATGTAAATAACAGGAGGAAAGTGTCACATTTGCCAACACCATGAGATGGAAAGGGCTTCCCCGATGGCTCAGTTGCTAAAGAATTTGCCTGCAATGCAGGAGACCCCAGTTCAATTCCTGGGTAAGGAAGATCCCCTGGAGAAGGGATAGGCTACCCAATCTAGTATTCTTGGGCTTCCCTTGTGGCTCAGCTGGTAAAGAATCTGCCTGCAATGCAGGAGACCTGGGTTCAGTCCCTGGGTTGGGAAGATCCCCTGGAGAAGGAAAAGGCTACCAACTCTAGTATTCTGCCTGGAGAATTCCATAGACTGTATAGTCCATGGGGTTGCAAAAAGTCGGATGCGAATGAGCGACTTTCATTTCATTCACTTCACTTCATGAGACGGTGCCACGGGGGAGGTTTGAAATTCACTGAGATCAGTGTGTTTGGAATTTAGGCTAGAAGTAGGAGAAGGTAAAAAGTCAAGAGGGACATAGCCAGGAGCTGGGTCTCATATTATGTACTGAAAACACACTTCACTTTATATAATGTACAGAAAATAAACTGTATAAAATCTTCTTAGCTGTTTGGAATATGTAGAAAAGAAAGTGAGAAAAGATTGTAAAATGTGGCTTATAATAAATAGCTAAGAAACATGATAGTATGTGTTATCATTTGGGCTTTAATCAAAGAAGTAGCATCGCTGTGATGCAAGCCATGGAATGGAGTTATTAAAAGGGGTGTGTGTGTGTGTGTGTGTGTGTGTGTGTACACACGTATGCACGCAGGCGCTCAGTCACATCCAACTCTTTGCGGACCCATGGACTGTAGCCTGCCAGGCTCCTCTGTCCATTCATTTTCAAGAATACTGCAGTGAGTTGCCATTTCCTTCTCCAGGTGATCTTCCCAAACCAGGGATCGAACCACCTCCCTTGTGTCTCCTGCATTGGCAAGAGGATTCTTTACCACCTAGCCACATGGGAAGCCCACAAGATTACATCTTGGGAAATTACTGGAAACTGGTTAAGAGGGCTACATAAGATTGTTGCCTTTGTGGCTAGTGTTGAGCCAGCAGTGAGAGAGAGGAAGGACAAACTGGAACCTCCCACGGGTTTACCCCTGCCTCCACCTTGGATGATGTGAAGTGTCTATCAGGTGCATGCACATCTGGCCCAGAGCTCAGGACAATCAAAGGAGAAGAGGTCGGAGATGGTTAGCTGTGTGTCTAGATGATGCCCTACACCATCAATATGAACCAGTGTGTCAGCCACAGTATCCATCTGAGGCATGTACCCCACACTATCTGCATGGTGTACAACTGGCTGCTGCCCCATTTCCACTGCCTAAATCTCCCATAAGTTTCTCATGTTCCAATCTGGAAACCACACAAGCAAGGGAATTTGGGGAAAGTAGCTGCCCTTTAGCAGAAGTTTGCACAGAACAAAGCCATTGCACTAAGCTAGCCCTCCTCTCCCCCAAAAAAGTCCTGATATAGAGAACAATTGTAATTAGACGGATAAACTTTTGCAGTGGTAGCTGTGTATGAGTTCATCTGTTTGGAGGGACTTGTTCTGCTAAAAAAAAAAAAAAATCTGACTCTCACATACATACTGTTTGTTCTCTCTTCAAATTTCACTGGAAGACAAATTCTCATATTCACATAAACTTTTGTTTTGATAACGTATGGTGCTGTTAATAAGCTAAAAATCGACCTTCATAAAATCTTCACTTTGAGCTCCAAGAAATGGAAGGTAAAATGTCATGTTTAAGAACACACAAAATGAAATCTGAAAAGCTATCATATTTGGAACAATCCACAGGCCCAGTGGTTTTCAAATGTCTGTTCTCATAGCTGAGAGGGTCCCTTTGTATAGAATATAAAAATAAGGAGAGAGAAAAGCCTAATAACTCTAATTGAGGCAAACGTAGGGGATTGATTGGCACCTGTCCTTTCCCCTTCTGGAGCCCCTGAAAGGACTCTTACAGAATAAGCAGAATACAAATATGAGATATCTCAAGGTTGCCTCTGTCGCATTCTCTCTCCATTTGAGCCAAGACTTAGTACCTCATTTGTAGCCTCAAGATATAGGCAACTATTACACAGCATGCAAATGGAAAATGGAAGTTTCTTTAAAGATTCTAAGTGGAGAGAAGGAAAATTGTTAGTCCTGCACACCAATGGCAATGTTGCATTAAAATACTCTTTAAGGGATGGGAGGCAAGAGAAGGGTCAGAGATTGTGAGGTACAAACTACTATGTACAAAATAAATAAGCTACAAGGATATATTTATTGCTAGACACAGGAGTACAGCCAATACTTTCTAATAAATTTAAAAGAAGAAGAAGAATCTCTAAAAATATTGAATCATTATGCTGTACATTTGAAACCAATATAATTAACTACACTTAAGTTTAAATGGAGAAGGAAATGGCAACCCACTCCAGTATTCTTGCCTGAAGAATTCCATGGACAGAGGAGCCTGGAGGGTACAGTCCATGGGATCACAGAGTCATATACGACTGAAACAACTTGGTATGCACACATGCACTTCAATTTTTAAAATACCCTTTAAGCAGTTTCCCTCCAGATTATCTCTGCCTTACTTCCCTTTCATCCTTTGCAACATATTTCCTCTCAAAATTCCTTTTATTGTTCTGAATAACAACTGTGTTTATTAAGAACTTAGTGCAATAAATACCTACAATTAGTTTTAAGCTATCCTTCTAAATAGTAATGTATGTGTTAGTCACTCAGTCGTGTCCAACTCTTTGTGACCCCACGAACCATAGCCCACCAGGATCCTCTGTCCATGGAATTCTCCAGGCAAGAATACTGGAGTGGGTAGCCATCCCCTTTTCCAGGGGATCTTCCTGACCCAGATATTGAATCTAGGCATTCTGCATTGTAGTTAGAATCCTTATCATTGGGCCACCAAGGAAGCCGTTTAAATAGCAATAGCAATCATTTATTGGATGTGGCTGCCGTCCATGGGGTCGCACAGAGTCAGACACGACTGAAGCGACTTAGCAGCGGCAGCAGCAGCAGCAGTATATTCCAGGCACTGTACTAATGGCTTTACATGAATTTATCCCTTTGTAGCCTCAAAACGGCCTTCCCTGGTAGCTCAGGTGGTAAAGAATCACCGCATGAAATGCAGGAGACCCCAGTTTGATTCCTGGGTTGGGAAGATCTCCTGGAGGAGGGCATGGAAACCCATCTAGCTTTCTTGCCTGGAGAATCCCCATGGACAAAGGAGCCTGGTGGGTTACATTTCATGGGGTTGCAAAGAGTCAGACACAACTGAGCAACTAAGCACAGCACAGCACAGCCTCAAAACAATTCCATAAAGTAGTTACTATTATTTGCCCTTATGTTATAGACAGGGAAGCTGAGGCAAAAATAGTTTATAAGCAATTTGTAAATGGTTATTCAGGTAATTCAGGTAAGGCCTTACAAATAGCTGTGAAAGAAGAGAAGCGAAAAGCAAAGGACAAAATGAAAGGTATAAGCATCTGAATGCAGAGTTCCAAAGAATAGCAAGGAGAGATAAGAAAGCCTTCCTCAGCGATCAATGCAAAGAAATAGAGATTCCTCGGGCTTCCCTGGTGGCTCAGAGGTTAAAGCGTCTACCTGGAATGCGGGAGACCTGGGTTCAATCCCTGGGTCGGGAAGATCCCCTGGAGAAGGAAATGGCAACCCACTCCAGTACTCTTGCTTGGAGAATCCCATCGAGGGAGGAGCCTGGTGGGCTACAGTCCATGGGGTCGCAAAGAGTCGGACACGACTGAGCAACTTCACTTTCACTTTCAATTTCAAGAAAATTAGAGACACCAAGGGAATATTTCATGTAAAGATGGGCTCGATAAAGGACAGAAATTGTATGGAACTAACAGAAGCAGAAGATATTAAGAAGAGGTAGTAAGAATACACAGAAGAACTGTACAAAAAAGACCTTCACGACCCAGATAATCATGATGGTGTGATCACTCACCTAGAGCCAGACGTCCTGGAATGTGAAGTCAAGTGGGCCTTAGAAAGCATCACTACGAACAAAGCTAGTGGAGGTGATGGAATTCCACTTGAGCTGTTTCAAATCCTGAAAGATGATGCTGTGAAAGTGTTGCACTCAATATGCCAGCAAATTTGGAAAACTCAGCAGTGGCCAAAGGACTGGAAAAGGCCAGTTTTCATTCCAATCCCTAAGAAAGGCAATGCCAAAGAATGCTCAAACTACTGCACAATTGTACTCATCTCACACACTAGTAAAGTAATTCTCAAAATTCTCCAAGCCAGGCTTCAGCAATACGTGAACCGTGAACTTCCAGATGTTCAAGCTGGTTTTAGAAAAGGCAGAGGAACCAGAGATCAAATTGCCATCATCCACTGGATCATGGAAAACGCAAGAGAGTTCCAGAAAAACATCTATTTCTGCTTTATTGACTATGCCAAAGCCTTTGACTGTGTGAATCACAATAAACTGTGGAAAATTCTGAGAGAGACGGCCATACCAGACCACCTGACCTGCCTCTTGAGAAATCTGTATGCAGGACAGGAAGCAACAGTTAGAACTGGACATGGAACAACAGACTGGTTCCAAAAAGGAAAAGGAGTACGTCAAGGCTGTATATTGTCACCCTGCTTATTTAACATACATGCATAGTACATCATGAGAAACGCTGGGCAGGAAGAAGCACAGACTGGAATCAAGATTGCTGGGAGAAATATCAATAACCTCAGATATGCAGATGACACCACCCTTATGGCAGAAAGTGAAGAGGAACTAAAAAGCCTCTTGATGAAAGTGAAAGAGGAGAGTGAAAAAGTTGGCTTAAAGCTCAATATTCCAAAAAATAAGATCATGGCATCTGGTCCCATCATTTCATGGGAAATAGATAGGGAAAAAGTGGAAACAGTGTCAGACTTTATTTTGGGGGGCTCCAAAATCACTGCAGATGGTGATTGCAGCCATGAAATTAAAAGACGACTCCTTGGGAGGAAAGTTATGACCAACCTAGATAGCATATTCAAAAGCAGAGACATTACTTTGCCAACAAAGGTCCATATAGTCAAGGCTATGGTTTTTCCCGTGGTCATGTATGGATATAGAGTTGGACTGTGAAGAAAGCTGAGCATCGAAGAATTGATGCTTTGAACTGTGGTGTTGGAGAACACTCTTGAGAGTCCCTTGGACTGCAAGGAGATCCAACCAGTCCATCCTAAAGGAGATCAGCCCTGGGTGTTCTTTGGAAGGACTGATGCTAAAGCTGAAACTCCAGTACTTTGGGCACCTCATGCAAAGAGTTGACTCATTGGAAAAGACTCTGATGCTGGGAGGGATTGGGGGCAGGAGGTGAAGGGGATGACAGAGGATGAGATGGCTGGATGGCATCACCGACTCGATGGACATGAGTTTGGGTGAACTCCCGGAGTTGGTGATGGACAGGGAGGCCTGGCATTCTGCAATTCATGGGTTGCAAAGAGTCGGACATGACTGAGCAACTGAACTGAATTCAAGTAATTCAGATGGTTAAGCAGTATCACCAACTCAGTGAACATGAGTCTGAGCAAACTCCAGGAGGTAGTGAAGGACAGAGAAGCCTGGTGTGCTGCAGTCCATGGGGTCGGACATAACTTAGTGACTGAGAAGCAGCAACAACCATATTCAGGTAATAAGTGGGAGAGCCAGGACAAACATTTCAGGCTAACTTCAGGCTGACTTCTTCCAACGAAAGATAATTACCAAGAGATATATTGTTATTGACCACGGTTTTTAATAACCTTATGCATCACCAACCACAAAAGATGATCAAAGTATGCACCGAACAAAACCAGTCACCTCCTGGGGAGAAGGGGATTACAATGTTTATTGAAGAAATGTTTGGGTGGCCAAAAAAAATCCATTCATTTATTTCTTATGAAAAACTATGAATGAACTTTTTGGCCCACCCAATGCAATTATTTCCTACGATGTTACAGCTGTTTGAAATCCACTAATCTTCTGATTTTCATTTGTAAAAATCAAAATGTTTCATCAACAACCACTTATTAAACTGAGTAGCTATATTTTCCAAAGATTTTTGCAACATCTCCCACCCCATAGATGCTATTACAATGTGACTTTGACATCCCGCCCACAAGGAAACAAGATATGTTTTATCGTCCTTAATCTAGGTAGGCTTGTGTAACTATGATTACAGTAATATTATGCATCTTTCATGGACAACTTTGACTTGGTTCTGGGGGCACTTGCTCTTGGAAATCAGCTGCCATTCTGTGAAGAAACCCAGAGTGATTCACCTAGACAGCCCATGTAGAATGGCTATACATGGGCTGGTTAATAGTGATCTGAGAGCCCAATTAACAGCCAGTGTCAACAACCAGACATGTGACTAAATATGCCTCTGGATGATTTCTGTCTTGAATGTTCAAGTCAGCCCTAGTCTTTAAGAATACCCAGCTGAGATTTCTGATACAGAGACAAGCAGTACAGGTTATATCCTATCCAAACCCCTGACCCACATCTGAGCAGGATGCCATGGGTATTTTATACCACAGAGTGGTGTTGGCTGAAACCTAAAATGAGAAAAGAGGTTCAAAGAAGAAGTGAGACTCATAAGCCTTAGAACCCACACTCAGTATGCTCTCCAAAAGTTAATTGAATTCAACAGCAGCATAGCAACAAAAGCCAGTACATCTTGATAGACTACAGTACTTTCTCCAATTAGACTGAAAAGTAATGAAAAAAAAAATTTTTAAGGAGATTTTTGCTTTAGCAGTTATTAAAATTCATAGTAACCAGGAGTTTTAAAATATACAAAATATGCTACTAGTTTCTTAAAAATAGTTTTCTCTCATGAATAAGTTAAATATTCTTCCAAATATTTAATTTATACTTTCACAGTATTTTTTAAATCTTTTTTGAAGTATAGTCACTTTACAATGTTGTCTTAGTTTCTGCTGTACAGCAATCTTGACTTTTTGCTTTCACTCTATGTGCTTTCTATATTGATTTTTTCTCTGTATTCTGTTTATTCCATCTTTTCCAGTCAAGAAGTCTTACCTGGCTTTCTTTTCTGGCCTGTGTGGAAAATACATGTAGCAAAACCAGTTTTTCAAACCTGGCATCTTTCTGGGTAACAGATTCTGCTCTACTTCCCTGTCCCCATTGAGAATCACTGCTTCATGGCACAGCTTCAGAAATCATTTTTATACTTGTAAAAAGATAAATACTAGCTTACTCCACATCCAAATTATGATGATATTCTAATTAGTTGAATCCAAATTAGCCATCTATTATTCTCTCTCAAACTCCCTGTCATCCTCTACTATTTCTGAACAAACATCAATTGTGCCAATATCTTGAGCAGTGTCAATCTAAACTGAACTGGTTCCAACTTCTTTAATATCATCACCAACTGTCTTATTAATTAATTAATGATGCTGTGAATAATAAACTACTAGTGTTGTTAAACCAGGCAAAAAGCAGTAGGCATGCAGCAGCAGCAAGCACTCTAGCATACCAGAGCATCTATCTACTGGCTAGAAGAAGGTGAACATTCCCACCAGGCCTTAGAAAGAGCAAGAACATAAAATAATAATTCATCACAACTGGGGACAACATTGCTGATTAAATTCATTGGAGGTGAGACAGGTTATTAGAGTGGATTCTCTTCAAGTGAAGGCCAATGTTTCCTCCTACCAATAGTGTAATGAGGGATATGACTGACTCTTCTCATGTTTGTTTAGAGCACCTCTCAGAAATTGGGTATAAATGTAGTTCATTGGACAAGCCACACAATAAATAGGTTTTACCGTCTGTTCTGTCAGCTTTATGATGCTGAAAGTAAAGGTAGAACAAGAAGAGTGAGTATTGGGGATAAAATAGAGTGAGAAATATGAGACCAACAAAGCCATCCTTGTTGAAAAGAGCTTTTACTCAAGAGTATTGAATGGCACACTTATTTTTTTTCCCTCCTCTAGTCCAGGTGAACACAGTCTGAAGAGACAGTCATTGCTTGAAATGATTGATGTTATTTCTTCAAGTTTGTCACCATTACCACAAGTATGATCTGGATTACTTTGTTTGCTCAGCTGTTCCTGGTCTGCTCCTCTTGCCTCAAACCAAGCAAAATGAGAGGTGCACAGATCATAGGATCCATTGACTGCCTGATGGGGCCCCACATTCAGGCCTCCCCCTCCTCTCCTCATCCATCTCCGTTGTCTTTGCAAGAAGTTATCCATCTCCAACAGTACATGCCACTCTCAAGCTGTACAATCCAGCAGTGTCTTCTGAGGATGCTGGCTTACTGTGATTAAAGATCTCTTTGTTCATTCAAGGAGAGGGGTGAGGTAGGTTAGAGAAGGTGGTTGGCATTTTTTTTAGGATCTGTTCTGCAAAAGGAACAATGCTTCTTTTTCTTTACATATATTATTATTCTATTTGAATCTTGCAAAAATCTGTGAGTATCTTTTTTTCATTTCATAAATAAAGAAACTGAGGCTCATAAATGATGACTACTTTGTCAAGAGCTAATTAGGTTCTAGTAACAGAACTCTAATCTCCAAGAACACAGGCAGAAAGCCATTGTGTACCCAGGGTCTAGTCTGACACCCAGCATACAGTAGGCACTAAAATATGTCAAGTAATTAATGCATGAATAAATAAATGAGCAAATGAAGTGGCAAGGCTAACATTTGTACCCAGGACTCTGATCCCAAAGCCCATTAGATTCATGTGACTGACAAAAGGAAAGCAACACCACAAACTACAAAATTAATGTTCTTTGTGGGGAAGAAAGAAAAAACAGCATTCATTATGAGACAACCTCATTTGATGAACTTTTTGAGTTTTACATCTTTTTAATGTGCAGAACGAATCTATGACTCATCATTTCTCATTTTTTATCTTTTGTGTTATTGTTTTTCTGTATATGGGGCTGCGGCTTGTTGTTAGACATCTGGGCAGAAGAGTTGAGCTAATGTTGTAAGTAAAACACTTAAATTAAAACTTCAAATATCTCCTCAACTTATAATTAAATGTACCATATGGGCCTATTTTACTGAAAGTCAGGGCCTAATTTAATGTTTTCCTTTTTCAGCAACAAATTTTATTGGCTTGTTCTCAATCATTTTTATGTCAAGAAAACAATTACAACCCAGGCAATATTTTGTGATTATTAGACAGAAACAATCTCTTACCTGGGGATAAAAATATTGGTTTTGGTGTGGATATATCATTACTTAAGATTATTCAGGAATAAAAATATAGTTGCTAAGCTTAATAAGTGTTATGTCATTGTATGAAAAGTTCGCACATTTCTCCAGGTTTCATCATCCAACTTTCTATTTAATTTGAATACAATCTGAAACAAAATGCTGATTTTTGCACAATTTAACAAATATAGTTAAGCATTACTTAAGGTGTCATAAAATGCCCAGTAAGCAAGTTGCAAATACAAGGCAATTCTTACCATCTGAAAAAGTTTCTATGCTCTTGTCAACTTTCCTAAATGAGGCAAGTGGGGTGTGCTGAGGGTGAATTAATTTTTAAAGGTAATAGCCTTTGAAACAGGTAATTCCAATTTTCTGTCCACCTTGTTCTAGACCTTCAGATATGTTCAACTATGGTCGAGTTAATCTAAGCCATCTTGCTTTTAAAAAGCCATAGTTCATAATCTTCCCCACCTAATATATTTTATGTACAACTTTTTCCAAACATTCAGTTCAGTTCAGTTCAGTCGCTTAGTCGTGTCCAACTCTTTGCAACCCCATGAATTGCAGCACGCCAGGCCTCCCTGTCCATCACCAACTCACCCAAACTCTTGTCCATAGTCGGTGATGCCATCCAGCCATCTCATCCTCTGTCATCCCCTTCTCCTCCTGGCCTCAATCCCTCCCAGCATCAGAGTCTTTTCCAATGAGTCAACTCTTTGCATGAGATGGCCAAAGTATTGGAGTTTCAGCTTTAGCATCAGTCCTTCCAAAGAACACCCAGGACTGATCTCCTTTCGAATGGATTGGTTGGATATCCTTGCAGTCCAAGGGATTCTCAAGAGTCTTCTCCAACACATGAGTCTCCAACTAAATGGGTATCTGTCAATATGCCTTATTGCCTAAACTTCACAGCTATTCATTTTAAAATGCTTATTAGGCTTTCTCTGTTCCAAGGATAGCTTTTCTATCAAAGTAACACAATCTCTTCCCTTCAGAAACACATAATCTAAGGCTGGGGGCCCAACGTTTTTGGCACCAGGGTCTGGTTTTGTGAAAGACAATTTTTTTCACGGACTTGAGGGTGGGGGTGATCTTGAGATGATTCAATATTGTATTCACTGTGCATTTTTTTATTATTATTTTTACATTATGTTCACCTCGGATCATCAGGCACTAGATCCCAGAGACTGGAAACACACATTTTCAAGGATCTCATAACCCCAGAGAGAGAATGAAAATGTGGGGCAAATTGACTATATTGGCAGATGTAAAAGAAAATACTGTGCACAGAGGATTCACTTAGAGATGCTTGAACTTTGAATTGAAAACCAAGATTTAGAGTGAGTAAATAATTTACCCTCTGCCCACATTGAGAGACTTCCCTGGTGGTTCAGACGGTAAAGCGTCTGCCTGCAATGCGGGAGACCTGGGTTTGATCCCTGGGTGGGGAAGATCCCCTGGAGAAGGAAATGGCAACCCACTCCAGTACTCTTGCCTGGAATATTCCATGGACAGTGGAGCCTTGTAGGCTACAGTCCTTGGGGTTGCAAAGAGTCAGACACGACTGAACGACTTCACTTCACTTCACATTGTAGAATCATATGTACATGTATGAATAAATACATAAAGTGGATCTAACTCCAGGTATTGACAATAGGAGTCATCAAGACAGTAAGGTGAAAAAGCAGGCTATATTCACCCAACAAATATTTATGTACCAGGTACTCCTCTAAATTCTGAATATATCTAGAACCAACAAAGCCCATGCTCTCATGCAGCTTAAATTCAGCTAGAAGACAATTCATGTAAAAAATAATTAAAAACTGTGTATATGCCTATGAGTAATTCTATTCATATCAGTGAGTAGTAAGAGCCCTAGGGGACACTCCTTATACAGCTAAGTGGTGGCCTCTGGACAGCAAAGTAGAAGTGAGGAGGCGGTGATGGCAACTTTGACATTGTTTTTATATTGGTATATTGTTTGAATATTTTGAAATAAAAATGTATTCCTGTCTCACTTGTACTTGAAAACAAAACAATAATGAGAAAAGTAAAGCAAAAGAAATAAGCAGAGAGAATGCATTTTGTACACAGGGGAAATTTTGAGCAAGATTTGAAGATGGAAATGAAAGCTAGGAGCTTGTCAGAGTTTACAAGGTATATGACCTAAGACTTCCCATAATCCCCAAATTGCCAACATGGTCAAGTTCTTCCTGATCCATGGATCCATAGAGAGACATGTGCCATTCACAGTGCATAACATCAAATCCTTAGTTTGCTACCATTTCAGTTTTCATTGTTTTATATCTCACCTGATGGACCTTAAAAAAGAAAAGAAAGAAAGATTATCGGAATTCCCTGGCAGTCCAGTGGTTAAGATATTTTGCTTTCATTTCTGGGGTCATGGGTTCAATCCCTAGTCTAGAAACCAAGATCCTACAAGCTGTGTGGTTTGGCCAAAATATAGAAATAAAATTATATGTATATAACACACGCACGCACACATGCACACACACATGGGCTTCCCAGGTGGCTCAGTGGGTAAAGAATCCATCAGCAATGCCAGAGACATAGGTTCCATTACTGGATTGGAAAGATTCTCTGGAGGAGGGCTTGGCAACCCACTCCAGCATTCTTGCCTGGAGAATCCCATGGACAGAGGAGCCTGGCGGGCTATAGTCCATATGTTCTCAAAGAGTTAGGCATGATGAAAGCAACTTAGTGTGCATACACACACACTGCTGAGTAAATGACTGGCTTGGAACACATGCCTTGTAAGGAGCATCAGGAATAATTCAGATTCATAATGTGTATCAGTGATCATTCAGAAATAGTTGAAATGATTCATGTTGAACTTGCTAAGTCACATGCCCACTCTATTTTAAAAAAATGAGAAGAAGGCAGATTTTGTCTGGAAAGAGCATTCATTTTGATTCTACTGGGCTTCTGAAAGATTTGGAAGGCCTGACAGTAGGGTGGAAGCATGCAGGTACAATCAATAAATGGCCCAGTGCAAAAGCAAGTTAAAAAATGAAAAACTATGTCAATCAACCAGGCGATATTGCTGGACCACACCATGTGTGGAAACACCTTTGTGTCAGTGTTGGAAAGGAAAACTCATGGATTTCTGTCTTTATGGTGTTACATTTTGACCTTTTTGTTCTGGCATTATTGAAGAGTAGCATAGGACACAAGATTAGATTATGGTGATAATCTAATCTCTGGTGATAAGCCTATGTCTCTGATGAATGCAGAATTCTTTCCAGCAGCCAGTGGTCCATATGTGGAACTTTCTGGCATCATGTCAGGGGTGGAATAGTCTCTCCATAGTAAGGAAGTTCTGTCTCAGGGCTTACTGTAAGTGCTTTGAATATGGGAGCATCAAGCAGCCCTAGTAGGAAGTGCTCTCGTTCATGAGACCAACCCAGGACACAGAAGGCTGCAAGCTACTCAGTGAGTGAAGTTCCAGTTCACTTTTTTTTTTTTTTTAATGTTTCTTTATTGTGGTAAAAGTCACACAAAATAAAGCACACTATTTTAACCTTATTTAACTGTATAGTTCAGTGACACAAAGTACAGACTTGGGTGGTGGCTGAGGGATGGAGGCTTTCCAGGCAAAATCCCCAGCAAAGCTGGACTTTTCTAGCTAGGAACTCTTTTCCTAGCCAGGAAGAAAGCAGAGTCAGGGAGGCCTGAGGGCTGGGTGGGCCATCCCAGCTGCTCCACGGCCCACCTCAGTGTTCTCATCTCCTAGGGTGGAGGCAGAAGGCGCCTTCCTCTCCACAAACACATCAGCCATCTCCCCAATTTTTCACTTTTGAACTGAAACTATGTCCCCACTAAACACTAAATCTCCACCCTGACCCCACCCCTGGCCCCTGGTATATACCAATGTAAAATTCCAGTTCATTTTTACTCTGTGGGTGGGGAGGACCTTACATAAATATCTAAAATACAAGTTCCTAGTTTTCTTGTGTCAAAATAAAGATACATGAACAGTTCCCGAAAGCTCAAAGTTACCATTTAGCCACCTTGCATATTTTATTTCATAGGAGTCAGGACTTGATGTTTATTTCCTCCCTTCAGTTCAATTCTGTCGCTCAGTCGTGTCCAGCTCTTTCCGACCTCACGAATCGCAGCACGCCAGGCCTCCCTGTCCATCACCAACTCCCGGTGTTCACTCAGACTCACGTCCATCGAGTCCGTGATGCCATCCAGCCATCTCATCCTCTGTCGTCCCCTTCTCCTCCTGACCCCAATCCCTCCCAGCATCAGTCTTTTCCAATTAGTCAACTCTCCACATGAGATGGCCAAAGTACTGGAGTTTCAGCTTCAGCATCAGTCCTTCCAAAGAAATTCCAGGGCTGATTTCCTCCCTTAAATCATCATAATAGATGCATTTTAAGGTTTTTAATAATTTTTGAGGAGATGTTTTTGAACTGTGGGACAAGTTTTACAGCCTTTTTAAAATTGACTTCACAATAGTTCCTCACATACAGTATATAGACAATTGGAAAATTGAGAAGAAAGCATTTGAAAGGCACTTAGGAATATTGGAAAATCACCAAAAAATGGCAGCTTAAATATTTATTCAATGTATTATCAAAACTGATTGGTACTTTATGAGCAATTCACCAAATTTTAAAACATCCCTTATTTCTTCATTTTGTCCTCTCAGTTCTTATGCCCTATTCTCAGAATATAAGGTATTTCTTTACCAACAATGTGTTATTTGAATATGCAACTGTCTCCTAATATTTTTTGTTCACCTTATCAACTCCAGCATTTCTATTCCTCACCAGCCACACACAAATGGCTGAGATAAGAGAACTGGAAGATCCATTACGTGCTTTGTTAGTGTGTGAAGTTCAGATGTATAGGTCCATAATCAAAATAGACTGGAAAGTCACAGCAGTACACCATTGTGATAGCCTCGGATACTCCATTAAAATACTTCTTGAAGCTCAATTGGCCTATTTGCCTTCTCTTTTCAGATCAGATTTCAGATAATTTATATACAAAAACCCTTCACACAGCACACTTTCTTCTAGACGTAGAAACCACTACTCACCTTATACATTTTCTTATAACAATACTTTACCCACAGAAATCTCCACAGTAACTTGAAATGGTTTGAACCTTTTTTGTTTTCATCATCCTGGTAGAGAACAAGTTTTAGAGCATGTGAAAAATAACATTTTGATGAAATTATAAAATACCTTTAAAGTTTGATCATGTAAGTCCTCATGAAAAAATTATCTTTAATAGTATAAATATATATGTGCAAATATATAAATATAAACCACCAAGATCATACTACTAGTGAGAAATGAATATAAATCTTATTGAATATTTCTTTCTAAGATGTATCAGAATATTAATAGGGTACTTATTTCATTTGTTTCAAAATCAGAATGTTAAGGAATTTCCTCTTCTTCAAATGCAAAAAAATTTTTCAATAGCATGAATATGATACTGCCCTTGCATAAAGTAGAATTTTAAAGCACCTTATCTTTGCATTTATACAAATAATATGCTTACTAATGAGCGAAATGACACAGAACATGAAAAGTTGATTTGACAGGACTACTGAGAACAGTAATAAATATTTGTTGCAAATCATAAGACAGACAGTCTTTGTTAAAAATTTCCCATGGACTAAAGTGAATTAAGCTAAATATCTACATTTTGAATCAAGCTGACAGATGAGACACTTTCTAAAAACCTGGGGCCCCTTCTAGAATGAAAATTTTCACTTTGTACATTCACTGATTAAAATTGGCAGTGTCTTTCACAACTGCTGTTTCAATTAATCTATGAAAGTAGATGTAAGTATAAAAAGTAGAACAAGCATGTCAGGAGCCTTGACAAGTGCCCTGGGTTGAGCTATTTTCTTTTTCCATAAGGTCTTCTGAATTAACTTAGTCTCTGGGAAATAACTTTGTTTGTCAAGGGAAGCTTGTGCATAATTACATTTAAGTATCAATAGTTTCCTTTTTTGGAGAAGGCAATGGCAACCCACTCCAGTACTCTTGCCTGGCAAATCCCATGGATGCAGGAGCCTGGTAGGCAGCAGTCCATGGGGTCGCTAGGAGTCGGACATGACTGAGCGATTTCACTTTCAATTTTCACTTTCATGCATTGGAGAAGGAAATGGCAACCCACTCCAGTGTTCTTGCCTGAAGAATCCCAGGGATGGGGGAGCCTGGTGGGCTGCCATCTATGGGGTCGCACAAAGTCAGACACCACTGAAGCAACTTAGCAGCAGCAGCAGCAGTTTCCTTTTTAGAGACACACGAAGATTATTCAATATTTTATTTACATACTTAAAATGGATTAGCATTGTCAAAAGAGCAGGTTTGCTGTACGGTGACTTTTCAGGAGCACTTTTAATGTCATTTTTTCAATTAAATGGGCATATATTATATGCACTTACTATATGTAACAAACATGCAATAATAATATGAGAAGAAGGAAGGAATAGTCATAAAGATGAACAAGACCTAACACCAGTCCCAACATAAAGAATGTTTTAAAAATAGGATAGTTTTAAGAAGAACTACCATGATTGCAAACTCAATTCTTCTCATGAATTAGAATTTCACAATGTAAATTCATTTTCCTTTAAGCTGTACGTATGCTTAAAAATTTGTGGAGAACCCTATTATTTCTGTAGCTTGTTAGCTAACTTTCTCGAAAGGAAGACTTTGTGGAAGCATATTTGGGCTTTCTCTTTATTCTCTGTGGTGCTTCCCCTGATATATGGAATGAAAGTATTCATCCAGAAGTGAGGGTGCTTGCAACACATATTTATTGAGCACCTACTGTGTTCCAGAAATGCGGTGTTCAGTTTTCAATTAAGTCATTTGCAACCTGGAATCTACCACTAATTAATAATTTGAAATTAAAAATAAGTCAGCACACACAGGATATCCTGTCATCGCTACTTTCATTCTCTCTAAATTAATGAATATTTGAATATAGCTAGATATCACTGAAATAAAAAATTACAGTTCTTATGCTATTGCAAATTACATCATTTGATCAAGAATCTTCGGAGGAAATGTGAATTAAAGTAAGCTGGGGAATGCATCTGTTTGCAGTAGGTGGCTCAGGATTATTTGAATACATTACTGATATTGTTTCCGATCAAATAGTTGTGATGATTACACAGGGCAGTTGGAACAATTCCATAGATGTTATCTTATAAACTTCACTGTGTCCAAATTGAGTTACTCTCCAATATTTTCTTTAATAGACTATAATGTATCTTTTCCTCATTTTCAGCAGCTATGTTTTGTCCCAGTGTGAATATGATCTAAGGATCAATTTCATTAATCTAGCCCTTTAACCATTTTAACCACTTAATTAAATCATCATGAAGTGTACTGCTTTCCTCTGAGAATAAGATCCCTTTCCTTAGCCTTTCTCCTCAACATACTAAATCTCTGAAATAGTCACCTTCATGGTATTTGCTAAATGGTATATTTTCCAAATCTATTTTCTTTTCCTTAAGGAATTCTGTAATGACCAATCCAATACTTCCTCTAGGTCAGGTCAAATTGATAACAATGCCCTAAATTTGATTTATTATCTATTTTGCAAAAATCACAACCAAGACTTCTCCTTTCTTTGTTCCTGCCACCTCAAGCTGCATTGCAAGCTTTGGAAATTTCCCCACTATTGGGTTTTAGGTTTCCTTTTTTTGTCATATGCTGACTTTCCAGTTAAGTATCTTGCTCTAAGCCTGTTTACATTGTGTTATAAATATGTTTGTCGCTCCTTGGTCCAGTAACCAAGTGACACAAATTTGTAGCTCCCCTGAAGCCACCATTTCTCATTAAGAAAAAATAATAACCTAAGTGAAATTAGATGACAGTATAGAAACTTAGTTTCACTTCTGAAAAAATGACTATATTTTTTAGACTCTCTGTCTTAAGCTTTCTTTTCATAAAATGTATCTCTGAATTCATTTAAAGACAAATAACAAAAATAGCAACAAAAATCAGTCATTTCAAGAAAAAAAACAGTAATTACAATATCTGGAAATAGAGTACAATATTTTTGTCCCACACTTATCAACAATAATTTTTATCTATATAGTCTAGAGCAATGATGGTAATGTTCTTTGCCTGTCCTAGTCAATGTGATAACGACTACCCATATATGGCTATTGAAGAATTGACATGTGGCTTGTGTACATGAGGAACCAAATTTTTAATTGCATGTGATTTTAAACAATTTAAATGGCCACATGTGGCTAGTGACTAGTATATTGGACAACACAGGTCTAAAATGTGAACATAATGGGCACTTTTGAAATCATTATTCAAATTATAATTTGGCATGTTATTTTTGTCTTTTAAACAGAAAGTCTAATCATTCTTTAACATAATCACAATAGTGTGTTTACCCTAAACATTCCTATGTGTCTTAAAAGGACAAATGTTTAAAAATTTATAATAATAGATCTTCACTCTATCACTAAATTTTCACAACAACACTCTTAAGAACTCCTTGAAGCCTATTTTACAGATAAAGAAACTAAAACTTAGATACAGGGTACAGGATGCTTGGGGCTGGTGCACTGGGATGACCCAGAGAGATGATATGGGGAGGGAGGTGGGAGGGGGGTTCAAAATTGGGAACTCATGTACACCCGTGGTGGATTCATGTCAAGTATGAAAAAACCAATACAGTTTTGTAAAGTAAAATAAAGTAAAAAAAAAAAAAAAGAAAGAAACTAAAACTTAGAAAAGTCTTTTTCCTAAAGTCACATAATTTTAATATAGCAGAACCTAATTGGAATCCTTATGCTTCCAATTCCAAGTTGTAATATCTTAAACAACTCTAATGTGAATTTTTACTGGCTGCTATTTTTCAGACTTTGCTTTGTAGACAATAGACAGAACTGAAAAGAAAATATTAATTTCCCCTGACACTAAGGAGAGGTAATATGAAAATACTACCCATCTTTTAAAAGATGCCTGCTTCTTGGAAGAAAAGCTATACCAACCTAGATAGCATATTAAAGAGCAGAGACATTATGTTGCTGAGAAAGGTCCATCTAGTCAAAGCTATGGTTTTTCCAGTAGTTATGCATGGATATGAGAGTTGGACTGTAAGATAAGGAAAGCTGAGCAGAAAATAATTGATGCTTTCGAACAGTGGTATTGGAGAAGACTCTTGAGAGTCCCTTGGACTGCAAAGAGGTCCAACCAGTCCACCCTAAAGGAGATCAGTCCTGAATATTCATTGGAAGGACTGATGCTAAAGCTGAAGCTCCAATACTTTGGCCACCTGATGTGAAGAACTGACTCAATGGAAAAGACCCTGATGCTGGGAAAGATTGAGAGCAGGAGGAGAAGGGGACAACAGAGGATGAGATGGCTGGATGGCATCACTGACTCAACTCAATGGACATGAGTTTGAGCAAGCTCTGGAAGTTGGTGATAGACAGGGAAGCCTGGTGTGCTGCAGTCCATGGGATTGCAAAGAGTTGGACACAACTGAGTGACTGAACTGAAGTGAACTGAACATATTTTTTATAGCAAGCCCATCCAAAGGTCTAAATCTAAACAAACACATAAATTCAAATTCTGCACACATAGAGCTAGACACAAAGTCTAAAATAATAAGTATTTCTTAGAACTTCATTCCTTAGAAAACCTTCTTAGTAGAAAATACCTAAACTTGCTCAATTTTAAGATTTTTAAACATCTTTTTAAGTGCATTGATGAGATGGCAAGAAAGAAAGGAAAAGCTCCTACTGCTCAAAAAACACAAAAGTGCAAATCAGCAGAGACTGACAAAAATGGAGTTAGTGGGGTGGAGTCTTGGGGGGTGGGGTTGGAGGGTGCAGCTTTGCTAGTAACAAATGCTAATCTCCTGTGGTCCAGAGCTTTGCTATTCAAAATGTGATCCACAGAACAACATCAGCATCCACTAGCAACATGTTAAAAATTAGAAATCTCCAACCTTACTGGAAGATGTGCTAGTCACTCAGCTGTGTCCAGCTCTTTCTACCCCATGGGCTATAACCCACCAGGCTCCTCTGTCCATGGGATTCTCCAGGCAAGAATACTGAAATGGGTTCCCATTCCCTTCTCCAGAGGATCTTCCCGACCCAGGGGTCGAACCTGGGTCTCGTGCATTGCAGGCAGATTGTTTACTGTCTGGGCCATCAGGGAAGCTCCTGATGTGTCTTAGGGCCAGAATTAATATTCCCCTATGTAGTCTGAAAGCTTCTGAGCAGTAAATGCAGATGAAGATGGTTACAGGTTGTTGGTGACCATCGGGATACGTGCTCAGGCTCTTAGTTGTGTTGCACTCTTCTGCACCCCTGTGGACTGCCACCAGGGCTCCTCTGTCCATGGGATTTTCCAAGCAACAATACTGTAGTGAGTTGCCATTTTCCTACTCCAGGGTGTCTTCCTACCCAGGGATCAAACCCGAGTCTTCTGGGTCTCCTGCAATGGCAGGCAGATTCTTTACTGCTGAGACACCTGGGAAGCATAGGTAACTGGCATAAAGGAATAACGCACTTTAATGATATTGAAGCATAATGGACTTACAACAATATATTAGTTTCAGGTATATAACACAGTGACTCAATATTTTTGTATATTACAGAATGTTCACCATGATATAGTTAGCATCCATCACCATACAGAGTTATTACAATATTATTGACTATATTCCCTGTGCTATTTTATTTTGTAACTGGAAGCTTGTTCCTCTTTATTTTTCCCACCTATCTCCTTCCTCCTGGTAACTTCCTCCCCTCTGGCAGCCATCAGGTGGTTCTCTGTATCTATGTGGTTGTTACTACATATGTGATTAGCTAACAGTAGCTAAGTCATGTTCGACTCATTGAGACCCCATGAACTGCAGCACATCAGGCTTCCCTGTCCTTACTATCTCCTGGAGTTTGCTCAGACGCAGGTCCATTGAGTTGGTGATACCATCTAACCGTCTCATCTTCTGTTGTCCCGTTTGCCTCCTGCCCTCAACCTTTCCCAGCATCACGGGCTTTTCCAATGATTCAGCTCTTGGCATCAGGTGAGCAAAGTATTGACGCTTCAGCTTCAGCATCAGTCTTTCTAATTAATATTCAGGGTTGATTTCCTTTAGGATTGAATGGCTTGATATCCTTGATGTCCAAGGGAAAATCTCAAGAGTCTCCTCCAGCAGCTCAATGCAAAAGCATCAATTCTTTAGCATTCAGCATTTTTTCTAGTCCAACCCTCATATCCATACATGACTGCTCGAAAAACCATAGCTTTGACTAGATGGACCTTTGTCAGCCAACGGATGTCTCTGCGTTTTAATACGCTGTCTAGGTTTGCCAGAGCTTTTCTTCCAAGGAAAAGTATATATTAATTTCATGGCTGCAGTCACCATCTGCAGTGATTTTGGAGCTCAAGAAAATAAAGTCTGTCACTGTTTCCACTTTTCCCCCATCTATTTGCCATGAAGTGATGGGACTGGATGCCATGATCTTAGTTTTTTGAATGTTGAGTTTTAAGCCAACTGTGTCACTCTCTTCTTTCACCCTCATCAAGAGCTTCTTTGGTTCCTCTTCACTTTCTGCCTTTAGAGTAGTTCAGTTCAGTCATTCGGTCATGTCTGACTTTTTGTGACCCCCCATAGACTGCAGCACACCAGGCCTCCACTTTTGTGTTTTTTGTCCATCACCAACTCCCAGAGTTTACCCAAACTCATGTCCATTGAGTCGGTGATGCCATCCAACTATCTTATCCTCTGTCATCCCCTTCTCCTGCCCTCAATCTTTCCCAGCATCAGGGTCTTTTCCAATGAGTCAGTTCTTTGCATCAGGTGACCAAAGTATGGGAGTTTCAGCTTCAGCATCAGTCCTTCCAATGAATACTCAGGACTGATTTCCTTTAGGATGGACTGGTTAGATCTCCTTGCAGTCCAAGGGACTCTCAAGAGTCTTCTCCAACACCACAGCTCAAAAGCATCAATTCTTTGGTGCTCAGCTTTCTTTATAGTCCAATTCTCACATCCATACATGACTACTGGAAAAACCATAGCCTTGACTAGATGGACCTTTGTTGGCAAAGAAATGTCTTTGCTTTTTACTATGCTGTCTAGGTTGGTCTCTGCTTTTTAATATGCTGTCTAAGTTGGTCATAAGTTTTCTTCCAAGGAGTAAGTGTCTTTTAATTTCATGGCTACAGTCACCATCTGCAATGATTTTGGAGCCCCCAAAATAAAGTCTGTCACTGTTTTCACTGTTTTCCCATCTATTTGCTGTGAAGTGATGGGACCAGATGCCATGATCTTATTTTTCTGAATGTTGAGCTTTCAACTAACTTTTTCACTCTCCTCTTTCACTTTCATCAAGAGGCTCTTTAGTTCTTCTTTATTTTCTGACCTAAGGGTGGTTTCATCTGCATATCTGAGGTTGTTGATATTTCTCCTGGCAGTCTTGACTCCAGCTTATGAGTCATCCAGCTCAGCATTTCATATGATGTACTCTGCGTATAAGTTAAATAAACAGTTTGACAATATACAGACTCGATGTACTCCTTTCCTAATTTTGAATAAGTCCATTGTCTATGTCTGGTTCCAACTTTTGCTCCTTGTCCTGCATACAGGTCTCTCAGGAGGCAGGTAAGGTGGTCTGGTATTCCTATCTCTTCAAGAATTTTCCACAGTTTGTTATGATCTACACACTAAAAGGCTTTAGCACAGTCAACAAAGCAGATAGATTTTCTTTTTATTTTAATTCCCGTGTTTTTTCTATGATCTTATGGATGTTGTGAATTTGATCTCTGGTTCCTCTGCCTTTTCTAAATTCACCTTGTACATCTGAACGTTCTTCATTCACATACTGCTGATGAGTAACTTGAAGGATTCTGAGTATTACCTTGCTAGCATGTGAAATGAGCTCAATTGAATGGTAATTTGAACATTCTTTGGCATTGCCTTTCATTGCAATTGGAAGGAAAACTGACCTTTTCCAGTCCTGTGGCCACTGCTGAGTTTTCCAGATTTGTTGACATATTGAGTGAAGCCCTTTGACAGCATCATGTTTTAGGTCTTTAAATATCTATGAATCTGTGCCTGTTTTATTTGTTTGCATGATTTTGTTTTTAAATTCTACAGTAAAATAGGTTTTACTCTTTATTTTGTTAAACCGGTCAAACCACCTAGACATTTTTAATCTGGAGATTTTTTTATCACTGTTTAATTTCATTACTAATAATCAGTCAATTTGTATTTTGTGCTTCTTCCTGATTCAAATTTGGGAGACTTTACTTTCATAGAATTTGGGTTTTTTTTCCTTTTTTCTAGGTTGTCCATTTTATGGGTATGTAATTATCTTATGACCTTTTATATTTTGACAGTGTCAGTTGTAACTTTTCCTCTTTTATTTCTGACTTTATTGGAGCCCTCTCTCCTTTCCTTTGCTGAATCTCACTAGAGATCTATTAATTTTCCTTATACCTTCAAAGACTCAGCACTTAGTTTCATTGATCTTTTCTATTGTTTTTTAGTCTCTTTTTATTGTTTTTCCACTCTGATATTTATTATTTCCTTGCTTTTACTAGCTTTGGGCTTGACTTGTTTCTTTTTTTCTAGTTTCTTAGATGTAAGGTTACATAGTTTGAGATTTTTCTTATTCCCCAAAGTAGGTTGTAACACTTTAAACTTCCCTCTTAGAACAGTTGTTGTTGTGTCATACAATTTTTTTTTCTTTTAGTTTTTATTGGAGTCTAGTCAATTTACAATGTTGTTGTGCTAATTTCAGGCATACAGCAAAGTAAATTTGTTATACACATACATACATGTATATGTATCATGCTTGCCGGCACTGTATCTTGTGGTAGAATGAGCTACAAAAAAACCACAGAATTGATACTTTTGAACTGTGGTGTTGGAGAAGACTCTTGAGAGTCCCTTGGACTGCAAGGAGATCCAACCAGTCCATCCTAAAGGAAATCAGTCCTGAATATTCATTGGAAGGACTGATGCTGAAGCTGTAACTCCAATAGTTTGGCCACCTGGTGCAAATAACTGACTCATGGGAAAATATCCTGATGCTGGGAAAGATTGAAGGTGGGAGGAAAAGGGGATGACAGAGGATGAGATGATTGGATGGCATCACCGACTCAATGGACATGAGTTTTAGTAAACTCTAATGAGTTGGTGATGGACAGGGAGGCCTGGAGGGCTGCAGTCCATGGGTCGCACAGAGTTGGACATGACTGAGAAACTGAACTGAACTGATACACTGCATAGAGATATCCTTTCTGTCATCTTTATTACATAGTTCTGGTGGTTTTAGTTTTAGTATTCATATCTTATCTTCCCCAATAGATACTATTTTAAAATGCACATTTCTCTTAATGTGCTCTAAACTGAGGCAAAACCTATAAGTTCTCCCCTCAGTTCTTATAAGTAAATTATGTATAATTCCATGGACTTTCACTTTTGCATAATAGAACTAATGGGCATTTAACATTAACCTAATAAATGTGCTATTAAATTCAACTAGAATTTGGTATTTTTGAACTAAAACTGTCATACTGCTAGTGATTATTCCAAATATGATGTGACTAACAGAAATGTAAAGGCTCTAATTCTGTATTCTGATAAGAACTTTGACTGTCACATAGCTTTCAGCAACATCCTGAACAAAAGTAAAATTCCAGCAATTCAGAAGTATGCTTTGTTTCCATTATTCTATTAATGTTGTAATGAATTGTTTGATATTTTTGTTTTCTGCTATTTGTGATATTTCTTTATATAGCAAGTACATCATTATCAATTTAATTATGAAATTGTAGATTAATTCTACAATGAATCATGTTCCATAGTAGCATTAATAAGATTTTAGCAGGTAATTCCCCAATAAGTATACTTTAAGGTATGTAATACATTGCAACTCAAAATAGAAACTATAAAACCCAGTTTCTGGAACAGTTGTACCTATATGTCATCCCTCTTCCCAAATTTCAATGGATCGAGACACTTCATTGTATATTCTGCATTGTGTATTCTGTTTCCTGCCGCTAATCCTAGAGATTCAAAAAGGGTTGGATATAGTCCAAAATTTTCATTTATAACAAGCTCCAAAGTGACACTGAGGGTGCTGGTAAAAGGACCACAACAAGGTTATATTTCAAGTCCACTGACCTGCAAGATGTCATAAATTATTGATATCATTTAAGAAAAACCTGTTTTGGCATGAGGAACACAATAATTAAATGATTATTAATTAAAAGTAATTGATAGTATCAAAAATATTATTTTTGTGTAATCAAAAGCAAGGGATGACCATTTATGGGTGCATGAAAGGATAAGGACAGAAATAGAATAGTCAAGCTCTCATTTTAAAATTTGATGTCATTAAAATGAATTTTTTCTACCAACATGCTCTCAATATATTTGATTTAATAACTCTAGTTGCTATTTAGAGGTGGAACATATATATAACTATATCTATGTCTATATATCTATATATATAAAGACAGAGAGAGAGAGCACAATGGTATAAACTAGAAAGAAGTGGAGAGCCAGATAACTTTGGATAGGTCTTAGAAACAGTTTGGTAAATGTGCTACTTTTTAGAATTATCAATCTAATTTCTCAAGGGGAAAAAAAAATCTGAGTATTAAACGGTTCTCCCTGGCATCTATTTCACATATTTTCCTGGAAAAGGGCACCAATAGCAGTTTCCCCAATATCACATTCAGTTTAGTCGTTCAGCTGTGTCTGACTCTTTGCAACCCCATGGACTGTAGTTCGCCAGGCTTCTCTGTCCAGCACCACCTCCCAGAGCTTATTCAAACTCGTGTCCATTAAGTCAGTGATGCCATCCAACCATCTCATACTCTATCGTCTCCTTCTCCTCCCGCCTTCAATCTTTCCCAGCATCAGGGTCTTTTCAAATGAGTCAGTTCTTTGCATATCACATTAGGGCTTTGTTTTAAGATTTATAGGTAGACAGATTGCCAGTCTAAGTTCGAAGCAGGATACAGGATGCTTGGGGCTGGTGCACTGGGAAGACCCAGAGAGATGGTATGGGGAGGGAGGTGGGAGCGGGGTCCAGGATTGGGAACACGTGTACACCTGTGGTGGATTCATGTTGATGTATGGTAAAACCAATACAGTATTGTAAAGTAAAATAAAGTAAAATTAAAAAAAAAAAAGATTTATAGGTAGAAGGAAAGAGTGCCACTTACTGAATCAGCCAGAGGCTTCCTCCTGCACAGTGGTCATATCTTGGCTGCCCTGACTTAACCTTAATATCATAAGAAAAAAATGGTGCAAATGAGTCCATATGCCATGAAGATCCAACAGCTCTGAAATAATAATCATTGGGTTTTGACCTCTAAACTAAAGAACTTGAAGTTGTTAATTTGTTTAAATCACTGTGGTTTTAACACAGTGTCAGAATTATACAAGGACCTGGAGATGTCCCTCCTGTTGTTGAATCCAAAGCCAGATGATATGAAAATGATGATCGTGTTGTCCTAAATCTGCAGAAGGAGGGAAGGAGAAAGCACCCTAACCAAAATAAATTCCGTTTACTTTCAATGTGAAATTTTAAATTCACCTCATCTCCCCAGCTAGGTAAGAGTTTTTAGTATTCTATTTAAATTTAAAGACAATTCAATATCTCAAATCCTCTGAATTTATTCTTAGTTCCATTAACTAATGGGATTTAGCAAAAACAAGATTTGGCAACTAAAAATCTGTTTCAATATATATCAAAAGCAGTATAAAATAGCTTTAAGAGCTTAGATTCTGAAAACATTCCATGGATTCAAACCAAGAGCTACTATGTACTAGTAAGTAAGTAGGTAAGTAAAGTCGCTCAGTCCTGTCCGACTCTTTGCGACCCCATGGACTGTAGCCTACCAGGCTCTTCCCTCCATGGGATTCTCCAGGCAAGAGTACTAGAGTGGGTTGCCATTTCCTTCTCCAGGGGATCTTCCCAACCCAGGGATCGAACCCAGGTCTCCTGCATTCCAGGCAGACACTTTAACCTCTGAGCCACCAGGGAAGCCAGCTGTGCTGTTAAGTCACTTCAGTTGTGTCCGACTCTGCGTGATCCCATAGATGGCAGCCCACCAGGCTCCCCCGATCCCTGGGATTGTCCTGGCAAGAACACTGGAGTGGGTTGCCATTTCCTTCTCCAGTGCATGAAAGTGAAAAGTGAAAGTGAAGTCGCTCAGTCGTGTCCGACTCCTAGCGACCCCGAGGACTGCAGCCTTCCAGGCTCCTCCGTCCACGGGATTTTCCAGGCAGGAGTACTGGAGTGGGGTGCCATTGCCTTCTCCGATGTACTAGCTGTATGGTCTCGCATATTTATTTATACCTTACTTTGCTAATCTGCTGGACTTCCCTGGTGTCTCAGAGGGTAAAGAATCTGCCTGCAATGCAGGAGAACTGTGTTCAATTCCTGGGTCAGGAAGATCCCCTGAATAAGGTAATGGCTACCCAGTTCAGTATTCTTTCCTGGAGAGAAAGACTGGTGGGCTACAGTCCACGGAATCGCGAAGAGTCAGACACTACTAGTGATGAACAGTTTTTTGCTAATCTATAAAATTCAGACTGTAATCTCAGAGTTACTAGGAGCAAAATCAGATAATAAAATAAGTGCAAGTAACCTGAGTAAGCACTCAATAAAAATAAATCACTACTAACATTTTTTGGAAATCTCTTTAAAGTTATATAACACTGAGGAAATCCCTGAAGGTATAAAGCTAAATAGCAGAGTAACTGAAAGTCAAACTCAGGTATAGTTCAATTTTGCAAATAGAATGAAAATTTTAAAAATTTTTATCCACATTATATACAAAGTCACTAACACACTATCCAATAGTATTTCCATAAAAGCTTTGCAGATATGTTATCAATCAAGTTGGAGAAGCTATTAACCACTTAATATGCTTACTTCTAGGGTCAAAAATTAGTGAGTTAAGAAGAAACTTCACTATTTGCCCCCTAAACATTTCTTGCACGGGAAGTTCTTTCCTTTCAAACAATGAAGTCAAACTTAATGACCTAAATAATATTTATTTTCTGAGAAAATTTCATGTTTGCTTAATTTGTAGTTGTGTTTGCTTTGTTTTTAATTAAATTGTACTATATAATATTCTACTCTGATCAGAGTTTTGTTGAAAATTCATTAGATAAATTATAGGAATTGCTTTGTTATTTTATAAACAATCAGATTCAGAAACAGGGAGATAATTTTCAACTGGAAGTTTTATGCTTTAGCATAAGTAACTGCAGGCTGCCAATAATCCAGGTGCCTTCCAAAAGGCAAGATCAAGAGATAGCTATGACAGCAATTAAGATATTTATTAGATTTCAGGCTTTTTGTCATAGCTGATAATGCAAATTCACACGAATCTTCTTGCCTTCTGATTAGTTTATTCTTTGTTATGTGAAACTTCCTTTAATATACTTTCAAATAGACAGTGTATGTGTGTGTTTCTGTATCTAGAAAAAGTTACCCTTGCGAGAGGTCGAGTCCTCAGATGGTTAGCGTACATTTATAAGACTCACTTACAAGGTTCTCTTTAATCAAATTCACACACCACCTGTAGCTACAATGACCAATGTACTACATCCAATCATCATGTAATCATCATTAAACGTTAAATTTGGCTTTTCACTGGTTAAATTGGTAGCGTTCAACACAAGTGGACTGTTTGGAAACCATGCAGAGATTCTCCCCTCCTTGCATGAACGTGGTATAAGAACCTAGAAGGAACACTGTCCTCAGCCTGATGCATAAATACTGCTCAGAACAATTTTGTGACACTTGTCCGACCAGATAATTAAATTAGAAGATTGTTATGAACATGATGTCAGATAAAGCATGTTTGGAAGACCTAAATGGATACAGAGCTAGAAATTCATTGAACTTATAGGAACGGTAAGCTGGCTATTTTTGTGTCTGTTTGCTATAACCATTTGAACATGTTCCCCCTGAGACTTCCTTTCTGATCTGGGATGGAGGTTGGAGGGGTGAAACCTTTTGAGTTCTCTCCTCTATCTCTGACAGTTGGAAAACATGGATTTGTACCAATCATAATCTACTATTTATGGATTGTCATACTTGATTACTTCAGTTAGTAACAGTTTATTGTACACTCCAACATGCAACTATCTCAGATTTAGCTTTTTGGAGTGATTTCAATAATCTGAAGTTTTCATAGGAAAATACTAACTTATTAAACCAAAGTCTCAATATAGTAGACAGTTTAGTATTGAAAACCATAAGTGAAATTTGACATTTTAATATAGGGAGAAGAGATGTTTGTTCTTTAAATTGCATTGATTTAGTTTGCCTAGTCTTTGAGTTTTAATCGATTCTTGGTTTTACTTCAGATTTTAAGAGTTTTACTTTCTAACAGATGAAGTGCTTCAATGTTAGTTTCGTTCATAAGATCTTCATCATCCTTCCAGAGTGTTTTTTCAGATGGTTTTTTCAGCCACTTTGTAGAGTTATTTAGTTGTTTATTTCCTTTTGATGAGAGAGAAGGAGGAAGACAAAGACCACAAGTGGGGAGGGGCCAGAGGACAAAGAGATGAAGCAGAAGAGATTGAGAGACATAGATAAACAAGTCTATGTTGAGATGATTATGAAGCATAGGGACCTTTTTGGGGTGCATGCTCAGGAGAGAAAGAAACCAGAATATAAGTAAGTCTAGAGAACTATATACCCTGGATTCATATAGACTTTGTTACCAGTTGAAGGTACAGTCCTGTTCTTTTTTTGCACCTAGAGTGATTTTTTTTAATCTGTTTTTATAATTTGCACAGTACTTTTCCTGCATGATCCTTCTTATTTAAAAAGTCATGTAATGAGGACTGTCAAAAGATTATTACTGTTTCTAACATCTTTAAGAGAAAACTAAGTTACTATGTGACGTGCCTACATGGCCAAATTACCTCTTATACTGGAGTTTCCCCAGGCATCTTGATCCATCATGTGTGAGCTGATGTTGAAACATTTTCAGGATCCTTATGCTTTTGTATCAGTTAAGCCAGTCATAATTTCATCTTTATGTATTCATTAAAGAAATAAATTATCATGCCTTATTTCAGTTCAGGATTCTATTTTGTTTCTGAGAGGACTTGATTTTCTGCTTTAATAACATTACTTCTGAGTAAATTTTGTCTGCATTGTAGCATTAGCAGTTTTGAAATGACACAAAAATTCCAGTAAATCAAATCATTTGTATACACAAAGTTTTATTTATTCATCTATAACTTGTCCCAGCAACTGTCATTTGATGAGTACATGGTTGTTCAGCTGAATGAAAATGAACACTACTTAGATAAAATACACCACTCATTGGATGCCTTTACTTGTCAGATTAAACTTTGTTAAGTATAGTATCATTTATTTTTAATTAACTTGTCTGTTAGTCTACTGGTATATAGCTTTTTTGGCAAGGTCATGAGGAATAACATAATGAAATGTCTAAAGCACTCTTAGTTGTGCTAATTCTATTTATAACCCATAAAAGTCTTCATTATAATTTATCAAAATGTTGTTTTTCTACCGTTAAGAAATTGTCCTATCTACTATTTCATTGCCAGAGGTTCTATGGTTATGAAGTCTCTTGAAAGACTGATTGCACAGAAAAAGGATCCCTGAACTCCACTGTCCCATGGGAACTTCTTTTGTTGTTATTTCAGAATCATTATAGAAACCTGAGTAACTTCTCAGTGTATCCTTTTACCAGATTTTCTTACTGCTTTCCAATATGAAACAGCAATGTGTTGTTGTTTTTTTTAATTTTTTAGAGACAGTTAATATTCAGTCTTCTGATAATTTGAAGCATTCCATTGTATATAGAAAATGACTTCATCTTTCAGAGCCCAAGTTTCCTTATTTCCTCCTGTTAGTTGAATCTGAATCTCATTCATCTTTATAATTGGATTTTTTTTCTCTCTCTTTTTCCTTGGGCAAGCTCTTGTGAGGGAAAAAAAAAAAAAAAACGGGAATATACTTGCTAATCAAGGCCATATGAGGGCAGTCTGCCATGTGCCTACACAGGCCTCTCAACCCAAACTGAAGCTTTCAGACACAGACAGATCCCAGCCTAATGGCTGTAGACTGCCTCTGCTGAATTTCTACTCTACCTCCATCATTTGCGTGATCTTGGACCAGTTATTTTAAGCTTTCTGTGATCCTATTTTCTCATCTGTCACAAAGGTATAATCATAGTATTTACTTCATAGAAATATTTCTAGAATGACATTAAAAAAAATCAGTCTCATGAAGTTCTTAGGATAAATATCTGGCATATAGTGTTTAATTAATGTTAGCTAATATGACTACCATTGCCACTTTCCCACCGTTGAATTCTCTGTATCTAACAGACTTTATTTTCTAAACCACCAAATATGGCCTATTTTGGCACCATTGGGAGTGCTGCCATCTTCTCAAATAGAAAGCAATTGAGAACAATTCAGAATAAATTAGACCTCTGGGAATATGTCAACACCTTCACTGGAGACTCGTTTTCAAACTGTCTGCTACTTCGAGGGCGCCGTTGCCATGGAAGGAGGCATTCTTTGAAAATCTATTTATTTTCACTTTCTTATTTTCTTTTAAACTGTCTATTCAAGTGTGAAGGTTTTTTTTTTTTTTTTCCCAAACAGGTTAGATTCACCTTGATCTAATGGGTCAAGTCCATGAGAAGGTGGGAAGTACTTCAGTGCTGGAATAGCATGAGTTCTTCCAGTTGGTGTTTGATAAGGCAGCATGGCACAATGATTGAATTGAGAGCAATGCCCTGGGAATCCTGCTCCCTGAGTTCAAAGCATGGCTTTGCTGCTTTCTAACTGGGCCAGTTTCCTCATCTGAAAAATAGAGATTATAAGACCAGTTACCTGTCATCAGGATTGTTGTGAGGTGGTGACACAGGAAAAATCACCTAGCACTGGCCAGGAACACAGCAACTTGTCAGCATTTGGTAGCTATGATTATGATTATCATCTTCAGTTCAGTTCAGCTCAGTTCAGTCGCTCAGTCGTGTCCGACTCTTTGTGACCCCATGAATCGCAGCACACCAGGACTCCTTGTCCATCACCAACTCCTGGAGTTCACTCAGACTCACGTCCATCAAGTCAGTGATGCCATCCAGCCATCTCACCCTCTGTCGTCCTCTTCTCCTCCTGCCTCCAATCCCTCCCAGCATCAGAGTCTTTTCAATGAGTGAACTCTTCACATGAGGTGGCCAAACTACTGGAGTTTCAGCTTTAGCATCATTCCTTCCAGAATGGACTGGTTGGATCTCCTTGCAGTCCAAGGGACTCTCAAGAGTCTTCTCCAACACCACAGCTCAAAAGCATCAATTCTTCGGTGCTCAGCTTTCTTCACAGTCCAACTCTCACATCCATACATGACCACAGGAAAAACCGTAGCCTTGACTAGATGGACCTTTGTTGGCAAAGTAATGTTTCTGCTTTTGAATATGCTATCTAGGTTGGTCATAACTTTTCTTCCAAGGAGTAAGCGTCTTTTAATTTCATGGCTGCAATCACCATCTGCAGTGATTTTGGAGCCCCCCAAAATAAAGTCTGACACTGTTTCCCCTGTTTCCCCATATATTTCCCATGAAGTAATGGGACCAGATGCCATGATCTTCATTTTCTGAATGTTGAACTTTAAGCCAACTTTTTCACTCTCCACTTTCACTTTCATCAAGAGGCTTTTTAGTTCCTCTTCGCTTTCTGCCATAAGGGTGGTGTCATCTGCATATCTGAGGTTATTGATATTTCTCCCAGCAATCTTGATTCCAGCTTGTGCTTCTTCCAGCCCAGCGTTTCTCAGGATGTACTCTGCATAGAAGTTAAATAAGCAGGGTGACAGTATACAGCCTTGAAGTAATCCTTTTCCTTTTTGGAACCAGTCTGTTGTTCCATGTCCAGTTCTAACAGTTGCTTCCTGACCTGCATACAGGTTTCTCAAGAGGCAGGTCAGGTGGTCTGGTATTCCCATCTCTTTCAGAATTTTCCACAGTTCATTGTGATCCACACAGTCAAAGGCTTTGGCATAGTCAATAAAGCAGAAATAGATGTTTTTCTGGAACTCTCTTGCTTTTTTGATGATCCAGCAGATGTTGTCAGTCTCAGTGAGGACTAACAATTCACAATTAGTGGAGTGTGCCAACCAGGCCACTGTACTTTACAGATGAGAGTGCCTTTAGACAGTCTATCATCAAATTCATTTACAGATTAGAAGAAGAAAAAAATAAGTCCTAAAAATTGCGATAAGTGGCCCAAGAATGAAAGTAACTTTAGTTTGACTAACTAGTCAAGTTTTTTTCACCTATTTCACACTACTGTTATCTATATGTGATGCAACCTTATCTGATTATGTCAGGCTGCCTTACACTGCCAAGAAGAGCCTCTATCAACAGTGAACAGTAAATGTTAGAAGGAAAAAAAAAAACAACACTTCCGGGCAGAATGAGAGATATTAAGTGAACTTGGCAATGTAGTTGTTTTTCCAATTTCAAAAACTGAAGAACTTGTCCCATATTTTTCTGTACATTATTTTCTATGATGATTTCCAGTAACTGCACAAATCAAAATGTCACACATAGCTAGCTAATGGAAAGTTCCAAAGTACACTTATAAGACTTTAATGAAATGGAAATGTGGATTGTCTAAACTTTGTTTCATTTAAAAAAAAAATTAGATGAAAGAACATTTTAGATCTGTGCTGTCCATTATGATAGCCACTAGCTACATGCAACTTTTTTTAATTGGAGGAAAATTGCTTTGCCATATTGTATTGGTTTCTGTTGTGAAACAGTGTGAATCAATCATAATTTTACATATATCATATGTTATATATATATATATATATACACATATCCCCTCCCTCATAAACCTGCCTCCTCTCCCCTATCCCACCCCTCTCGGTTATTTGCAGGGAAAGAATGGGAGATGCAGATGTGAAGAATGGACTTGTGGACACAGTGGGGAAAGAAGGTGGGATGAATTGCGAAGGTAGGACACGGGCTTATTTGTATTTAGTATTAATTCAATTAAAATTTTAAAATTAAAAAGTAAGTTCCCTGGTCGTGCTTGGCACATAAAACATGTGGCATTGAAGCTAGACTGGTGATTCATTTCTTATGTGATATTATACATGTTTCAATGCATTCTCCTAAATCATCCCACCCTCTCCCTCTCCCACAGAGTCCAAAAGACTGTTCTATACATCCGCGTCTCTTTTGCTATCACAGATTCATGTTGATGTATGGCAAAACCAATACAGTATTGTAAAGTAAAATTTAAAAAATTAAAACAAAAAAAAACATAACACATGTGGCTAGTGGCTAGCATTCTACATAGCTCAGATGAATGTTTCTGCTATCACAGAAGGGTTTATTGGATGGTGCTGCTTAGAGCAATGGAGAAGTACTTATAATTATCATTGGTAGAGTAGGCTGTACAAGAGTCAGAAGTGTCATAAAGAAGTGTTTTCACAAATATAAAAATGGGTTTGCACAGATGAGAAACAAAACATTAGACTGGCCAAAAATTTTTGCTTGGATTTTTCTGTAACATCTTACAGAAAAACTCAAACAAAATTTTGACCAACTCAATAAGAACCCAAACCCTTTGGAGAATTTAGTCAAATTCAAGCATTCTCTCTGCAATGAATAGTCTATAATTTGTAGTTTGAGAAAGATCTAGAAAAAAGGACCTGCTGATTCTAATGGGGGGAATGGGCAAGCATTAAATTAATTCTGATAAAGGTTCATCTGATTTTTTAATCATTTATAAGCATCTTTGAAGTGTTTTTAACTTTCAGAGTCAGGGGCTCTTCCAATCAATATTTATGTTACTTACATTACACTTGGAAAACAGGTCACATTTTCAAATGCTGATATATGTGGAAGAAGATCATGTTGGCTCTTGATTGACTTTTTCCATGTAAAATGTCCATGTTGATGACATCCTGCCATTCATCATGATGAATTTTAAACAGAACATACATTTTATCTGCTTAGATTTTATTTTGGCAGTAAGATATCTAATGATTATTCAATTTGGTCTGAAGTGTAAAATATCATTAGGAGTTCTGAATAAGTGCTTTGAAATTCAATCTGAACTCTGCCTATTGCCCTTTACTGTAGATTGAACTAATTAGTAACAGTAGTTTTCAGCCTTGAAGTCAGGAAGAATTGGCACTCTGCCCACACAATTCTGACCTCTCACAATAACAACAATCTTTATATTGGAATTGTGCTTTAGAGTTTGCAAAATACTTTCAGACAAAGTATTTTCACATAGTGTAGCCTAGAAAGAGACAGCCTTAGTTGGAGCTTGATATGATCTTCTCTCTTCACTATGGTATACAGGACCTTTAGTTAAAGCACATCAATTCATAGTTGGGGCATGTGTGATCTAGTTCCCTGACCAGGGATCAAATCCAGGACCCCTGCATTGGAAGTGTAGAGTCTTAGCTACTGAACCACCAGGCAAGCCCCAAGATGTTAATAATAGGGAAGACTGGGAGCAAGTTATAACGGAATTTGCTATATTACTTTTGTAATTTTTGTGCCAAGCTAAATGCTTCTAAAATAAAAATTTTATTTCAAAAAGTAATTGGTAGCAGGGCATACCCAGAATTCCTCAAGGATTACAGTGCTCTGTAAGGAGCCCATGTTGTACTTGGCTCACATTTTTGACAAAGCGAATACGTTTTCATCTCAAGTTATGATGTTTGTGTACCTATGACCTGTGAGCCAAATCCAGCCCCTTTCCTTTTTTTGTAACTACAGCTTCATTATAACACAGCCATGCTCATAAGTTCACATAGTCTCTCTGGATGCCTTTATACTACCACTGGCAGAGGTGCATAGTTATGAGAGAAACCACATGGAGCATAAAACCTAAACTAGCCATCCAGCTCTTTACACTGACCTTTGCCAAATGTTGATATAGAACATCAAATTTCCTGCATTTCATCAATATCTGTTTGTTAATGGGTGAGTCATTCTTCTATGTGATAGGAACATGGTGGTAATCAAGACAGAGCCTATGTCTTATATAGAACTCACCTTCCAGAATAATGAGATAATAAATAAACAAAGAAGAAAACAGCATCAACAATAAAGTGTACAAAATTGCTTCCAATAACTCTAACTCTCACAAAGACATTTCAATGAATATAGTTGCTTTAGAGAGTGATGTTTTGGGCAAAACAGTTAATTTACAATGGGTACTCATGTAAAAGCTCTGAGATGGATTCTGAGTAAGAAGGAACCAGCTATGGAAAGAAAAAGAGAAGAACATTCCAAGTGGAAGGACTAGAAGTGTGAAAGTGATGTCAGAAACAAGCTTAAAGTTTAAAGTGACAAAATTATAAGATTGTTCTAAACCTCAACTACTTTCAAACATAAAAAGAATAAAATGGAATAAATCCACATCTTATTTTTTTCTTTGCTGTAAATTTTTGAAAGGATTTTTTAAAAGAAACGTACCAAGATTTTCATATTCCATACTTTGATAATGAAATTCATGATTATTTTATGAGCATTTCCCATGAGAAAAGAGCAGCAGTAAGTCTTGTTTATCACTACATTATTTGGCATATTACAATTTTCCACCAAGCTTTAAAAATTTTCCCTTTTTATTCATGCCAAAGAAACAAAACTTCAAAATTTGATTACTATCATACCAACTTGAAATATGATCTTTTCCCTTTCTTTGTTTGACACAAGTAAGGAACTAGAATGTTTCACAAAGAATGATGATTCATAGGACAGCAGTTCTGAATGATATTATTTGGTAAACATCTAATTAACTGATATTATCAGGTATTTTCTGATACCTGGAAACATTAAACTATCTTGGTTAAAAAAGTTTCTTTTCTGTAAGACCTTTTGGCATCCTTAGTAAGTTAACACACACTGAATCTACAGAGCTGAAGATTTCTGCTTTAAGGGCATAGAAAATATCTACTTGTCAAGGACTCTGGAGAACTCTCTTTGAAAAATGATGCTTTTGAAATAATCACTTACTTCTTTGGAGAATCCAATTAAATCTGTTTTTTGGGGGTTTTTTTGTTTTGTGTGTTTTTTTTTTTTTTTTTTTGGATACACACACACACACACACATCTGGGCTTCCCTGGTGGCTCAGTGATAAAGAATCAACCTGCCAATGAAGGTGACAAAGTTTGATCCCTGAGTCGGGAAGATTCCCTGGAGAAGGAAATGCCAGTCCACTCCAGTATTCTTTCTGGGAAATCCCATGAACAGAGGATCCTGGAGGGCTACTGTCCATGGGGTCAGAAAAGAGCTGGATAGTGCTTATCGACTGAACAACAACAAATACACGTGCGTGTGCATGTGTGTGTGTATACATATATATATTTATATATACACATACATATAATTTGGTCTGAAATACCAGAAATGTATTAGCTGAAAATAAATCTGTCCTTTTAGCATGGAAAAAAATCATCACGAGGGCCTTTTTCTCTAGTTTTATTGAGATATAATTGACATATAACATTGTACAACATGTTGATTTGATATTCATGTATATTTCAAAGTGATTGTCATTACAGCATTAGTAAATACCTCTATCACATCACGTTTTCCATTTCTGTTTTATGGTGAGAATATGTAAGACCTCTTTTCTTAGTAACTTGCAAGCATATAATACAGTATTATTAACGATAATCACCATGTTATACATTATATCCTCAGAACAGACTCATCTTAAAACTGCAATTTGGTACCCTCTGCCCAATACCTCACCTTCCCCCACCTCTTTTCCCTGGTAATCAATATTCTACACTCTGTTTCTAGAAATTCTGCTTTTTTTTTATTTTAAATATGTGATATCATGCAGTATTTGTCTTTCTATGTCTGACATTTAATTGGCATAATATAGTCAAGGTCCATTCATGAGTTCGATCCCTGAGTCAGGAAGATCCCCTGAAGAAGGACATGGCTATCCATTCCAGCATTCTTGCGTGGAGAATCTCATGGACAGAGGAGTCTGACGGGCTACAGTCCATAGGGTTGCAAAGGATCAGACACCACCAAAGCGATTTAGCACATTCATGTTCTTGCAGATGGCAGGATTTCCTTCTTTCTCATGATTGAATAATATTCCATTGGATGTGTGTGTGTGTATATGTGTGAACATCTTATATCTTCTTTATCCATTTATCCATTGATGGATATTTAGGTGACTTCCATGTCTTGGTTATTGTATATAATTCTGCAATGACCGTGAAAATGAAGGTATCTCTTTGAGATCCTGTTTTCATTTCTGTTGGCTACATAACCAGAAATGGGATGGGCAGATCATATGATTGTTCTATTTTTACTTTTTTTAAGGAACTTCCATAATGAGGTTGTACCAATTTACTTTCCTTCCAACGTGCACAAGAGTTCCATTTTCTCCACATTCTCATTGATGTTTATTGTCTTTTGTCTTTTTGATGATAGCCATTCTAAGAGGTATGTGATGATGTCTCACTGTGATTTTTATTTACATTTCTCTGATGATTAGTAATGCTGAGCACCTTTTCATATACCTGTACCTGCTGGCCATCTGTATGTGTTCTTTGAAAAATGTCTATTTAGTTCCTCTGCACATTTTTTGTAATGGGATTGTTTCTTGTTGTTACTTTTGCAGAGGCTTTTTGAAACACTGATTGCTGGACCTCACTCCCAGAGTTTCTGATTTAGCAGGTATGAGTGGGGTGTGAAAATGTCTATTTCTAACAAATTCCCATGAGATGCTGCTGCTGGTCTGGGGATGATACTTTGAGAAACACTGACTTAGATAACATTTCAATTTCTAGGGTTGTACTAATATTCATAGTTTCAGATACCTGGAATTATTAGGAGTTGTGATGCATTAGCAATTTTAGCATCCCTATTAGTACAAATCTTATTTTTGTCACATAAATTAATTATCAAAATATGTGTTACTTGCTGTAAATCAATCATATAAGAGAGAGTGTGAAATAAAAAAAAAATTTTGAGATAGTCTGTAACACTAAGGGGTCGGCACTTTCACTTTAAGTATACAATCTTGCTCATGTGTTCATTTTAGACATCCTCGTTATTGTCCCCTAAGGCCTTCAGTCTTACCAAGCTGAAAGTGATATCAAGTCCCCCTCAGGCACTGTCATCTCTAGAATGTACTCTGTGCTGTTTGGAGAGGCAAGTAACTGTCCCTCCACTCCAAATTCAGGCAACAGAAACATTTTGCATTCAACCTCCTGCTTTCACTTCTATTATCTCTGCTGAGTACCATCTGTTCCCATCCAAATCATACACATACCTACACATATATATGTCCCTGATGTTAATGAACAACTCATGCTCATCTAGAACACTATTTTGAAAATACAGAAAAGCACAAGCAAAATAAAGTTATACCAAAAAAATCTCCCACAAATGAAAATGATCCATAATCCCAACACTCAAAGAATACCACAGGTAACATTTTGGCATATTTCCTTTTAATTATTTTTCTATTTCTTCTAGATGTTGACCCTTATTTTGTCCACCTATTTTTCTATTATGGTGTTCTTGTGTGTGTGTGTGTTTTTGTTTGTTTGCTAAATTATAACTGATTTAAAACATTATATTATACATATAAAACATAGTGATTCAAAAATCTCATAGATTATACTCCATTTTACAATTATCATAAAGTATTGGTTATATTTCTTGTACTGTACAATATGTCCTTGTAGTTTGTTTATACTATACATCGTAGTTTGTACCTCTTAATCCCCTTGTATATTTTTTAATTAATCAAGGATATTCAACTTTTAATTTTCATGTTGCTTACACTTCCTCCAAATTTCTTATAGACTGCCAATTCTTGGCAAAGTTGACTCACAAGAATAGTGATACCTTATGGTTCGACCAATTTAAGGGTTTTTATTTTGTTATGTTTACGATGTTCAGAAATTTTAACATTTTGTGTAGTTAAACATTTTCCTTTGTGCTGTTTTCCTCAGTGTTTTAATAATTAGTCCTAAACATACAAGGTCATTTAAATATTCACTTTCATTTTCTTTGATCATTTTTTAATATTATTTTTATATCTAACCAAATATATCCAACCAGTAAACACTAACCTGACATTTTTATCAAAGATACATTTTTCTTTCATATCATTTATTGAATATTCTATATCTTTCCAGTCAGTTTGTTAGGCTTCTGTTAGGATATCACATATTGAGTTAAAATTCTTATATAGTTTATTATGATATTATCCATACAAACATTTATTTCAAAGATATTTGTGCTGTTCCATTTCTGTTTTCATATTTGTGCCTGGCTTGATGCTATTTTAATCATGAAGGATTTATCACACTGTAAGTCATCAATTCTAATTTGCATACTTAATCATATGTAAACATTTCTGAAAGGATAATTCTCGCAGGGTAATGTAAAATTATATTTTCTTTTTAGTAGTACATAAAACAATGGTGTTTATTACAATCAGTGATTTTTATATTCATTCTAATACATAATACTTCAATATATAGTAGGACATGTTTTCTCTCATTAGCTTTTACCAAATTATAACTGCGTTTGTATATTTATTGGTTTTTCTGTAGCCATTTATACTATTGTGAAAAGACCCTTTTAATCTCTTTATAAGGCTTTTGCTTTCTACTTTATCTGGAATTGCTTCCCCCTGCTTTATTTTGGCCAGTGTTTGCTGGGTAAATTATTGTCATATTTGTTTTTTAATATTTTAGTGTGATTTCACCTTTATTATTTTTTGTATGTGGCTTATATATTAGATTGCCAGCCAAATCCAGTTTTCTTCACTTTCTAAAGGAAGAGTCTTACATTTAATACTGATATTCATAAGTAAAACTTATTTTATGCTTTCTGGAATTTGCCTCAGTTTTCTCTTTTTCGATAGGAAAAATGTTTTTCTTATCTTATTCATGGATTTGAAAGTAATTCTTCCAGTTTTAAAATTTTTAGATGGTTGCTTATGTTTTCATGATAACTTCTATTAATCAATTTTTCTCTATTGTTTCATGAAATTATTCCAACTTATTCATTTATTATCTGTTCACAAAAGATAAAGAAATTTAACAAGCTTGTAGTTCTCTGCCTTTTTAAAACTTCTGATCACTTGAGGAAATTTGGCCTTAGACCCAAGTTATTGATATTAACTTATTATTATATATAAAATCTTTTATCAACCATTTTTTACTTTGAAAGCAAAAGTGACAGTCAGTCATGTCCAACTCTTTGTGGCCCCTTGGACTGTAGCCCACTAGGCTCCTCCATCCATGGAATTCTCCAGGCAAAAACACTAGAATGGGTAGCCATTCCCTTCTCCAGGGTATCTTCCTGATCCAGGGATCAAAGCCATGTCTTCTGCATTGCGGGCAGATTCTTTAACATTGAGTCACCTGGGAAGACCTTTGACTTTACAACACTTGAAATTTAAATGTTTTCAAAATTTCTTAAATTTCTTAGGTTATAATTTTCCTCATTCTTGACTTTTAACCATTTTTTCTCAGTCAACTGGAGTATGTACTAACATATATTTTAAATAAAGAGACATAGATATATACAGAGAAATATGTAGATACATATAAATATATATAGCAAATATACTCATGTGCAAATAAAATATACATTTTGTTTTTAAAGCACGTCCATATCTGAGTGTTCTTCCATTGCTTACTATATGGTGGAATGTTTGGTTTACATTTTTAGGTCTCAAATTTACAGCACCAAAATTCTGAGGCCTTTATGAAATAAATATTGTCTTTGTGTAATATTTGTCTGTGAGTGTCCAATTTTTTTGCAACCCAATGTACTGTAGCCCACCAGATTCCTCTGTCTATGGGATTTTCCAGGCAAGAATACTGGAATGGGTTGCCATTTCCTTCTCCAAGGGATCTTCTCAACTCAGAGATCAACAACCTCTCAATCTGCCTCTTCCTGCATCTTCACTGGCAGGCAGATTCTTTACCACTGAGTCACCATTTGGGCCTTTAGGCAATAAATGTGACCTTTATGCAGTAACTATTTCGGTGGAGAAGTCTGAGACCAGTTTCGAGTTGTTTTTTTATGGGGCAAACTGTCTTGTTGTCTGGATTCTCCTAAGCATATTTATCTCGATTATTCTCATTAGAAGTTCCAGTTTGGCATGGGTTCTTTACACTTCTCTTTCTTGGAGTATTATCAAGCATTTTTATGGCAGACTCATAGCTTTATCAATTATGGAAATTTTCATCTTTTTTTAATGCTTTAATGATTGCTTCCATTCCAATTGTTCTGGCTTCTTCTTTGAGAGAACACCAAATACTTATTTTAGATTTCCATTCTCTAACTTCTGTATATGTTTGTTTAACAGGTTTTTTTTTTTAATCCTTTGGTCTTTCTTCTTTGTTTGCAGGAGTGAACCTCAATTGTGTGTTTTTTTATGAATGATTTCATTTGCTGGAATAGTAGTTCTTATCATTACTGCCTCTTATACAAATTTTCATTATACCTTTGTAGTTTAATTTGCTATACCTTATATTGATCAGCTCCTTAACTTCTCAAGCTTTAGTCTGTGTCTCATCTTGTTTTATTTCCAGCCCATCCCCCTCTTTGTTTCATATATGATTCTGTTCATGTTTGAATACACAGGTTTTTTCCCTTGTATATTGATATTTAATACATGCTGAGGTATTTTAACAGTTTTCTGATTTCTTTGATAATTTTTAAATGACATTTCATAACAATATTCTATTTTCCTTTTCCCTCTATGGCAATTAGATTTTAAGAGGACACATGTTGTTTTGTTTTCTTTCTCATATGAATGGAGATTTAACCCATTTACAGTATTTACCAATTAGCAGGATGCCCTTGACATCAGTTACAGTCCATTTGGCTATAAATCTAATAATTTTCTCAGATCTTTACATGAAAAGTAAATTGATGTGCACAGTTCTTGGCCCCCCAGTGTCTTTTCTGCTAAAATTAAGAGAGATGTCTTTCATCTCACACCCTGCATGAAAGTCTACTGCATGTATTTCTCCCAGTTTTCCTAGTTTTCCCAGTTTTTCTCCCTCTGTGTCGAACCAAACTGCTTTGTTAGGATGCAATGCATCCCTGTTTAAAAGCTCTCATACTCACATTTCCTAATCCATCGTGTTCTTACTACAGTAAAGGAGACACACACACTGAGATTACCTATAAAACAACAAGTACATAGAAAAAGGGAAAATGGCTGTCTAAGGCCCTAAAAGTTTGTTAGTGAGAGCAGACTATCTATGAAAGAGAGAAAGCAAAGGAGAAAAGAAAGAGAGGAAGAAACTTAAGTATAACAAAGTATCTTCCTATCTTTTTCAGTAATGTGAAGCTATTCTCTTTCATGAAGCCACCATTTTCTTCCCCTCAATCTAATTCCAATGACTTTCCAGTTAGTGGAAATCTCTTCCATTTTCTAGCAATAGGTTGTCTGTCAGTCTTAATATTTTGTGATGTTGTGAATTTTCCTGTTTCTTAATAAGTATTTTTGAGAGAAGTTGGAAGAGATAGCTTCAGGGACAGCTAGTCAGATGTCATTTTAAAGGGAAGCCAATGGTTTAGTTATAAACACAAAGAAGACAATTGCCCACACCAGAAGTTAACACTATTCTTGATTTTTTTTTTTTCTTTTTATTCCATTCTGGATTGATGTGAGCCATAACAGTGTTGTTTGTTTTCAGGATCAAATACTGAACCAAAGGAACTATTCTAACTCCCTGATTAATGCCTAAAAATGAGGTTTTGCATTGATTTAAGTTTATTTTGCATGTCATACAGCCTAGCATAATAGTGGCTTAAACTTGAGATTTTTGTACACTTAATTATGATGGTAAACATTCATACTACCACTACAAGATTTTGAATGTTTTTCTCATCTCTTTATGATTCTAAAACACTTGATTTCATTCCAAGTTTAAATCATCTTCTGCATGTTTAAAGATTTGCCCAAGGCAGTGGTTCTATAACCACACTGTACATAGTTTTCACAGAAAAGCCCTAATAGAAAAATTCAGATTCCCAGGCAATGCCTCCTCAGATATAGGCTAGAAAGGACCACAGAGTCTTTGTTTGGAGAGAGCATACTCGATACAAACAATTGGTCCACTCATATTTTGAGGAATGTTGGTGAGGATCAAGGAAATGGTTAAGACAAGACTCTTCTCTTTTTCTATGCTTTGATATACTGCTGCTGCTGCTGCTGCTGCTGCTGCTGCTAAGTCACTTCAGTCGTGACTGACTCTGTGCGACCCCATAGACAGCAGCCCACCAGGCTCCCCCATCCCTGGGATTCCCCAGGCAAGAACACTGGAGTGGGTTGCCATTTCCTTCTCCAATGCAGGAAAGTGAAAAGTGAAAGGGAAGTCGCTCAGTCGTGTCCAACTCCTAGCGACCCCATAGACTGCAGCCTACCAGGCCCCTCCATCCATGGGATTTTCCAGGCAAGAGTACTGGAGTGGGTTGCCATTGCCTTCTCCAGCTTTGATATACTACAGCTTCAGAAATGCCTACTTATCCATTTTCTATGCCATCCATCCAATGCCAGCCTTCCTTCCATTGAAGACTCTGCCCATAAACTAGCTATTTATAAAAACAGTATGATTATCAGTTCAAAAATTTGTGAAAGCATTCACTCATTAATCTCCTGGTTGTCTAGAGAATTCAACACAATTTACTCTTATAGAAAAAAAAATCCTTCCCATAATATTACACAAATAAGTTTTATTAACTGCCTATATAGATACTAATAAACTGATAAACAGGCAAAGCATACTTCAGTAGAAAGCTTAGTGGAATTGAGTCAGAATTAACTAAACAAGATCTATCTATGTGACCTCTAACCCATCCTAAGTCTCAGTTTCTTAATCTGGCAAATAAGACTAATCTCACCTGCTTTACTAACTCAACAGGTTTTACAGAGGTTGAGCTCAGCTGGTAAAGAATCCACCTGCAATGCAGGAGACACCAGTTTGATTCCTGAGTTGGGAAGATTCCCTGAAGAAGAGATAGGCCACCCACTCCAGTATTCTTGGGCTTCCCTGGTGGCTCGGATGGTAAATAATCTGCCTGCAATGCAGGAGACCTGGGTTCTATCCCTGGGTTGGGAAGATCCCCTGGAGGAAGGCATGGCAACCACTCTGTTATTCTTGCCTGGAGAATCCCCGTGGACAGAGGAGCCTGCAGGCTACAGTCCATGGGTTCGCAAAGAATTGGACTTGACTGAGCAACTAAGCACACACAATAATGACATGTGAACATATACAATATTCTGTTATGTGTAAACACAGAACACATGAAAAATTTACTATATTAAATGAAGAGTATTTTGTCATCATACCTACATAACATCAACAGAATTTTGGTAATTCTTTTATTTCACTGAAAACCAAATAATCAGCATGGTTTTATTGAAGATTGCACCAAGAACAAAATTTATGTACCTAGCACTGCTGCTGCTGCTAAGTCGCTTCAGTCGTGTCTGACTCTGTGCAGCCCCATAGACGGCAGCCCACCAGGCTCCCCCGTCCCTGGGATTCTCCAGGCAAGAACACTGGAGTGGGTTGCCATTTCCTTCTCCAATGCATGAAAGTGAAAAGTGACAGTGAAGTTGCTCAGCTGTGTCTGACTCAGCGACCCCATGGACTGCAGCCTACCAGGCTCCTCCGTCCATGTGATTTTCCAGGCAAGAGTACTGGAGCGGGGTGCCATTGCCTTCTCCGGTACCTAGCACATAATACAGAAAAGGCCGGTTTGCTTTTTAATTAAATTTGTTGGCATTTAATAGTCCAAAAGTATATTAGTAGTTTTTTCTAAAACTATTAAAATGTGTGCTCTTCTTTCTAGATAGGGTAGACTCATTAGTCTAATAGGATCCTACAGGTAATAGTTATCCCTTAGTAGAATTTTCCATTCATATACATGCACCATACTTCACTCTTTCAATACCACTTTAATGACTTGTAGACTTTACTCAGGTACTTCCTAATTAAGTGTATTTGCAATAGCTATAGTTTTCATTATCAAATCTTTCTTGATTCAGACTCTAGGCTGATAGTTGTTTCTTAATTGCTCAGATTTTTTTTTAATTTAATTAGCTTTAGATGGTGGAACAGATGGTCTCTGAATCCGCTGGTGCTATATCTATGTGATAATATATTTTGGTTCTGTCTAATGTAGTGACTCTTCTTTTCTGAATTTTCTCATTAAACAGCACTCTTAGTTTCTCATTTCCTTTTTTTATTCAGTTTGTATCAAGGAAAATGTGAAATAAACATGAATATTTCACATTGTGATCTTGGCCAAACTTAGAGTAAAATATTATGATAGCTTTAGATTTTATATATTTAGAGTCATATATCTCGGAGAAGGCAATGGCACCCCACTCCAGTACTCTTGCCTGGAAAATCCCATGGATGGAGGGGCCTGGTAGGCTGCAATCCATGAGGTCCCTAAGAGTCAGACATGACTGAGCGACTTCCCTTTCACTTTTCACTTTCCTGCATTGGAGAAGGAAATGGGAACCCACTCCACTGTTATTGCCTGGAGAATCCCAGGGATGGGGGAGCCTGGTGGGCTGCCGTCTATGGGGTCGCACAGAGTTGGACACAACTGAAGCAACTTAGCAGCAGCAGCAACAGCAGAGTCATCTATCTAAGGTTAAGCCCAATCACCTAATATTAAATCAACCCAAGTGGAATATTCCCTCAATCAATATGATACAATCAAGCAATTTTCTAACAGACATTAATAAACACTTAATGATTGCTGGACTACAAGGATAAGTCACATTGAGGGGTATGTGAAGGCAATATATTAAACTAATTGTCATATAATTAATTATATTTAATTACAAACTGTAACAAAGGGCCCAAAGAAAAGAAATGTATGCATACATGTTCATGTAATAATGTCACCTAAGGAATAAGAGACCGTTTCTTCAAGGATGCAGTATCTAAGCTGTGTTCTGGATGGCAGGTAACCAGAAACCTGATCACTGAACAAGGTTGGGACAAACGCTGCAGGCACGGAAGGCATAGATAAAAGAAGGAATATAATGCAACAATATGTGGTGCATTTAGAGAAATGAAAGAAGGCCAGTGTGGCTAAAGCAGAGAAATTAAAAGGAAGAATTTTGTGAAATAATGTTTGAGAGATTCAAATAGGAAGTAATTTCAGGTTAGAGTAAAAATTTTAGCCAATATCCTGAGTGTAGTGAGTTTATCGGTGTTTTAAAAGAAAGCTAATTTTACAATAATTCTTAGGAAATGTTGACTTGGCTAATTTCAATGGGTAAATTGAGCTCAGTTGATATATCTACCACTACAAACATATAAAAATGTTGGGGAAATATACCACAAACCTCTAAAAAATAAACTATATCTCCAAGAGACTGAAAAAGAAGAAAAATGTCTTCATAAAATCACCAGAGGGAGAATAGCCTAGGAAAGAACTTCACAGAACTGTACTAATAAATAAGCATGTACCAAGAAAGAGAAGACTGTCCTTAAGACTGTGTGAGTTGAAGAGCTGAAATTTATATGTTTGCCTAAAACAGAAACATTGAAAGACCTGTCCCCCACCATGTAAAAAGGCCTAGAAAAATTCTAACACTTCGCTAAAGAAGCTACATAAAAATTAATGTAAAATCATTTATCAGACACTTCCACAAATGCTACACTTGGCTTTCATCATAAAAGATACAATCTCAACTTAAAAGGAACTTAAAATCTTTTTAAAAATAAATAAATAACCTCTAATGAGATACTGTCTGGGGAGGCCTTACAAATACCTGTGAAAATAAGAGAGGCGAAAAGCAAAGGAGAAAAGGAAAGATATAAGCATCTGAATGCAGAGTTCCAAAGAATAGCAAGAAGAGATAAGAAAGCCTTCTTCAGCGATCAATGCAAAGAAATAGAGGAAAACAACAGAATGGGAAAGACTAGAGATCTCTTCAAGAAAATTAGAGATACCAAGGGAACATTTCATGCAAAGATGGGCTCGATAAAGGACAGAAATGGTCTGGACTTAACAGAAGCAGAAGATATTAAGAAGAGGTGGCAAGAATACATGGAAGAACTATACAAAAAAGATCTTCACGACCAAGATAATCATGATGGTGTGATCACTCATCTAGAGCCAGACATCTTGGAAAGTGAAGTCAAGTGGGCCTTAGAAAGCATCACTACAAACAAAGCTAGTGGGGGTGATGGAATTCCAGTTGAGCTGTTTCAAATCCTGAAAGATGATGCTGTGAAAGTGCTGCACTCAATATGCCAGCAAATTGGGAAAACTCAGCAGTGGCCACAGGACTGGAAAAAGTCAGTTTTCATCCCAATCCCAAAGAAAGGCAATGCCAAAGAATGCTCAAACTACTGCACAATTGCACTCATCTCACATGCTAGTAAAGTAATGCTCAAAATTCTCCAAGCCAGGCTTCAGCAATACGTGAACCGCGAACTCCCTGATGTTCAAGCTGGTTTCAGAAAAGGTAGAGGAACCAGAGATCAAATTGCCAATATCTGCTGGATCATGGAAAAAGCAAGAGAGTTCCAGAAAAACATCTATTTCTGCTTTATTGACTATGCCAAAGCCTTTGACTGTGTGCATCACAATAAACTGTAGAAAATTCTGAAAGAGATGGGAATACCAGAGCACCTGACCTGCCTCTTGGGAAATCTGTATGCAGGACAGGAAGCAACAGTTAGAACTGGACATGGAACAACAGTCTGGTTCCAAATAGGAAAAGGAGTACGTCAAGGCTGTATATTGTCACCCTGCTTATTTAACTTATATGCAGAGTACATCATGAGAAACGCTGGGTTGGAAGAAAAACAAGCTGGAATCAAGATTGCCGGGAGAAATATCAATAACCTCAGATATGCAGATGACACCACCCTTATGGCAGAAAGTGAAGAGGAACTAAAAAGCCTCTTGATGAAAGTGAAAGAGGAGAGTGAACAAGCTGGCTTAAAGCTCAACATTCAGAAAATGAAGATCATGGCATCTGGTCCCATCACTTCATGGGAAATAGATGGGGAAACAGTAGAAACAGTGTCAGACTTTATTCTTTGGGGCACCAAAGTCACTGCAGATGGTGACTGCAGTCATGAAATTAAAAGACTCTTACTCCTTGGAAGAAAAGTTATGACCAATCTAGATAGTATATTCAAAAGCAGAGACATTACTTTGCTGACTAAGGTCCGTCTAGTCAAGGCTATGGTTTTTCCTGTGGTCATGTATGGATGTTGGACTGTGAAGAGTTGGACTGTGAAGAAGGCTGAGCGCTGAAGAATTGATGCTTTTGAACTGTGGTGTTGGAGAAGACTCTTGGACTGCAAGGAGATCCAACCAGTCCATTCTGAAGGAGATCAACCCTGGGATTTCTTTGGAAGGAATGATGCTAAAGCTGAAGCTCCAGTACTTAGGCCACCTCATGCGAAGAGTTGACTCATTGGAAAAGACTCTGATGTTGGGAGGGATTGGGGGCAGGAGGAGAAGGGGACGGCCGAGGATGAGATGGCTGGATGGCATCACGGACTTGATGGACGTGAGTCTGAGTGAACTCCGGGAGATGGTGATGGACAGGGAGGCCTGGCGTGCTGCGATTCATGGGGTCACAAAGAACTGGACACGACTGAGCGACTGAAATGAACTGAACTGAACTGAACTGAATGAGATACTAATACAAGCAACTGGAAAAAAGAATTTCTGTTACGAAAGAATAACAGAATTACTTGAGGAAAGCAACAAAATGAGAGAGGAAAGCAACAAAATGAGAGAGGAAAGCAACAAAATGAGACAAATTAAAAGTGTATAGAAGGATTAGAAATCACAACAGAATAGTTTATCACAGAAAAATAACAGATATACTTGAAAATGAATGGAACATGACTTCTATAAAGGAAAAATACAAATATTACATTGAAAACAAAAAATTAGACAGCCAATTATCAATTATAAAAGAAAGAGTTTTAAACTGCAAGATGAAAGTAAAGTGAAAGTTGTTCAGTCATATCCGACTCTTTTGTGACCCCATGGACTGTATAGTCCATGGAATTCTCCAGGCCACAATACTGGAGTAAGTAGCCTTTCCCTCTCCAGGGGATCTTCCCAACCCAGGGATCGAACCCAGGTCTCCCACATGGAGGTGGATTCTTTACCAGCTGAGTCACAAGGGAAGCCCAAGAATACTGGAGTGGATAGCCTATCCCTTTTCCAAGGGATCTTCCCGACCCAGGAATCGAGATGAAGTCTCCTGCATTGCAGGTGGATTCTTTACCAAATGAGCTATCAGGGAAGCCCAAACTGGGAGATAGATCAGATCTATATGGGTCAAAGAACAAATATAAAATTGAATATGTGAAAAAGACAAGGAAAATAGAACAAGTAAAATAAAATAAATAAACAAAACAAAAAAAAGCAATTAAAATAAATCAAAAGCAAAAAGACAATTAAAAAGATAATTCATGGTGATACTTGCTGTGAGTTTTCTAAAATAGTCAAAGAATGAATTCTTACTTTAGTGAGAAACACCAAAGCCAGATTAAAATGAATGAAAACCAATAACACAACCAGAATTTAAGAGTGAACTTGAAGAACCCATCAGATAAAATGTGACTCCTTGGTTGTTGGTTTATCCTATGTAATAGACAATGGGACCACCCACTGAGACAGAGGGCAGTAGAAGCAGAGGAGATGGAGGTTGATAAGGTCAGTCTTGGACTTCCTCAATTTTATGTGCTTAGTCATGTGGTGAACTCTAGTAGGCCACTGAATATATAGGTATGGATCTGAAAAGAGAGGTCTGGGCTACAGATATTTAGTTCTCACATAAGTACATGTCAAATGAAGTTGTTTCTGTGGGTATAACTGCCTACGAAAAGAACTGAAATAAAGCCCAGAACTTTCTGGAACTACATATAATGACTGATAGAAGTAGATACGTCTGCAAAAGAAACATTAAAAGATTGCCAGAATGAAGGGAGAAATAAAGAGATATGTTCCCACAAAAGACAAAGCAAAATGCTGAGAAGTTATTATTATTTTTTCTCCTGTATTTGTAATGTTTAAGACCACCTGTGCATATAATAACAATCTACTAGTTTGTCATTCTTCTAGCACTAAATGTTAAAAAGTAACACCTTCATAAATATGTTATCATATGCAGACATCAGGGATCCTTCAGAGATGATAGGTATTGCATGTATTCACTTTATTTCTCCAGACATTTTAGCAATTGTAATCCTCTAAACCAGGAATTTGCAAACCTTTCTTAAAAGGGCCAGATAGTAAATATTTTAGATGTTAAGATCCTCCAATCCCTGTTGCAAATACTCAACTCTGCTATTATAGCATTAAAGCAGCTATAGACAATACATATATGTCCAGAATAGCTATACTTCAATAAAATCATTTACAAAGACAATATTGACCCAGAGATGCTAAATATATAGGAGCATCAGGATTTACTATAGGACAGACCTGAGTTGCTTTTAATGTTGCTTTGGTCGTGTCTGATTCTTTGAGGCCCAATGAACTGTAGCCTGACAGGCTCCTCTGTCCATGGGATTCTCCAAGCAAGAACACTGGAGTGGGTTTCCATGCCCTCCTCCAGGAGATCTTCACAACCCAGGGATTTAAGCCACATCTTTTATATCTCCTGCTTTGGCAGGCAGGTTCTTTACCACTAGCAACACCTGGGAAGCCCAACACATGCACAGCATTTATTTTCTGTATTTCTGTTAGGTCAAAAAATGCTTTGATTTTAACCAGAATAAATTAGACAAAATATTATTAGAGGCAAATAGTGTACTAGGGAAGCATATATTAATATTTAGTTAGAGAAAAGTGAAAGTGAAGTTAAAGTGAAGTTGCTCAGTCGTGCCCAACTCTTTGCGACCCCATGGACTGCAGCCTATCAGGCTCCTCTGTCCGTGGGATTTTCCAGGCAATAGCACTGGAGTGGATTGCCATTTCCTTCTCCAGCGGATCTTCCCGGCCCAGGGATCGAACCCAGGCCTCCCGCATTGTAGACAGACGCTTTACTATCTGAGCCACCACTACAAACTATATAAAGAATAATGAGAAAATATAAATAGCGTTTTTTGGTTAAGGAGTAAGCCTTATGTATGCCAGAAGGGAAATGACATAGAAAATGAATCTGATAGGAGAAGAGAAACTGTAAAAGGGTTCATGATCTGTGTAATAAAATTGAAGTGTCATTTTTGGGGGAAATATCAAGACACTCACATGAGTACTTGTGAACCATTCAATGGTCAAATAATAATAATAACAAAGGATATATTCCCCCCAAATAAAAATATCTAAGTATGAATGTTTTAAACCATTTCATATAGCCCAAACTTCTTTGAGCTAAAGAAGCTAGGAGCTGAAAAAACAACGGCAGACAAGAAACAAAATAAAATCTCTTTAAGTTGGAAAACCAAGAAAGGGGCAGCCTAATGAGAGAGAAATTTTAGACAATAACTGCTCTACTTCAGCCAAATGTTACAGAGAAAACTAAAGTTTCATGTACGTGCACCCCAGCAAATTTAGAGTGCATCTCCTATGCTCACCCCATTGTAACATGACACCCCAACAACTGCCTCCATCACCTCTACCAGGAGAAGGCTGAGTAGGGAGTCTTGAATTCTATTCCCATTAGGTGGTAAGGAGGTCCACTGATCCCACAACACTCCAGAATCAGGAGAGGGCACATGGGAAGCCTAAACTTGCACCCCAACCCAGAAATAATAAGGTGCCCCACTCACTGGCTTTAGTGATATCAGAAGATGCCTACTGCACAGTCAGCTTCAAAAGACCAGGGAGATCTCATCAGCGAAGACAACATGGGGAGCATTGACATGACACTCCTACCCTCCAAGCAAGGGATTTATCAGTGGACACTAGAGGGGAACTGGTATCCTGACCTCCATCCCACAATAAAAATGCTGCCACTCCACCTGGTGTCAACAGGGCCCAAGGAGGAGCTTGAACTTTTACTTCTCTTAGTTGCAAGGAGAATGTGCCTCCCCTTCTTCTGCCACTATGGAATCAGAGGAAACCAGCTAAAACAGAAGGTTTGAATGAGATCTTGTCTCATAATCTAATGAGAATATGTGACAGCTTCCATTGAAAATAATCGAACACACCAAAAAGATTGGACTTCCCTTCTGTCTACAATGCAGGAATCCCGGGTTCAAGCCCTGGGTTGGGAAGATCCCCTTGAGAAGGAAATGGCAATCCACTCCAGTACTATTGCCTGGAAAATCCCATAGACAGCAGAGCCTGGTAGGCTACAGTCTGTGGGGTCACAAAGAGTCGGACATGACTGAGCGACTTCACTTCCACTTTCACTAAAAAGATTGTGAATGAAGAAAGACAACCAATAAATGCCACTGCCTGGATGACAGAGTTGTTTGAATTATCTGGAAAAAAATTTACAGAATCGATAATAAAATGTAAAAACTTTATTTCTATATATATATTTTTTAACTTTTAAGTGTTCCAGTGAGCAATCTGAATCTCACTTAAATGAAGTTCTCAACAAAGAAATGGAAAATGTCAGTAAAGAAATAAAAGGTATAAAGTACCAAATGAAACTGTTTGAACTGTAAAGTGAAACAACTGAAATAAAAATTCAGTAGATAAATTCAACAGTGGATGGAAAGAACACAGAAAATAACAAGTGAATCAAAAGAGCAATAGATATTGGCCAAAACAGAGAGGATATAGGCTTCCCTGATAGCTCAGTTGGTAAAGAATCTGCCTGCAATGCAGGAGACCCAGGTTCAATGCCTGGGTCAGGAAAATCTGCTGAAGAAGGATAGGCTACCCACTCCAGTATTCTTGGGCTTCCCTTGTGGCTCAGCTGGTAAAGAATCCACCTGCAATGCAGGAAACCTGGGTTCCATCCCTGGGTTGAGAAGATCCTCTGGAGAAGGGAACAGCTTCCCACCCCAGTGCTCTGGCCTGGAGAATTTTATGGACTATATAAGTTCATGGGGTCTCAAAGTGTTGGACACAACTGAGCAACTTTCACTTTTACTTTTCATGGACAGAGAAACAGCAAACAAAAAGATAAGTAATGATTGCAAAGTTTGAAGAAGTTTGTAGTCAAATATTAAGTTTAGGTATTGGTGTTCCAAGTCTCTAAATTAAATACTTGATCTCTTTTGTTTGTTATTTAACCTTCAAATCCTAAAACAATGCCTGGAACTTAAGGTGCTTAGTAAATAAATACTGAAAGTATGGATGGAAAATCAGTGAACATTTTGTTTTTTCATCTCATAGTATATCATCAAAATACTCCAAGATAATTCTTTCCTAGTCACAAAAGCACAAAGCTGTAAGACTCTTCCATTGCCAAATGGTCCCCAAATTATAGTATCTTAAGAAATTCAGTGAGAAGTATGCTTCCCCCCAATCTCTTTCATACGTCTGCTAAAAAAAAAGCCTTCAGGATCTGTTCTTTGTTAATATGAATTCACAGTAAAACTATTAAGTAAAGACAGTCTATAGATTAGACTTGAACTCCATGAAAAATACAAATAATTAGCAGCCTCACATAGGCTTTGTAGCATCTGCTTTAAATCTCATCTAATTGTATCTAATCCCACGTCAGTAGACTTCTCAAGCCTTTGCCTAATGAAAGATTTTTATCTTAAATCCATCAAAAGTGACTGTGAGAGATACTTTTTTCTTCCTCATTCCTTCAAGGCATTTTAATACTTTCTCTTTTTAAGAAAAGACATTTTGCTTCATTTTTCTTTGATATTTGTCAAAACAATGACCATTAAACAAACTAGACAATAGCAGGAGCTAAGAACAAAACTAGTTCAGTTCAGTTCATTTCAGTCGCTCAGTCATGTCCGACTCTTTGCAACCCCGTGAATTGCAACATGCCAGGCCTCCCTGTCCCCCTCACCAACTCCAGGAGTTCACTCAAACTCATGTCCATCGAGTCCGTGATGATGCCATCCAGCCATCTCATCCTCTGTCGTCCCCTTTTCCTCCTGCTCTCAATCCCTCCCAGCATCAGAGTCTTTTCCAACAAGTCAACTCTTCGCATGAGGTGGCCAAAGTACTGGAGTTCAGCTTTAGCATCATTCTTTCCAAAGAAATCCCAGGGCTGATCTCCTTTAGAATAGACTGGTTGGATCTCCTTGCAGTCCAAGGGACTCTCAAGAGTCTTCTCCAACACCACAGTTCAAAAGCATCAATTCTTCGGCGCTCAGCCTTCTTCACAGTCCGACTCTCACATCCATACATGACCACAGGAAAAACCATAGCCTGGACTAGATGGACCTTTGTTGGCAAAGTAATGTCTCTGCTTTTCAATATGCTGTCTAGGTTGGTCATAACTTTCCTTCCAAGGAGTAAGCGTCTTTTAATTTCATGGCTGCAGTCACCATCTGCAGTGATTTTGGAGCCCAAAAAAATAAAGTCTGACATTGTTTCTACTGTTTCCCCATCTATTTCCCATGAAGTGATGGGACCAGATGCCATGTAAATATACCAAATGATATATTGATTATTGCACTCTGAACTATGCTGCACCTAACAAATGCTTTTGTCTTTTAGGTTTTCCAGAAATTAGAAAATCTTTAAAATAATAGTGTCTATGGAGGAAATGATTTAAGTATGACTTACTGATAAAATCCAGTAATGTTATTATCTTCTAATATTTTAAAAATTTAATAGCTATAATTATATTCTGTATTTTTAATAAATACATAATGAATTCTAGCATAGGGTAAAAGGGCGTATTATCATCTGAAATAGGGGAAATTTAATTTAGAAGATAGAATAGTTTAGGAAACTGGTTATAACCCAATTTCTGGATACCAAAGCTTTAAGATTTCTTAATCTTATAATTAAGAAATTAAGATTTCCTAATCTTATAATTATTTTTCTTTTAGTTATAATTTAAAGATTTGTTGCTATTGTGGGATACTGAGACAGTAACAGTAATAAGCCAAGTGCTACAGGGAATTCTTTATTCCATAGTGAATGTTGAAGGTATTGAAACAAGACAAAAAATAATAAACACAAATTACCATATTTACTTTGTTATGCCAATACATTAGGGTATCAAGAATTGAGCTTTCAAAGGTACTATAGTAATATGCCTAAATATCCAAATTTTTAAAATTTTATTATATAACAGATGGATTCCATAATTTTTTTAAATTGCAGATAAATTTGTTTTGTTTCTCCCAGTAGAGAGTTTTGAGCATTTAATTAAAAGCCTCATTGCCCCATCATTAAATTCAAAGAAGCATATCTAATGTGAACACTTAAATGTAATGTCACTCATTAGTCTTTAATGAAGAGAAACTTATTCTTTCTCTAAAGAACAGCTGTAAAAATAGTATCTGTCACCTACAAAATTATATATTCCCAGGATTATTAATGTGTATTTAATGACTTTAAAATATGTCTTTGCAATAGCTATTATGCGTGTTTCTTTCTTTTTGGCTTCACCTGTAAAAAAGGTTAATTGAAGTCAGATAGACTGGAATTCTCGTGCACCCTAGGACACCATGCTAAAGGAGAAGCTGAATTTTCCCAAACACCAGTACTAGATTTGGCACAAAGCTGTTTGGCTTTCTATACCACATGTTCTCTCATTGGTCTTGTACTTTGACAGCAGTTTTCATAATCCATCATAAAATCTGTCACTAGACCATTAAAATTCATCTGGAACTCTTCTTCGTAGGGTCCAGTCAACAAGAATATTGATTTTGATGTCTGTGCCATTGCCTGACTCTGCAAGGTAGAATGCAGAATAAAACAAGGTGGGTGGCAGTTAAGATTCACTAGTGTCGAATTACCATCATCATCACCATTATCATCAGCAGCACCATCATCATCACAGTCATCACTAACTCTGCCATTCCGGAAAAGTGTATCTAGATCTACGACATACTGAATTCCTACATTCTCTCTATTTGACCACTGGGACATGTTAGCACTCTGAATCTCTATTTTTCTTTTAAAATAAAAAGTGCTAAAAAAAAAAAATAAAAGCCAAACAAACAAAAAAATAAATAAAATAAAATTAAAAGTGCTAACTGGTTCTGCTGATATTTAGTAAAACCTCTGGACAAATTGTTTTTATAAAGACAATTATCCATGCCTAACCAAATATCCTTATGACTACGGTAAATTATGCATCTCTATTTGTTACTGAACTTTCTAGAATGTATCTAGGATACTTAGTGTCATGTAAGTACAGCTTTGTTATGTTTTCAAGTATATTACCACCTTGTTAAAACACAGTTTACCATAAGGCAAAATTCAATATTTAGTGTCTCTTTAAAGTGCATCCAACATACTTTAATTACAGAAGCAACCAAAATATTTCATTGTCGACACATTTGCCTACATACTGGTTCCATGGCATAACTCCAAGAATGACAAAATAGCATCATTCTATTCATTTATGCTTTCAACAAATATTTAGTCAGTCGTTCCTGTGGTAGACATACTGCTATGTTCTTAGGCACAGTAATATAGAGTCTTACAGTCATGTATATAACTACATAGATTTCAAGAGTATAATCATGTGCTTTTCCCTGTAGTGGAAAACTATTTTTTATGTGCTTCATACCTCATACATTTTTCTTACAAGGATAATCTGAACAACAATAACAAACCAAATGTGTTACTTCTGGAACACTACTGACAATCAACAGAAGGTTAGATCCGGAGCGTTCTATGACTTTCACAATCTACATACTCCACCACATTGCACAGGACTAAACATGGGAGTACTCCAAAATACTATCATTTGCTAAATTGAATAAAAGAAGTAAGACAAAGTCCCTTTGCTTTTTAAGCAATTTGAATATTTACTTTTATAAAGCCATTTTGAACATTTGTTGTTGTTCAATCGCTCAGTCATGTACGACTCTTTGCAACCCTATGGACTGCAGCACACCAGGCTTCCCTGTCCTTCACCATCTCCCAGAGCTTGCTCAAACTCATGTCCTTCAAGTCAGTAATGCCATCCAATCATCTCATCCTCTGTCGTCCCCTTCTCCTCCCACCTTCAGTCTTTCCCAGCATCAGGATCTTTTCTAATGAGTCGGCTCTTTGTATCAGGTGGCCAAAGTATTGAAACTTCAACTTCAGAATCAGTCTTTCCAATTTTAAATGTAGACTTCATTTTAAAATGTAGAACATTTTTACAACTAATGTATTTAACATTAGACATTTTTGAAATGTATGCTCTATACAAGGTTGATTATCCTGAAGCCTTCCCAACATCCATAGATACAACCATCCACATTAAACCTCCTAATATCTGCAAAATATACACTCATCTTTCAAGGCTGCTAAAAATTTATTTTCCCTACTCAATTGCTGATATTTTCCTCCTGCACAATTGACTGCCCACTATGTTTTAATATTTATTTTTTTAATGAGGTGTAGTTGATCTATAACATAAGTTTCAGGTGTATAACACAGTGGCTCAAAATTTTTAAAGACTGTGCTCCATCTTTAGTTACTACTCTTGTAGCTTATTTATTTTATATATAGTAGTTTTCTCCCTCGGAGAAGGCAATGGCATTCCACTCCAGTACTCTTGCCTGGAAAATCCCGTGGGCGGAGGAGCCTGATATGCTGCAGTCCATGGGGTCTTGAAGAGTCGGACACGACTGAGCGACTTCACTTTTACTTTTCACTTTCATGCATTGGAGAAGGAAATGGCAACCCACTCCAGTGTTCTTGCCTGGAGAATCCCAGGGACAGAGGAGCCTGGTGGGCTGCCATCTATGGGGTCGCACAGAGTCGGACAAGACTGAAGTGATTTAGCAGCAGTTTTCTCCCTACCTCTAGGAAAAGGTATGGAGCTTTCCCCTCCTCACTGAAAATCACGTTTGGTCTCTATATCTGTGAGACTGTTTATTTTTTTTTTATTTTATTTTTACTTTATTTTACTTTACAATACTGTATTGGTTTTGCCATACATTGACATGAATCCACCACGGGTGTACATGCGTTCCCAAACATGAACACCCCTCCCACCTCCCTCCCCATAACATCTCTCTGGGTCATCCCCGTGGACCAGCCCCAAGCATCCTGTATCCTGCATTGGACATAGACTGGCGATTCATTTCTTACATGATAGTATACATGTTTCAATGCCATTCTTATATTAACTAGTTTGTTTTATTTTTGAGATTCCACATATAAGTGATAACATATAGTATATATAGTTTTTCTCTGTGTAACTTATTTCACTAAGAATAATGCCCTCTAAGTTCATCATTGTTGTTGCAAATTGACTGTCAACTATTTTGTTTCCCCACTTTATCTTCTTTTCATTTTATATGAAAACAATGGCATCATTTAATGATGATGAAAAATAATGAATGAAATGAAATGAATGAATGAAAAACAATACTTTAAAAAGAATGTGGATAGATAGATCTGAATATCTTTGCTGTACAGCAGAAATTAACACAAAATTGTAAATGAAAGATACTTCAATTTAAAAAAATATTAAAATACAATGAGTTTGTATGGTTTGGAAAGTAGAATTTGTACAGTCAGTTATTAGTAAAGGTTATTTGTTTGCAAATGATATAAATTTAATTCAAACTGACTTAGCCATATCCAGTTAAATGTAGAGACGTTCTTCAGACATAGTTAAATCCAGATGTTCCAGCAAATTTATCAAGAAATATGTGCTGACTCTATTCTTGACAACAATTTTTACTATAGTAGCCCTGCAACTTGAGGTCTACATTCCACAAACTTAACACTTGCACAGTATTAAACCTCTTTGCTAAAATGTCCAGCAAGAGTTAAAGGATTTAATCTTATTCCCAAACTTAAGGACTTAAGAACTGATTCCCAAACTTAAGACATCAAATTAGGAGGTGGTCCTAAGATGGCACAGGAATAGGATGGGGAGACCACTTTCTCCCCCTCAAATTCATCAAAAAAAAAAAAAAACATTTAAACGCTGAGTAAATTCCACAAAACAACTTCTGAATGCCGGCAGAGGACATCAGTTCAGTTCAGTTCAGTTCAGTTGCTCAGTCGTGTCCGACTCTAGATCCCGTGAATCGCAGCACACCAGGCCTCCCTGTCCATCATCAACTCCCGGAGTTCACTCAGACTCATGTCCATTGAGTCTGTGATGCCATCCAGCCATCTCATCCTCTGTCGTCCCCTTCTCCTCCTGCCCCCAATCCCTCCCAGCATCAGAGTCTTTTCCACTGAGTCAACTCTTCGCATGAGGTGGCCAAAGTACTGGAGCTTCAGCTTTAGCATCATTCCTTCCAAAGAAATCCCAGGGTTGATCTCCTTCAGAATGGACTGGTTGGATCTCCTTGCAGTCCAAGGGACTCTCAAGAGTCTTCTCCAACACCACAGCTCAAAAGCATCAATTCTTTGGCGCTCAGCCTTCTTCACAGTCCAACTCTCACATCCATACATGACCACAGGAAAAAACATAGCCTTGACTAGATGGACCTTAGTCGGCAAAGCAATGTCTCTGCTTTTGAATATACTATCTAGATTGGTCATAACTTTTCTTCCAAGGAGTAAGCGTCTTTTAATTTCATGGCTGCAGTCACCATCTGCAGTGATTTTGGAGCTCAAAAAAATAAAGTCTGACACTGTTTCCACTGTTTCCCCATCTATTT